>NW_009951990.1:81530-98911 GCF_000747805.2 Chaetura pelagica | reverse complement strand
TGAATGAGAAGCCTCTGCCTCCTTCCCAAAAGCAAATGAACAGGTAAACAAGAAATGAAAGAAGTTTTGAGCAGAAAACCTTTCCTTCAGGTTTTAAGCAGCAGGCAGGGAGAACTGGGCACCCAGCAAGGCCAGGCTTGGAGAAGCAGCAGTTTGATGGCCATGATTGTCTCCAGGGATGTTCCTCAGGGGCCTGATTTGTGATCTCATGGTCAGGAAACCCCGTTAGGTGCTGATGGAGAATGGAATGAGTGTTAACAGATCCTTATCAAATCTAAAGCAGCAACACTCCATGGGCCTGTGCTTGTTCTCTTAGGAACATTTCTCCAAGGCTTTGCCTTTCTGAGCTTGTATCTCTAAGAGCCAAACCTGCACCACATCTCTTCTGTGAGCAGTTTCAGCAGAGGGATTGCAAGTGCCAGCTGGAGTCTTGGTGTGAGAGATGTGCACACAGACCCACATACAGCAGGTCTGGGCTCTGCCCACCAGACCAAAAGGAAACCTCCCAGGGCTGGCCTGGAGCAGTGTGACAGGCTGGTGATGTCTGAGAAGAGATCAGACCTCCTTGGGTTTTGTGCAGGCACCATTTCCAGGTGGGTCTGACACTCTCATGATTCCTGCCCTTTGCTTTGCTGCTTTTCTTTCCAGAACTGCAGAGCAAGATGTAGCTAGAACAGAGATGCCTGACTCTTTACTGTACAGTTGGATTTTAAATGTACAGTGAGGGCAACCAGAGGGTGGCCAGGATGTCTGATGCTTCTTCCCCAGCTCATCAGAAGGAAACCCCCACCATCACCTCCAGATCAGGAGAACACAGGCCTGGGCACAACCATCAGGTGCCTCTCACTTCTCCAGGTCCTCACGCAGGGAGTGAAGCCAAAGCAGGGTCATGCTCCATGGTTGTGGTACTTGCTGGCTCTGCTCACCTCCTTCCAGCTGTGAACTTCACACCTCCTTCCAGCTGTTAACTTCCAGCTGTCCATATGGGTATGGACTCATGACTCCTGTGTGATGGGACATGCAGGTTGCTTGTAGAAACCAGTGGCACACCTGGTGGTGCCACAGCTGAGCACAGTCCCCAGGTTACTCTGCAGAGACGAGAGGTGTGAACACACAGGTTGGGTGTTAAGAGAAGCTCTTTGGGTATTTCTGACTCAGCTGGAGCAGCAGCTCTTGAAGCACTTTGAGGAGTCCAACACTGAAATACTTTGAGGGGTGATCATTAAATACTTTGAGGAGCCACCAGCTGCCTTTCCAGACAAAATGCAGACCAATCTGGCAGGTTAGGAGGGGAAGTAATGTCCCTTGGAACACCAGCAGCACAAGATAGAGTAGCCCCAACCCATTTAGTCCTTCTGTTTGAAGTGGGCCTGGGTCCCACATGAAGGGTATCTCCAGGATCTGTGCCACAGCAACAGCTGGAGCAAAGCAAGTTTGAGCAGCGCCGTGGTGCCCACCGCCCACTGCCTGCTGAGGGAATGTGTTTATGATTAAACAATTAATGATTGTGTGATGAGAGAGAGCTCTGACCGAGTGGAAGATGGCTCCAAAAGGTCACAGTTGCTGTGTGTTTACTCCCAGGAGGTCTGTGAAGCCACTCTGGTATGAGGGATGGAGAACACCATGTCCTTGTTCCCTGGGGGGATGGCTCCTGCAACGTGAGGCTCATCTTGCTGCATCAAGAGGGAACAGCCTCAAGTTGTGCCAAGGGGGGTTTGGATTGGATATTAGGAGCAATTTCTTCCCAGAAAGGGTTGTCAGGTCCTGGAGGGATTTCAAAACCGTGTAGATGTGGTACTGAAGGACATAGTTGGGCTTGGCAGTGCTGGGTTGGTGGTTGGACTTGGTGATCTTAAAGGTCTTTTCCGACAAAAATGGTTCTGTGATCCCCTTGCCCAGCCCTGCCTATCCCTTCAGCCTTGCTCTGAGGTGGCATGAGGACAAGCTCTGCTCTTGCTGTGGCTCAGCTGCTCTGCAGTGAGTGGCCGAGGTGGCCTGGGCTGCCATGAGCCAACAGGGTGGCCGTGCTGGGCAGGCAGCTGCTGCTGCTCCTCTGCGTGGGCCTGCAGGGAATTAGCCACGACTTTGCTGTCCCTGCCAGCCAGGAGGAGTGGCTGACATGGTGAAAATGCCTCAGCTCAGCAGGAGCCTTTGTAGTGCTGCAGTCTGGGGATCCAGCATCCACAGGCACGAAACCTTCTCCTGCCCAGAGTGAGCTGGTGACCTGGGCTGAGCCTCCTCACCTGGGCCTGGACACCTGCCCTGCTCCTCCTCCTCCTCTCCCCCCTGCAGGGAAAGGGGGGCAGGTGAAAGCAGATGAAAGATTCCTTCTCATTTGGTAACCAAGAACTTCCAAGCCCATCTCAAGAGGCTTTGAACTTAACTGCTCTCTTGGCTCCCTTCACGTCTCCTCTTTGTTTGGCAAACTCACTCATGCAAGCTCCAAATAAGCATCTGCACCCATGAGGCAAGAACAAATAGGGAAAGGATAATAGTATCCAAAGGTTTTGCAGAAGAGGTTAAAAAGGGAGCCAGGCTACAGACGCTGCTGAGTAGTGGTTTGCTTGACTGATGTTACAAATGAAAAAGACAAAAATCCTTGGAAAATGCCTCTGAGCAGTGATTGCTTTCTCAGAAAGCCCTGCAATTAGGCATGAAAGGAGTCCTTCTGAGCTGCTAAGATGCATTAAAGATGCTATTATGAAATAATTAAGCTACAAGGAGTAACCTGAGGTCTGCTCTGTCCCCTACCTCCTCATCTGTTGAGATCTTTAGGTGGAGGCAACAGTTTGTAGCAGCCCCCAGCCCGTTTGGGTGGTCCTGGCCCCCTGCTGCCCTGCTCCAGTGTCTGTAACACACATTGTCCTGCCTGAACCAGGCAGGAATCACAGAATCATCATGAATGGTTTGAGCTGGAAGAGACCTTAAAGATCATCCTGATCCAACCCCCCTGCATGGGCAGGGACACCTCCCACCAGCCCAGGCTGCTCCAAGCCCCATCCAACCTGCCCTTCAACACTGCCAGGGATGGGGCAGCCACAGCTTCCCTGGGCAGCCTGGGCCAGGCTCTCACCACCCTCATACTGAAAGGTGAGATGAGCTTTGTGTGTTAATAACACCAGCCTGCACAGCCAGAGCCCTGATAACCCTGACTGCTGGGTTGGGGATCTGTCTGGGACCTCAGGATGCATCAGAGCTGCTTTCCCTTGCACAAGTTGGTCATGTTGCACTCACAACATGGGGAGGTCCCAGGTATGTCCCGAGTGCTGGTCAGCATCTCTGCTTCCCCAGGGCTCTTCTGTGTGGGCTGGGCTTTGTGTTGCTGAACACAGAAATGGCAAGACTGGATTCATCCATTTTTAAATCAAATCAGTAGCTTATTAGCATCTTCCCCTAGTCATCTTTTCCATATTTTCTCTGCTGCTGAGAACTAGAAACCAGTGTTTTTTCAAGCAAATGTTATATCTTATTGTGTGTTTCTGGGAAGCTAAAAAACAGAAAGATTCAGTAGCTGGAAAACATACAATGAATTTGAGGTATTCACTGGAGTAAGTCTTGCCCTTTTCTTCCCCCTCACCCACTCTCTGTGTCTGCCCAGAGCAGCCTGGTGGGTGCTGGGTGCCCTGAGGGGCTGCTGGTGGTGCTGGGGCTGTGTCCCCAGGGGGAGGCTGCCCCAGAGATCTCCAGTGGGTGTAGCTGCATGCACAGAGGTGCAAGGGGTTTTTCACTCCCACTGGCTACCTGATGACACCCTGGTTCACGTGGAGGAGGATGAGGCACAGGGGTGGCCTCCAGCCCCTGCCCAGGCTGCCTGCTGGCCATTTCCCTCTGGATCCCAGCAGGGCTGAGCCTGTGTTCTCTGTAGCTCAGATGTGAGTGTCAGGAGATGAAACAGAGCTAGGGAACTCATCAGCTGATGGCTGAGAAGGAACCACACTGTCCCTGGTGCAGGGGCTCTGTGCAGTCCTCCTCCCTCTCCTCAGACCTCAAAGCTGACCAGGTTTTAACCTGCCCCCTCCTCCCCAAGTCACACCAGAGCTCTGTAACTGGCCTCATTTGTTGGTGAAAGGGCAATACAATTGCAATTCACAGCTATAAACTGAATTCTTGAACTCACAGGAGCCCCACTCCCACCCTGGAAAGGAATTCAGCAGCACACAATCCTGTTTGGTGCAGAGTCCCTGGGATTACACTTGTGGCTGCTGCCATTTCCCAGCCCTCTGCCCCACCACACCCTGGTTCTTCTCTCTCCTCCAAGCCCAGTGTCTGCATGTTCCTGGTGTGTTGTACCCTCAGCTTGGCCTGTCCTGGATCAGCAGAGCTCACACCTTCCCCCCCCTGAGGTGCCTGTGCCCTGGAAGGCTTTGCTGGTGTCAGTATTGGCAGGGAGCCTTGGCTGCAGTGGCACAGCCCTGGGGACCAGGGACCACAGACCTGTGTCTGTGACAAGCAGACACTCTTAGCTTCATTTCACACTGTGACTTCCAGCTCCATCCCTTTCATTTGCTCTGGGTCTGCCTTCTCTTGGAGACTGGGGCAGTTAACAGAGCCAATTCCATAAGATCTTTGGAAAGCCATCATGGAATCACAGAATGGTTTGGATTGGAAGGGACCTTAAAGATCATCCAACCACAGGCAGGTGGTCACTAGACCAGCTTGCTCAAAGCTTTAGTATCTCCAGTGGCTATAAGGTCTCTCCAAAATAATTGTTCCTCCAGGAGTTTCTCTGAAGGATAAAGGAATCAGCCCTGCACAGAATCTTGTGCAGAATTCCTGCAGAAGCCACAACATGCTGGTGTGAACCCCCAAGCCAAGAGCTGGACCTCACTGAACCATCTCTACTGTTCACCAGCTGGATCCTCCTTATGCTTCTCTTGGCCAGGTGCCCAAGCACATCTGCTGTGTGTGTGAGGAAGAAGCTCCGTGTTGCTTCCTCTGCTCCCAAATATTCTGCATCTCCACCAGGAAGCCAGTGGTGCAGAACCCAGGGTCTGTACCCAGGGTTTTCACCCTCCCAAGTTCAGTGGGCTGAGTGAAAGACCAGAGGATTTTACTTGAAGAGGAAGAGTGAAGTTTCTTTCTGGGATTTGCTGCTGAGGAGACACGTTATGGACCAGAGGAGATGAGTAGGGTCCTGTTCTGATCTTCTCTTCCCTAGCCTGAGCTCAGCTGCACAGTGTGTATTGTCAAGCATTTCTTTTGTGAAAACAGGGATTAATTAGCTGTGGGACTTAATGCATGTCCTGAGAGAAACACTTTCTGATTCCAGCTGCTGCCTTTAATGTGAAGTCTGTTTGACAGGAGGTTCTTGGGGTCGTTGGCCTGATGAGTCACAGAAAGCCCTGGGGGAGCCTGTCTTCCCATCTACCTTGGTGGGAACTGATCCCCCATGGTTAGTGTGAGCAGGGTTTGATAACTTTCTAGGACAGGAAATGTCATCCTTCTAGAAGTTCTTAGGTCTTTGGGGCAGGACTTGGCAATTTCAACTAGGTCCAGCCTTCTTGAAGTCAGTGGTGAGATGTCCAAGGGATGGGCAGGCAAAGTGCCAGTCCCTGTAGCCTTCTGTCCCCTCTGCTGAGCTGCTGGGGGCTGCTGGACCACCAGCAGGACTCCTTGGGCATGGGAGAGACAGCTGCTGGTCCAGAACAGCTTCTGGGACAGTTCTGCACAGTCTCAGGGAACCTCTTTCTGCATCACCCAAAAGCAAATGTCTGTCTGCAGGAGGAGAGAAACAAAGTTCTGGAGGAGCCCTGTGGGTCAGAGACAGTTTCTCCTCTCTTTAACCCTGCAGAGGTCCAAGCAGAAGGCAGCAGAGATTCAGAGAAGGAGATCAATGTCCTTTTCAGGCTGGAATGTGATGGCAGTGAGGACCAGGCACTCCTTGGCAGAGCCTGGGGTGCAACTGGGACACCTGGGACAGAGGCAGGGTTGGAGGGGCTCTTCATCCCAGCCTTGTTCAGTCCAGAGTCGTAAGAGCTAAAAAACAACAGCTCAGATCTCTCTGGTTCTTCTGCTGGGAAGTCCTGGTCACCTGGAGCACTGGCAGGCTGGCCCTGGTGTGATCAGCAGCAAGGACTGATGGCAAGTCCTGGCAACTTGTTATGCCAAGGTCCCTGTGTCACCAAGGACAGAAACCCACCTCAGCACAAGTAGCTCAGGGAGGTTTGGTACTTGTTTTGATAAAGAAAAACAGTTTTTTCAGCAGAAGGGCAAGAAACCTTTCTTGTTTTTATGGTTTTTATGAAAGCCACAAGTCTGAAGCAAAGAATAAAATCCATGGGGATACTCTAAACCCTCAGAATCTGGGGACGTTTTTTCTCCATGATTGAACATTTTGTGTGCCTCTGCCTGTGCAAAATGAACCAAAGGTTTCAACCCAGCTCTTGGTGGAAAAGGTGCTCCCATTCCAACTGGCAGTAATTGGCTCCCTTGTCAGCAACCTTGGCAAGGACCAAGTGGCCACTTAGCCTGAAGCTCCTGCAAACTCCAGCAAGACCAGCAGTTCTGGAGCCCCCAACACAAGAAGGACATGGAGCTCCTGGAGAGAGGCCAGAGGAGCCACAGAGATGATCCAAGGGCTGGAGCAGCTCTGCTCTGGAGCCAGGCTGGGAGAGCTGGGGTGTTCAGCCTGGAGAAGAGAAGGCTCCAGGGAGACCTTAGAGCACCTTCCAGTGCCTGAAGGGGCTCCAGGAAAGCTGGGGAGGGACTTGGGACAAGGGCAGGGAGGGAGAGGACAAGGGGGAATGGACGAAAACTGGAGGAGGGAGATCGAGGTGAGACATGAGGAGGAAATTCTTTGCTGTGAGGGTGGTGAGAGCCTGGCCCAGGTTGCCCAGGGAAGCTGTGGCTGCCCCATCCCTGGCAGTGTTGAAGGGCAGGTTGGATGGGGCTTGGAGCAGCCTGGGCTGGTGGGAGGTGTCCCTGCCCATGCAGGGGGTTGGATCGTGATGATCTCTAAGGTCTCTTCCAGGTCAAACCATTGAAGGACTCTATGACCATGGCTCCCCCCCCAGCAGCTGGTTTGGGCTGGGAAGCAGGTCCTGATGTTTTGCCTCTTCCAAGGAACATCAGACTCTGCTTTCCAGGCCCACCAACATGGCATTTAAATTCTCTTAAATTTTGTTTGTGATGGAAATGTCACCCTGGCAGATTAATTGAGCTATAACACATGCAAAGTAATGTGAAAAAAGGATGTGGCAGTTCCCTGGTGTCAGTGCTGCAAACAGGCACTGCTGCCTGCAGGGCTGTCCTGAATGCTAAAGGATCATGATCCTGGGGGCACTAAATGAGCCATTTTAGAGGGGAAATAACCATCATTTTTGGCTCACCTGCAGCTGAAGGGGAAACACAGCTGGGAGGTGGCTCAGTGGTTCATCTCTCAGCATTAATAACAACACATGGAGCTGGGGTTGCACGTTATCTTCCAATGAACAGAAGACAGAGACTGAGTTTCATGTAATTTAATTTCAATTAGTGCATTGGAGCTTTTTAAAGAGTGGACTATATATTTTTCTACAGTTACTCACAGGCTATTAAACACAATGCAGGAACCTTACATGTGAATAAGAATGATCTTGTTGGCTTTTAGTAGCCTTCTCCCTCTTCCTTGCCCAGGTAATCAGGTGGGTGGGTGCTGGGAAAAAAACAGATGATGGGAAATGTGAATAATGAAATCTCTGCAGCACTTTCTACCCTTGGATGCAGAAGTCCAAAATACATATGTGTGTCAGTTTAATTTCATTTGCTGTTAATTAGCTTAAATAGTAGTCTTACCTTCCTTTGCTTTCCCTGCATTTCTGCCCAGGCTCTCATTAGGCAGAGTGATAAAGCAGGTGCTTGTTAAAAATACCCTAAGTGTCTATTTCCATTACAAAGCTGTTCCCAGCACTTGTGGGGAAGGAAACTGAAGTCTTGGCCCTGGATACAGCTGGTGGAAGAGGAGAAGCAGCACCTTGTTATCCTCCAGAACATTAATTCCCAATACTAATAAAATCAGAATTTAAAAACAAGGTGCAGAAGAACCCAGGAGCCAAGTTGGGGTGTGGCTCTCTGCAAAGCCAGAGGGGCAACAGACCTCCAGAGAGCTGCTCAGGGTTTAGGAGTTCAGTTCCCAGTTCCTAATGCACATAAAGGATTGTACCTGCACAGAGATCTGTTTAGCAGGCAGAAAGGAAATTCCCAATTATTTAATCCAGGCCAACGAAGGAAACAGAAAATCTGGGGTTGATTTTTATCAGCACAGAGAAACCTGGGGGGGTGCAAGTGGTGAACAGGCAGGGAATAGAAAGAAGAGGTGGGAAAGAGGGATGGAAAAGGGCATGGAGAAAGAATTCAGCACAGGGCAGTGTGCTCTCAAATATTGATGTGGGGAAAGTAGAAAGATAAAAACCCCCCACGCTCGTGGAGCTAATGAAGGTCTTGTTTACAAATGAGCAGGGTGGTTAATTAAGAATGGGAGCAGGCACCTGCTCTGGAAAGAAGGCAATTACTTAAAGCACTGAGAGACTGGAGAAGGTGATGTGAGCACGGGAGTGCCCAGGACAGGGGGAAGCTCAGCACCCTGGTGCTGGCTGGCAGTGTCCCTGCTCCAGGGACAGCAGGCTCGGGCACAAGTCAGTGAGGACACAGAAGGGTCCCCAGCACTTTTCTCCCAAGCAAAATAAGCCACCCTCAGCTTCTTTCTCATTTCCAATTCAGTAGCTTCTCCAGCTCCTTCTTTTCACTTTACTTCTCTCCACTAGGAAGAAAAATGAAGGAAGGGAGCAAAGCCTGGACTCCCTGGCAAAGATCCTGGCTCCACTTGTGGGGCAGATGTTTCCAGCTGCCCCTCAGCAATCTGGGTCAGGAAGTGCTTCTGTCAGATTAAATCCTTCCTTGTCCTCATCTCCTGGAGGACTCAGCTCTTTGGATGTGTCTGTCACTCCTCTTGAAGGAGGCAGGTGGGTATGAGAAGGCTGGGACACCCCAGTGCTGGCTGAGGAGGGGAGATGGACAAATCATCCCAGAAATGCGTGTGGAGGTGGCTCTGTGAGGGCAGTCAGAAAGAAGGGCTGTCTCTGTCCCCTAACCTGCCTCCAGAAGAGATCTCAGGGGCCTGCCCCCTGCCCTGTCCTGGTGGGTCCCTCTCTCTGAGGCTGCAATGAACCCCCCTTGGTCAGGACCCCACTGAGCAGCACCAAGGCAGAGAAGGGGTGGCCCTGGGGCAGGTCTGTCTTACCCCAGCCAGGAGGAGTTCCAAGGGGTGTTACTCGGGGTGGGAGAGCTGGTTTAATTCCCTCCAGGGTGTCATTTGTCAGAGCTACTGCCAGTCATCCCTCCCCCTCCTTCCCAGACAGAGCTGCTCTTGGGTTGGGGTTTTTTTAGTGTTTTGTTTCACTTTGCTTAGTAGAGTCTTGAAAGGGGAAAGGGTTTGGATCTGCCAGTTGGCCAACCGGGCTCTTCTCCAACCTCCCCTGACATTTGGGGTGAGCATAAAGAGGCCCCACACCTGGGTAGCAGCCTTGAAACAAGCCTTTGCTTTCCCTGGGGCACCAGGCAGGGGTTGCTGGTGGCAGAGGGGGCTCTGGGGTCAGTGTCTCAGCCACAGGGCTGTGGGGCTGAGCCCTGGTTTCTTTGTGCTCAGGAGGTCAAGGAAAGCCCCTGTCCTCAGCTGGCCTCTGCCTGCTTTCTGGCCAGGTTCAGCTGTAGCAGCCTGTGCTGTTTCCAAAAAGCCTTGAAGACCCTTCCAGCAGGTGCAGCCCTGCAGCCAGGGTGGGTTTGATCCTGCTCCTGGGGCTGGAGCATCAGGCCCTGAAGCTTGTGCTGAAGTTCTGCCTCAGCAGGAGCTCTGCAGGGGAGAGAAGCCCAAGCTTTGGTCTTGGCAGCTGCACTGACAAGGTCCTATTGATCTTATGATCTTATTGGCATCATGGAGACCTGGTGGGATGGCTCCTATGGCTGGGGGGTCAGAATGGAGGGGTACAAGCTCTTTAGGAAGGACAGGCAGGGGAGACAAGGTGGGGGTGTTTCCCTCTATGTCACAGACCAGCTGGAGTGCATGGAGCCCTCCCTAGGGATGGATGAGGAGCCACCTGGGAGCTTATGGGTTAGGACTGAAGGGAAGGCAGGGACAGGTGACATTACAGTGGGTCTCTGCTGCAGGCTGCCTGACCAGGAGGACAGTGCAGATGAGGCAGATGGGAGCAGCTTCATGTCCACAAGCCATGGTACACATGGGGGACTTCAACCACCCTGGTATCTGTTGGAGGGACAACTCTGCAAAGGACAATCCTGGAGGTTCCTAGAGTCTGTTGATGACAACTTCCTTTTCCAAGTAATCAAGGAACCTGAAGGTCCCTTCCAACCCTCACCATTCCACGATTCTATGAAGATGTTGGCAGGGCTTCAGGCTCTCCAGACCCAGCCCTCCTGGGCTTGTGCTTCCCATCCTAGTGCACACAGCAGTGCCTGCTTCCCCACCCAGCTCCTCCTGGGCTTGCTGGGACCATTGCAGGGTGACTCCCTGTCCTTGTGAGAGGAGCAGCCCTTCCCTGCCCTGGCACCCAGCCTGGGTGCTCACCTGCAGGGTGGAGAGGGTCTCCTGCCACAGCTGTGTCCATCACTGAGCACAGAGCAGCCCTGATGTCCATGACAGGCAGTGGCACCATGTCTGCTCAGCCAAGGGATCATGTCAACACAAGCCTTTGGAGGTGAAGGTGGGCTTGGCCTTCCCACACACCACCATGGGTTGGCAGAGCAGATGGAGACCAAGCTGCCCTGGTCTCCCTGAGCAGCCCTGTGGTGAGGATAAGTCCACTTGCTCAGTCTGCCAGCATGATCCCATTTCATCCTCTGTGTTCAGCAGAGAAGCTCTTTCCCCTGGAGCAGTGTTATGTGATTTGCAGTTACTTCCTCCAAACGACTTAGTTATACATTTGCTACGTGTTATTTTGAATCCTCTTGAAGATCAAGGATGCTACAAAGCCAGCAAGATAAAATTAGCATCTGAACTGTAGCCTTTACTTGGAATAAGAAATGCAGATCAGCTTCCCTTGCAGTGAGAGCTGGAAGGTGAGTTTCCTTTCTGGCTGCCTTTCAGCAGACCCAGTTCTGCCATCCCTGTTTGTCTGGAGTGTCACCCCAGCCCCTGAGCTGTCCTGGTAGTCTCTGCAAAGCTGCTTCCAAAGAAAAGTACCAGACAAAAGAAGGGGTATTGAATTGGACCTCAATCTGGTAAGGAATCAGATTCATAGAATGGCTTGGGTTGGAAGGAACCTTAAAACTCATCCAGTCCCACCCCCTGCATGGGCAGGGACACCTCCCACCAGCCCAGGTTGCTCCAAGCCCCATCCAACCTGCCCTTCAACACTGCCAGGGATGGGGCAGCCACAGCTTCCCTGGGCAGCCTGGGCCAGGGTCTCACCACCCTCACAGCAAAGAATTTCCTCCTCATATCCAACCTAAATCTGCCTCTTCCAGTTTTAATCCATCCCCCTTGTCCTACCCTACCTGTCCAACAGCTCAGGAGTTTTAGCACTGACCCCAGATGCAAAGGCTGTGTTTGACTCTGGTACATCCTCATCTTATATTCATGGTGGGTCATCTTTGGTGACAAATAGTCAAAGGAGGAAGAAAGATTAGGAGAACCACAGCAGAGCTGCCAATGGGATCTCAGAGGGGACAGTCAGGATTGAGAGACCCATTTTCGAAGCTGGCAAAGGACTGTAGATTCTCTTTGTTTACAGATTCTGCATCCAGGAGCTAAGAAGCCCCATATTTCTAGTGAACTAATTCCCACTGGGATGCATTTTCTGTCTCTTCACTTGCAGATGTTTCAGAACAGTCCTGAGTTTTTCCAGAGCATTTGAGCTGATTTACTAAGATCTCAGTTGAGCTGTCAGGGAGCAGAAGCAGGTGTCAGTCCCTTCATCTCCATTGATTTCTACCCATTTATGCCAACACAGGATTATTCTTTCAAGAAGGTGGCTCTGAGTGTCCAAGCTTTAAAGCCTAAGTTGTTTTCATTGGACAAATTACAAGGTAAAGAGTTTTGTGTTTCCAAAGGGAATACTCAGTAGGACGAATCCAAAGACACTTTTGCCAAGTTACTGAAACACATTTAAAAGCAGGTGTTTCTGGGAATGTTGCTGCCATTTGTGCTGATCCATTTCCAGCAGGGCAGCAAGAAGGGAAGTGCAGCCCACCCGGAGCCACTGGCACCAGCACCCCCTCCAGTGAGAGCAACCAGCCAGATCTGGGAGCTGCAATAAGACAAAGTCATGTTGAACTTCTTGATTTGCTAATGGAGGCAACGTTGTGCATTGGGCCTGGGATAGACACTTGCCAGCAGTCAGAGAATCCCAGACTGGTTTGGGTTGGAAGGGACCTTAAAGATCATCTAGATCCAACCCCCTGCATGGACAGGGACACCTCCCACCAGCCCAGGTTGCTCCAAGCCCCATCCAACCTGCCCTTCAACACTGCCAGGGATGGGGCAGCCACAGCTTCCCTGGGCAACCTGGGCCAGGGTCTTGATCCAAACTTCAGAATTTGGTTCTTCAGATCCAGTTGTTTTTTTTGTTTCTCCCATTAGACGAAGAAGTGAATTTTGGTTCTGGAGCCAACTTCAGCAAAATCCCAAGGAGGTGGGAAGCTGGAATCAGGCTGATGTCTGTCTAGGTTGCTGAACACACCAGAACATGATGCCCTCATTTGGAAATCCCCAGCCTGCAGCTCAAGGGAGATGTTCTGCTTGTGAAGCAGTCCTGCTCTGCCCATGGGCACAGGAGATCCAGGCACTTAAATGAGGGCCCAGAGGAGCAGAGCAGGACTCTTCTCCTGGCCCAGAGAAGGATGATCATCACTGCAGTAATTACAGAAGAGAGAAGAGGACAAGCTGTCATAGCAGGAGGTCACTGTCCCAGCACAGAAGGGATTTGGAGAGATGATGGACTGCTGAGACTTTCAGGATTTCTGTTACTACAGTATTTTTATTTTCCAAGGGGAAAGGATGAAGTCCTGAAGGACCATGGATGACTGGGATTCCTGCTAAGTAGTGGTAGTACCCACCAAGTTTTCTGCCTTACTGTTTTACACTGAGATTAATATTCCCAGATAAAAGACAACCCAGTGAGAGGCAGGTTGTGTCACCTTTCACTGCACAGGACTTGCACTTGTGACATGCACAGAAAATGAAGGTGCATACACTTTTCACAAGTGGTTTCCTTACCTGCCCTCTCTTCCCCCCTTAAGATCTGTATTGACATGAGGAGGAAATTCTTTGCTGTGAGGGTGGTGAGAGCCTGGCCCAGGCTGCCCAGGGAAGCTGTGGCTGCCCCATCCCTGGCAGTGTTGAAGGGCAGGTTGGATGGGGCTTGGAGCAGCCTGGGCTGGTGGGAGGTGTCCCTGCCCATGCAGGGGGTGGGACTGGATGATCTCTAAGGTCCCAGCACCCCCAGTCAGCACCTCCCAAACCAGGCAGCATTTCTGCCCACGGTGAGGACGGGCTCAATTTTCTAGGCAGATTTTAATTTGTGTTTCCTTTATCACTTTTCCCTAAAAAGCCCAAACAGAACATCTTCTGCTGGAGTTCCCACCCCAGAGTTCCCCTCCTTGGCTGGACCATGTCCACTCCTCAGGGACTTGCTGTCATTAGGTGCCCAGCTGGAATCCCACTGAAATGCTTGAATTAAAATGGACATTAAGAGCTCCCTTGTTCAGCCAAAGAACATCGGGTGGAATTTAAATGAAGAGGTTTTAAATCTGTGACATTTATTCTAATGAGAAAACACTTTCTAATCCTGTGTCTCCTAATTCAAAGCAGGTTGGTAAGACTGCAAGTAAAAACTATTTCTTCTTTTTCCTCCAAAAAAGCACATCCTGCCATTAGCAGGAAGAAGAAGAAGAACCATTTCCCACAGTAGCCCTAACATTCATCTTTCCCCTACAGCAGCCACCACAGCTTGGAAGCAGGCAGGGAAAGCAGTGTGTGGGTGTACCCATCCCTACCTGTAGGCATTTTGTGTCAGGACAGGTACCAGCTCCCAGGAACTGCCATCACATCAATCCCAGGGCTGAGGAGGAAGCCTTTCCTGAGGATGCAGAGCACTCCTGGTGGCCCTAATGAAAGGCAGGTTGGTGCCAGGGTGTGCTGAGGAGGAGCAGGGAAACAATCTGTTTGCAACTAAGGAAAAACACACTGCCAGCAATTTGGTGGAGTTGGGCTATTTTCATCTGAAAACACTGAGATAATGAAATGGAAAATAACAGTGGAAAGAGAAGTGTGAAGCCTCAAACGAGAGTGACTTGGGAACCATTTCAGGGGTGTTTTAAACAGATGCTAAAGAGATAAAACACAATCCTCTCCTCATGGTCTTACTTTTCACTGTGGCCCTTTTCCCTTATGCTATCCCAACAGGGGTTTTTTCACTCTCCTGTATTTGCTGATTTCCTGAAGACAGGCCCTACCTGCTTCCCATGCACTGCAGTGCTCAGAGCAGCTCTGATGGCTCTTGCTAGAACCAGCCTGCCAAGAACAAACAAAAGGAGTATTTTATATCATAGAATTCCAGATTGGTTTGTGTTGGAAAGAACCTAAAAGATCATCCTGATCCAACCCCCTGCATGGGCAGGGACACCTCCCACCAGACCAGGTTGCTCCAAGCCCCATCCACCCTGCCCTTCAACACTGCCAGGGAGGGGGCAGCCACAGCTTCCCTGGGCAACCTGGGCCAGGCTCTCACCACCCTCACAGCACAGAATTTCCTCCTCATGTCTCACCTGAATCTCCCTCTTCCAGTTTTGATCCATCCTCCCGTGTCCTCTCCCTCCCTGCCCTTGTCCCAAGCCCCTCCCCAGCTTTTCTGGAGCCCCTTCAGGCACTGGAAGCTGCTCTAAGGTCTCCCTGGAGCCTTCTCTTCTCCAGGCTGAACACCCCAACTCTCCCAGCCTGGCTCCAGAGCAGAGCTGCTCCAGCCCTCCCAGCATCTCTGTGGCCTCCAGCAGACAGCAGAGGAAAGCCACACTGGTGGGGAATAAGATGATCTAGCCCCTGCACACTCTTCCAGCTGCTGCCACAGCAGCACCAGTGTCCCTGCTCCTCCCTGCTCCCTGGGACACTTCTCCATAGGCAACACACTGAAAAACTGCAGGGTCAGAGCTCACTGATGGAAACCAGGCAGTTCTCGTAAGGTCAGGAACTTCTCCTGGGTTCACACCAGCAGTGGTTCACTCCCTCCTTCCTTGAGTGATGAATAAATCTGGAGACAGTTAATAATAAAAGACTACTAAGATAAGATTGAGTCTTTATTGTTCTTGTGCTTCCCTCATTTGTCAGGCACTTGAACCGGGCAGAGGAAACGTCCATCTGGGAAGTGCTGCTGATCTGTTAGCAGATTTATTGGTGCTTGTGCCCAGGGAACCATCCAAGAGAGGAGCAGTGCTCCCTGGGCAGGTCTGGCCATGTGTCACCAGCATTTCTGCTCCTTTCTCTCGGGACAATCATTTAAAGCAGTCACCTTCACCTGGTAGCTCATGGGTAGCATCACCACTGGGCTGGGCAGCTTTTCTGAGCCTAAAAGCACCTTGAGAAACCACGTGTTGCTTTCAGGAAGAAAATGTCATCAGCTTGATTGTTTTACCCCCCAAAATCCAGGTGTTCATTTTAAATGATCTTTGGGAGCAATATCCTTTATCTGCTTCCTCATCCCCACCTTCTTGATTGTTCTTCTTTCCTTTCAGAGAGAATCCTGCTCCTGCCCTCTCCCTTTCCCAGCTGACGAGCTGGGTGCACCCCAGGTGAGTTGGAGGGGGAGGGACTCAGAGCTTTGACTCCCCCACTTCGACAGCAGTAAGAAAAGATATGAAAATAAGCACAGGTTTTATTTTCTGACCACCTTCAGTGCATGCAGTGTGCAGCTCCTGGAAGAAAAGGCACTTGGATACCCAACAGTATCTACACAGGAGCAAAGAAATAATGGCAGCACGGATTTCACCTTGTGCAGGGGCAGCTTCTCCCCAGGCCAGCAGCTCTGTGGGGTCAGCAGGGCCATGTTAGAGGCATCTGCTTGTTGAGACTGTGCTCACTGAGTTTTCATCCTCTAACAAAAAGTCAGGTGAGCTCTAGCTCCCCTTACAACACACTTTTCTTGCTTTTAAACTGACTGGCAGCTGCGGCAGAAAAAGAAATCAGAGAGAGGGAAGTTCCCAGGTCAGCACTGCTCACCTGTCTCTGTCATCCCACTGAGCTCAGAAATTGCTGTTAACACCTGCTGGAGAAAATGACAAATATAACACGAGAACGTTGCTCTCCCTGGGAAGGACCCATGGGGCAGCCTCCACCAATCCAGCAGGGCTGCAAGTGCAGACACAGCCCAAAGCCCACCCAGGGCTGCTCAGCCCTAGGAGCATCTTGCCCCTGTCCCAGAGCAGGCAGGAGAAACCTGACCTGGGAGGCAGCTTGTTTTCTTTAAACATCATAAACCACCTGTGTATGTTTTCATAGAATCCTGGGATGGTTTGGGTTGGGAGGGACCTTAAAGATCATCCAGTCCCAACCCCCTGCATGGGCAGGGACACCTCCCACCAGCCCAGGCTGCTCCAAGCCCCATCCAACCTGCCCTTCAACACTGCCAGGGATGGGGCAGCCACAGCTTCCCTGGGCAACCTGGGCCAGGCTCTCACCACCCTCACAGCAAAGAATTTCTTCCTACTATCTCATCTCGATCTCCCCTCTTTCAGCTTAAAACCACCCCACCTCATCCCATTCCTCCCTGCCCTTGTCCCAAGCCCCTCCCCAGCTTTCCTGGAGCCCCTTCAGGCACTGGAAGGTGCTCTAAGGTCTCCCTGGAGCCTTCTCTTCTCCAGGCTGAACACCCCAACTCTCCCAGCCTGGCTCCAGAGCAGAGCTGCTCCAGCCCTCCCATCATCTCCGGGGCCTCCTCTGGGCTCTCTCTAACAGCTCCATGTCCTTCCTGTGTTGGGGACCCCAGAACTGATCCAGCCCTGCAGGGGGTTCTCACCAGGACAGAGCAGAGTGGGACAATCCCCTTCCTCACCCTGCAGGTCACTCTGCTGGAGATGCAGCCCTGCCATGAGAAATCCCCTTTTGCAGAAGGACCAGCTGCTTTGCTTGTGCTTCCAACAGCTGCTTGTAAGGTCCTCGTGGTGTGCAGAGCACAAATTACTTGAGGAGCCTTTCAGATGTTCCCCCTGTCCCCTCTGCTAACAATTCTCTTCAGGGGGATTAATAAAATCTCTTATTTTTGCTCCAGACTGGCCAGAGTGTGACTTTGGAGAAGTCTCTTTCTGTGTTGACAATGTGGCTTCTTTGTTCTTCCTTCTGTATCAGTGGAACAAAATGAAAAATGCATTAAAAACAGAGGGGGGGGGGGGGGGGGGGGCGA
>NW_009951990.1:78812-81506 GCF_000747805.2 Chaetura pelagica | reverse complement strand
ATTCCTGTCATCTCCCAGCAAAATATCAAATGCAGAAGATTCAGAGCAGGGTGATGGGGAGAGAGGGGTGAGAAGGTTAAATGTCTGAAGGATTCACAGCTACACACACGGTGTCCTGGACAAGCAGGCTGATGAAAAGGACCTGCCACCTCCTTTACAGGACACCATGACCATGTTAGGAACCAGAGGAGGGTCTCACAGGAGGACCTGATTTCTTCAGGAGGTTTCAGGAGACAGACACCCCTCACAGGAGCTCCAGGAGCTGCACCATGGCCCCGGGAGGTCCCCAAGGTCCCTCTCTCCAAGCCTGGCAGGTCCCCAGACACCCTCCTTCCCCTCTGGGCTGGCACCCACTGGACCCTCCTGGCCCCAGGTTCCCAAGGACATCACTTCCAGTCTGGCCTGCCCCATTTTTCCAAGCAGGATGGGAGGGGCAGGAGGTGGCAGGGAAAGGACAGGAGGTGAGACACTGAGGCATGAGCAGGCTCTGGCAGTGAGGTTCCAGGACCACAGCCCACAGCCTGGGCTGGAGGGACAGGCCAAGAGGGACCTTCTGAAATCCAGCAAGGACATGTGGTAAGTCCTGAGTGCTGGGTGGAGCATCCCCTTCCCCACACAGGCTGGGGACTGACAGGCTGGAGAACAGCTCTTCTGCAAAGGCCCTTGGTGCTCCTCAAGTGAACCTTGAGGAGCAGTCCAGCCTCCAGCAAGGATGGTGACAGTGGACCAGGTTGTTTAAGCAGTACAGGAAGGGTGATACCTTCTCCCTCTCCTCAGCATGCACCAACCACACCTGGAGCAGCACATGGCAGCTGGGGCCCCTGGGGAGCCAAGAGGTAGGATGGAAAGAAGCACAGCAGGCTGCCAGGAGGTTGGATGGGACCTCCAGGGTCTTTTCCAGCCTCACCTGGGATTCTGTGGCTCCTCAATTCTCCTTCCAAACCTGCTGCAGGTTTGCTCTGTAGCTGCAGCTTTTTATTCTCATGACAGGTCTCCATCTCCACAATTACCAACCCACAAAGGGGACAACCCCAGAAACAAACATCTAAATATTTTTTAAAAATAAAATAAAATAAAAATGACAAAAGAAAACGTTTTCCAGGAGCAGAGAGAGCAGAGGGGAAGAATAATTCTTTTTGTGATCAAGAGACTTAGCTTTAAAAGCATCCAAACTGCAGCTCTCCTTTCTGCAGTGCTAGGGAATAATTGTTTTAAGAGCAGAAAAGTGTGTGTACTTTCTATTCCCTTCCAAAAGCCCTGCATCACTTGGCCTTAATGAATAATGAAAGATGCTCTTGTATCACTTCCCACCCATAGTCTTGAAAGTGTTTGTGAAGCAGCAAGAAGTGGGACTTGAAAGAAAATCAGGTTTTGATGAAAACTTAATTCTGGACAAATATGAGAAGGGCCTCCTTTTGTAGGTTGCAGATAGTACTGGGGTTTTTGTGGGTGGACTTCCCAGGGAAGTAGTGGAGGTACCATCCTTGGAGGTGTTCAAGGAAAGGCTAGAGGTGGCACTTAGTGCCATGGTCTGGCTGATGTGGGGGTGTTGGGTCACAGGCTGGACTTGATGATCTTACAGGTCTTTTCCAGCCTCGGTGATTCTGTGATGCTGTGAATTTTGGCCCAAGAGCTGAATGCCCCAACACTGGGAAAATGTTACTCAATTATTCTGTTAACAGGTGGAACAGGTTGGCCAGGGAAGCTGTGGCTGCCCCATCCCTGGCAGTGTTGAAGGGCAGGTTGGATGGGGCTTGGAGCAACCTGGGCTGGTGGGAGGTGTCCCTGCCCATGCAGGGGGTGGGACTGGATGAGCTTTAAGGCCCCTTCATCTAGATGATCTATAAGGTCCCTTCCAACCCAAACCATGCTATGATCTCTAATTCTATGATTCTGAAATGCTCTTACATAGGTCTCTAGAAAATATAATTTGGTGCCCCTTGGTCTTTCTTCTGGAAGGAAACCAGGAGACTGGCCTGTCCAGGATGTGCACCTGGGTACCCTGCATGCAGAACTGCTGTGACCCTGGCAGGGGGGCTGGAACTGTATGATCTGCAATGTCTCTTCCAACCCAAACCCTTCTGTGATCCTGTCACTGCCTCCCCCCACCCTCAGGGAGGGATTTTGGGAAGCAAAACCCTAGGAAGAGATTGTTTTTCAAGAAGAGCAGGAGCCCAACGTCCCGTGGCAGAGTGGGGTGTCTGTGTTTCAGTGGAAAAGCCAACACATTCCACTGGGAAGCTGGTGTGGTTCTGCCTTTCAGCCTCTCTTTGGGGAGCCTGCTCGGGTGGGCTGGAGCTGGGAAGGGGCACTGAGCTGTGGAGGGAAATGAAGCTGGAAGAGCAGGTAATTCCTCACGTTTGGCTTGGGAGGTGCCCAGAGATCTCCAGCCCACAGTCAAGCAGGTTTTGATGCTGGCAAGAGAGTTCAGCTTGGTAAGGGTCTCCTGCTGCTGGACAAGCCACCCGGCAGGATTCCTGAGTCCCTCCCAGCAGGGCAGGAACGGGCATCGCTATTCCAGCGAGTTTTGGGTAACTGCAGTTACATTGGGATCCCCGGGGGGCATTTTGGGGAAGGGGCGGGCTGGGACAGGGACTGGCTCAGCCTTGCCTGCCCTTTCACCATTCCAGCCACAGCGCTGCCCCACAAACGCCTGCACAGGGAGGCTGGATGGTTGCAGGGAGCCGGGCTGTG
>NW_009951990.1:66675-76507 GCF_000747805.2 Chaetura pelagica | reverse complement strand
ATGCGCCAGGTCCCCCCGCTCCCTGCTGGCCTGGAGCCCCGGGGGCTGTGCCAGCGTCTGGGGAACGTTACCTGTCTGCACTGTGCTGGGGTTGGGGACTTCTGGAAGTGCTGGAGGCGGTGGCTGAAGCCCATGGCTGGTGCCGGGGAATGGGGCTCCTCTCTGAGGGCTGAGCCGTCGGGCGGGCTGTCTGTCTGTCTGTCTGTCTGTCTGTCTGCGCTACTTTGTGTTGTGAGCAGAGGGCACAGGCACACGGCGCGTCTGTGCAGTTTAGCGGGGTTGGATGTGCAGCTTTGTCTGCCTGGCAGCGCTTCCCAGGAGGATTCTCCGGGTTTTGGTGGTTGCTTTTTTTTGTTTGGGCAGGGGGAAGATGTGGGGTGTGGGGCTGGGGCTGCAGCCTGGGCTGGGGTTGCAGCCCCCCCGGGCTCCCCCACCCCCGGCAGCAGCTCTGGCAGCTCCTCTGCGCGGGCTGGAGCCGAGACCGAAGAAGAGAGCATCATTTGGGCCAGCCTGTGCCCGCCAGTGTCCCCGGGGCAGGGGCCGTGCCAGCCCAGGGGCTGGTGTTTGCTGGGGGCTCAGGGCCAGGCTGAGCCTGTTTTCCCTGCCTGGGAACCATCCTGGCTGCCATCCCAGAGGAGGAGCAGCAGGAGGTGCAGGCTGTGCTGCAGGACCTCGGGACACCCCCCCGTAAGGACTCCTGCTCTCCCACGCCCGGTTTCCTTTCCTGGGTGAGCAGGGCAGGGGCTGCTTTCCTTTGCATTTTGTCCTGCCCTTTATTCTGCACCTTATTCTGCTTTGGGCTCTTGGAGTTACTTCCTGCTAAGGTGAAGGACAGGGGAAGGAGTTTGTTCCCCAAGCAAAGCCCACGGCAGAGCTGCTGGGTGATGTGATGAGGAGGGAAGACCTGCCTGGTTCTGCTCTTCATGGGTGTCCAGGGAGGAAAGGAGCCCCTGCCACGAGTGGGTCCCACCACGCAGGGTGGCTCTGAGGCACAGCTGCTGGGCTGCCTGCCCTCAGCCTGTCCCAGGGCTTATCCCTGCCATCCTGGAAGTCCTTTTGACCCCGGCTGGGCTGGGCTGTGTGTGCTGCCTGTCTTCACCAGGTGCCTTTCTGCAGCAGGTACATGTGTTAGAACAGACACTCATGTACTTCCCCGTGCCTGGGAGGAATTGCTGGTGTTTTCCTTCTGTCAAGCTAATGGCAAAGGAGGAGATGGGTCTCCTAAGAACCACTTTCTTTAGAAAAGACAAGTCACAGGCAGCATGTTTGGGAAGGATGTTTTATTTAGGTGTTGTAAAGAGAGAATTAAAGCTCTTGACAGCAAACTATTTATGTGGAATAAGTGATAGGACTTGATCATTCCTGAAAATAAAGACCCTTTAACATAGCACCAAGAGAGCTTTCAGCTCTTCTTATCCCAAATTATTCAATAAAAGCAACAGAACTTATTTTGATTTGAGTTCTTTATGGATGGCTGCAGAAGGAGGTTTCCAACCTAGAAGTAAACGTGCATCTCCTCAAAGGAAATGGCCTATGGATACAAAAATCTTTGTGCTAGAGATACTGTGAAGTTATCCAGGATGTTAATTATAGAAATAGCTGTGCTGGTCTTGGAGAGAATGGCTGTTTTCCCTGCCTTGCCCCCTCCCATTAAGGTCTTGCCTGGCACAGCTCAGGATTGTGCTCCTGGGGTAGGAGCTTGCAGAATGCTGCCGTGAAGAGGATTTGGGGAAGGGAAAGGGAAGAAGGAATCCAATTTCCAGCCCAAGTTTTGATGCCAAAACAAGTTGCCCGTTCTTCTTGGAGCCTGAGGTTTGTGATGGGAGGGTTGAAAACACCCAGCAAGGAAAAAAACACGCTAGAAGAAAATAATCTGAAATAAACTGAGTGAAATTCAGAATAAACTGTAACTGGAGAGTGTTTATAAACCTTCAGGAGGAGAGGGAGGGAGGAACCACTTGGATCAATAACAAGTTATTCTTTTGTAACTGTGAAGCTTTAATCATATCCTTTAAAAATAGTCCTAAATATGTGCTGCTTGTTTTCTTCTTTTTTTTTTTTTTTTTTTTTTTTTTTTTTTAATACCTGTGCTGGTAGCTGAGGCTAAATCTGCAGAGTTCATGCTGATCTGGGTAATCTGAATCAAGCTGAATAGCAAAGAGGCTCTTAGGAGAACCTGAAACCCAGGAGGCATTTTTCAGACCTGAGTTGTGTCACTTTTTTTAGAGGTGCCTCAGGCAATTGCATTTTAAGAAGACAAAGCTTTTGTTTTCGAGCTGGCCTAGAAAAATGCCAAGGATGAATCCAAAGGGAAGGCTTTCAGAAGTTGTCATTTGTGATTAAGTTGATTTTGCTGTTGTGCACAAGAATGCTGCTGCCTTCCTCGGCGTGGTGTGAACTGTGTCTGGTTCTGGTTGGTCACCAGTCCCACCATACCTGGTTAATTCACCTGAGGAACGTTACCTGGTGGTTCCCACCTGAAGGTGTATATTTAATTAGAATGTCAGATGTCTGCAAGCTCCATCTGTGGTTAAAATTGATTTTATGTGCTTTACAAAAGGCAGAATTGAGGTGACAGGGGGCAGAGATGGACTCCAAATCAGTCTTGTGCAGAAGACACATCTGCTTGTGTCCAGTTTTGCATTTAAGATGCTGGAACTGTCAGAGCCAAGGTTTGGAACAATCAGCAAAGACTTTTTGCTTAAGAAATCCTTGTGTGTCACAAGATGTGTGCGTGTAAACAGGGAACCCAGAGCTTTTTCCTTGTGGCTTCTCACGTTTCTTGCAGCTTCATCAGAAACAGTATCCTGCTGTTGCCAGGCTCTGGGCACACAGGAGCAGCTCCTCCCGTGGAGCCCGAGGAGGGGGCAGCGCCCCGGGTGATGTGACAGATGATGCTGGATGGGAAAAGTGCATCGTCTGCAGTCCCTGGTTTTGTCAGCTCCCAGTCTAAGAGAGATGAAGCACTGAGAGAGTTGTCAGGACTTCCTTTCCTTAAAGAACGTGAGAAGAGCTTTTGTTTCAAAACCTAGCGACCTGGAAGCAGCACTGGCCTGGTCAGCAGTGACCCAAGCTGGGTCTCCAGGGCAGGAGGAGCATCCCTGGAGTTAAACTCACCCAAGAGGACTTTGCTCTGGGTTCCCAGGGAAGGGCTGTCGAGGGGCAGGACTCATCCTTGTGCCTCTTGTGCCCTGCTCAGCACCAGCAGTCCTGCTCTGTGGGAGGCAGGTGGGTCCTGCATCTGGCACTGGCACCTCAGAAGAAGGTTTTGGGGTTTGTTTTCAAAAGCAAGCTGTGGGAACGTGTTGAAACCAAATACTGACATAGAGCAGGATGTGCCAGGGAGATGCTCCTGAGGCAAGACTTGGCCTTGCCTCTGCAGGGAAGGTCCCCCATTCATTTAAGGGCTTCTGAGCTTCTGCTTCTCCCCAGTGCTGGAGCTGCTCTACAGGGTTCCAGGCCTGGGTTTGGAAGCATTTCTGCACCCACAGCAGTGTTTCCTGCACTGAACATCCATTTGGAAGCTTTACCAGTCATGGTACCCAACTGTCCTTTTGGGGTTCTTTTTATTCCAAGAAGCCTTTTTGTAAAATAGAAAACATAATGCCAGGTTGTCGGGTTTGCTTGTTTTGTTCTGTTTTTTCTAAGAAAACAAGAGTGAGGGAAATAGCCCAGGCACCTTGGCTGTGTCTGTGAATTCAGTGGTTCCCAGGCGGAGTCTCCAGCACCTCCTGAGGGTGCTGTGTGGTGGTACCAAACAATAGGTGCTGAAAAGTGGCAGAGCTTTATCTGATGCTTTCACAAGCAGCTTATATTTCAACAAACATAGCCACAGTGGGAATGAATGTGAACTCATCCTCTCATTGCTGCTACAAGCAGAATAAGAATGGACAAGCTAAATAGCCGAGCAGGAGCAGCAGCTGAGGCAGTGCAGCTCCATCTCCTGCTGTGTCAGGATGAAGTGGCTCCTGCTGTGTCCCACCTTCCTTGGAGGGAGAACATTGTACCCCGCGGGGGGGTCCTGCCTTCTAAGAGAGTATTTAAACATGGAAATAAGGGTGAAAGCTTCTCCCAGAGGCATCTCGTGGGAATGATGGCAATCTGGGAGCTTGGAACAGCTGAATGCAGGACTAGCAGAGGGCTCCAGGTGGGTGGAGGAGGTAGTTGCAGATGTTCCCCACCTGGGCTCCTGATGTCTTTGTTAGCCTAAATCCCAAGCTTGCTTTCTGCTTTTTGCAAACTTTTTTTTTTTTTTTTTTAAACTGTCTTGGGAGCGTTTTGGAGAAAAATCGCGGGGGGGTCCTGCCTTCTAAGAGAGTATTTAAACATGGAAATAAGGGTGAAAGCTTCTCCCAGAGGCATCTCGTGGGAATGATGGCAATCTGGGAGCTTGGAACAGCTGAATGCAGGACTAGCAGAGGGCTCCAGGTGGGTGGAGGAGGTAGTTGCAGATGTTCCCCACCTGGGCTCCTGATGTCTTTGTTAACCTAAATCCCAAGCTTGTTTTCTGCTTTTTGCAAACTTTTTTTTTTTTTTTTTAAACTGTCTTGGGAGCGTTTGTGAGAAAAATGCTGCTTTGGGAGGGCAGGGGCAGTGCTGGGTCTGTCAGCTCTGCGGCCCAGCCACAAAACGCCTCGGGTGGGAGGTCTGTACTGAAGTGGTGAGGAAGCCTGCTGTCTTGGTGAAGTAAGGGTGATGTGGGGCTTCAAGGAAGAGGTTTGGACCTTGACCACACAGGGCAACTGCACCTGTGGCTGCTGTGTGGCAGCTGGTGGGGTTGGTGTTACCTTTCACCTGGCCTTCACTGGCTCTTCTCGGTTGTATCCTTGCTAGGACATCAGGATGACTCTCCTGCTCTATGTCCCCTATCTAGAAGATTGCAAATGGTTGGTTTTCCAACCTCATTTTTTTCCTAGATAGGTTTGAGCAACTCTTGACTGCTCTGGGAGCTGGTGGTGCATGGCCTGGCTGAGCTGGAAGGGCAATGCTGTGATGGCTTGGTGGGTCAGAGCAGGTATTTCCTTGTGACTGAGGGTTCTGCAGCCATGTGCAGTGTTTACAGCTCTCACCAACTGCAAGCCCTGCAGGGCTTCTTTCAGGAGCTATAGTGAGAGCTATAAGCACTGCAGAAATCCTCTTGAGCCCCTCTAGTAACTTCAGCTTCCTTTTAACTTCTGGTTTTTAGCTCTTGCTGCAGAATTTAGTCTTGTGTGCAAGTCATGCTCGTGTGTTTCAGCAGGCCAATAACACTTTGCCATGCTCACATGCTGCTCCTGGCTGTGATGGGTTTGGGAGCTCTCATATGTGCTCCCTCAGCCTGGTACCCAAGCCCAAGGACAGACTCCACCACCACATCCCTGCAGGCAGGGGCAGGCACGGATCACTGGGATCATGTCACAAGGATGGGATCCTAGACCATGGAACTGCCTTTGAAATGTCTGTGTTTGTGAAACTCCAGAAAAATCCTTGGTCCAGCTCACCTGATGCAGGCAGTGTCCATCCTTTGCCTCCAGTGGCATCTCAGCAGCCGTGGGGCAGGGGTGATGGTGGAGGGGAACATCCCAGGCTGAATTCCACTGGAAGGACCTCCCGTGAAGCTGAGGCTGTGGAACAGCCTCCCAGCACGTGGGGCACGACTGCTGCCACTGATCCACATCCAAGGTGGGCTTTGGTTTTCCCTCTTAATCAGGAATGGAGCCCGTCCCTGCAGATGGGCTCCCCTGCCATTTGGCTGTGGCATAAACAGCATTTCCAGGGAGGGTGTGTTAATAAGGCAGAGTTGGCTGATACCTCCTGTGAGCAGAACCACACCTCGTGGCAGCAGAGAGGCAGGAAGGGCTTAGATGGTTTTAATTAAACTTGTGAGGAAGAAATTAAATTTGGTCTCTTGCCCTGCCTGTATGAGGAGGGGAGGGAGCTCAGCCTGTCTGAACTGAGCTATTAACCACCTTCTGTTTGCCTAGGAAAAAAAGCAATTTCTTTGCCAGCTTTTACCCTGGCTCCTGGGCCCTGCCTGCTTGTTTATTTTCAGCAGCTCCCCAAATTGCTCTGAAGATGGACTTAACCACTGATCATCTCTTGCAGTCCTTCAGCTCTGTTCTGCTAGCAGACCTTACAAAGGGTATTTTAAGTTACCTCTTTTCCCAAAGTGGACTGGCTGTGCATGTGGTCCAGGAGAATAAAGCTCTTTCAGCCAAAATATATATCAAGCATTTCTCTGCTCCCATGATTTGCTCTGCTTCTCCTGGATTCACCTTCCAGCCCAGTCTGGAAAGCAGCAGGAGTTCCAGGAGAGAAAAAAATCCAAGTGCTACTTCATTTCAAGGCAAAAACCATCAGTGCTCCCTTGGGTGAGGAGGATCCTGTGTAAAAACCACATGCTCTTCCCTTAGGGCCACAGTGGGATCTTTCCTTTTCTTGCTGGGGAGGGGGTGGGAGGGCTAAGGGGGGGGAATGCAGCAGTGAAATGATGCCTGGCACTGGGAGCTGCTGGCAGTTGGGAAAATAAACTTTGGATCTCTCCCTTTCCTTTTGAGCACAGAGACCTGCCAGGTTTGGGGGGAAAAAATACTCCACAACAGGAAAACATTTGTTCTGTGTAGAACAAGAGATGGTGGAGGTGGGTAATTCAGGGCAGAAAAGCCCCGAAGCTCCAGTTGAACAGGAAGGAAGATTTAATCAGTCATCACATAGGCTGCTTCTGCTGGTCACTTCATGCATGCAGATCCTTCTTGTTTTGTGAGCATTAAATGGTAACAGCTCATACCCACCTCTCCCCCGAGCTCCCCTGGCAGGCAGAGCATCACTGACCTGTTACTGACGTGCAGGATCAGCCTCAGTCCTGTAGCCTGTTCCAAAATACTGGTGAGAGGAGCTCCTGGAGGGCTGGGGATGAGGAAGGGGTTGCCCAGCTGGAAGGTGCTTTGGGAAACGGGTGGTTGCAGCAGCCTGGGGGAAGAGGCTGCAGGGGCCCTGGGGATCCAGGCTCTCCTCTGCATTCATTGCTTTTATTATCATTTCCTTCTGCAGTTCAATTTGCAGATGCTGTATCACCATCCAATTTTGTGTGCTTCCAGCTGATGATGTATGCCTGTTCAAATACTGATTTGCAAGGGGGGGGGAAGGAAACACAGTGCTTGTGGCCTCAGAATGAATAGATTTTAGCCATATATGTAGCATAAACATCTATATTTTATAGTTTGTTGTGAAGTATTGGAGCATGGGGTTCTGGCTCAGCGAGGCAGAGGCTTTTACCCATGAAGTCATGGGAGTGATTTATAGCTTGCCCCAAGTCCTCACAGTGGGGTGGCTGCTCTGTAGCAGGGATGGAGAGTAAACAGTCTGTGAGTGTTCTCACAAAGCTTTTCCTCTAGAACTCCCCAAAATGAGGAGGAACTCCACACTCCAACAGGCTGCTCAGGCTGAAAAGTTGCCACGTCTCAGGGCAAAATGCATTTGGAGGAAGCAGCTCAGCAATATCTTATTAACAGAGATGCTTTTTTATTTCTGTCCCTGGTTGTAGCAGAAGGGGAGCAGTACCAAGTATCTCTGCAGCCTGTGATGATGCAGAGTGCTGTGAGCCAGAAAGCTTTGTGCTGTGGTGGAAAATGCCCTTTAGATCCACTGAGATGCTGGTTGGGAAAAGAAAATGCTTTTGAAAGTTCATGCCCTTTGCCCGTGCTGGCCTGGTCTGTAGGAGGGAGGCAGCTGCTGGGGAGCTGCTTGTGCCTGTTGGTAGAGCATGAAGACTTAGTATCATAACATCCCAGACTGGTTTGGGTTGCAAGGGACCTTAAAGATCATCCAGTCCCACCCCCTGCATGGGCAGGGACACCTCCCACCAGCCCAGGCTGCTCCAAGCCCCATCCAACCTGCCCTTCAACACTGCCAGGGATGGGGCAGCCACAGCTTCCCTGGGCAACCTGGGCCAGGCTCTCACCATCCTCAGCAAAGAATTTCTTCCGAATATCTCACCTAAATTTCCCCCATTCACTTGAAACTGTCCCTCCTCATCCCATCCCTCCCTGCCCTTGTCCCAAGTCCCTCTCCAGCTTTCCTGGAGCCCCTTCAGGCACTGGAAGGTGCTCTAAGGTCTCCCTGGAGCCTTCTCTTCTCCAGGCTGAACACCCCAACTCTCCCAGCCTGGCTCCAGAGCAGAGCTGCTCCAGCCCTCCCATCATCTCCCTGGCCTTCTCTGGTCTTGCTCCAGGAGGTCTGTGTCCTTTTTATGTCAGGGGCTCCAGAACTGGACACAATAATCCAGGTGAGGTCTCATCACCATCAGCCATCGTGCTAAACTGCAAAGGTCTGTGTGGGGCAGATATGGATCCTTCAGACTCCTACCCAGTGCTTCCAGTCTTGCTAACAAAAGCTGTCTTAATCTTGAAAATTATCCATCGGAAGGTGTATTTAAAAAACTGATGAATGTGGTGATCTGGAGTGTGAGTCTGAAACCTGGAGCAGCATCCCTGCCTGGAGCTGCCTCTTCTTCCTGCACATTTTCCAGGCAAAGCAGGTGGTGGTTTATTTTTTTTATTATTTTTTTTTCCCATTAAAAAAAAAAGAGGAAGATAATCTAGGGAGTGCTCTGTGAGGCTACTCACATCTGTGGTTTCTATGTAGGTCAGATGTGTGCTCAGTTCTGCACAAGGACTGAACTTGACAGCGTTTCCTTCTTGCACCCAGGGAGGGAGAACCACAGGGTCAGTGTGTTGGTTCCTGGGAATGTCCTGAAGGGAAGACCCCAGAGGGGCTGGGTGTGCAGGGTGTGTTGACTTTGCAGTGTGTTTCAGGTTTGTGACAACGACCTTTATTGATGAAAGATTTATCTGAGCTGTGTATCCAGGGTGGATGGAGTGTCAGATGGGATTAGCCTCACAGTTCAGAGCACTAAATGCCCCTACTCTGTGCTTCCAGCAGATGCCTCTTGCTTTGCTCTAAAAAGCCTCTTTCCTAATCTCTGAAGCTTGTGTTGCTTTTGCTGTATTTTTTTAAATGCAAATTACTTTCCCTCCTCCTTCCCCTTCCCCTGGCCACTCCTTTTCTGGTATTTCTTGGCCTGTTCTGCCTCGGGTTGTGGTGGAGGATAGAAGGAGTTGGAAACAGCTGACCTGGCTTGCCCAGAACCATGTTAGGAAGCTGATCTAACAGCCTTTAAGATGGTTGAGAGTCTCCCTTTGCTTGATGGACATGGCCTCAGGTCCAGATGTGTTTGGTCTTGTGGAAGATGCTCTGCTTGGGTTGAAACGAGTGGGGATCAAAACTGCAGTTCCCACAAATCTCCTCTCATCTCCTTAGTCTGACCCCAGTTCATGGCGTAGGGGATCTAAACCAGTCTGGCTGGTTTCTACATGTTTCTTTGTTATGTGATGATGTGAGGACTTTGCTTCTCACAGAAGGAAGCTCCCTGGGTTTGCAGAGGAAAAATGTGAACATGGGACCCCTGGGACCCAAAGACCCTAAGCATCCCTTAAAAACAGATACATAGAGGATCTAGAGTTTATCACAGAATGACCCTTTCAAGTCCCTTCCAACCCAAACCATTCTGTGATTCTGTGCCCTTGGGACTGGGCTCTGCACCCTGCCTGGCCCTGGAGCCTTTGAATAAGTCACTTCTATAGAGCTGAACATCCCTGTTGCTGATATAGGAGCAAACAGTCACTGTCAGAGTCCATCAGACACTTCTGTGGCTCCAGCACTTCATTGAGCTCATCCCCATCAGCTTGTGTTACTGAAGTCAAAGTTGAGATGTGGTGCTGGGCTGGGAGATCCTGCCTGCCAGTCCTGTCCTGCTGCTGCTGCACCAGGGGCTGACCAAGCCTGGGCTTTGATT
>NW_009951990.1:59961-66615 GCF_000747805.2 Chaetura pelagica | reverse complement strand
CTTGTCCCTGCTTGCTCCAGTTTATTCAAATCCCAGCTTGGTAAGCAGCAGCTCTTCAAAGCAGTGTGCGCTCCTGGAGCTGCACTGCTGGGTCATGTATAAAACATGGCCCTGCAAAAACCAGCCCATTTTGCTGTGGGCAACTTGTAGTTTTGGTTGTCCTTGAAATAATGTTCAAAACAAAGTGTCTCCTGGCAGAGCCTGAGACTCCTTTAGATAAGAAAGTGACACTGGATGTTGTTGATGAGATAGTATTTGTCCCTTGGAACAGGACTGATTTCCTTACAGATACCAGCAGTGCCTCCTGAGCTGTGGGGTTTAGCTGCAGGTTAGTGTGGGTTACTTGGTTTAAAAGGAAGGAAAAACAGCCAGACCAAGCAATTTGACAAAATTTCATTTTTATCTGTGTTGCAGTGAGAGGAGGAGCTTGCCCAGCCTAGGCTGGAGCCTTCAGGTGCTGGTGGTTGTGTTTGTCACCCTGTCCTCCAGGGAAAGGGGCTGAGGGGAGGGGAGAAGTACCTTTTCATGCCTTGTAAAGGGGGAGAAAGGCAAGGGTTTCATGAAGATGCAAACTGGGGAGGGCTCAGAGAAGTTGTGTGTGAAACTTCAGCAAGAGCCCTGCACATCCCTACCCGCCCCTCCCAGCTGCACATTTCCCTGGGGTGGAATTTCATTCCTTTAAAAGTAATAATCTGGTACAACCAGCTAAGAAGTTGAATCAAAAAGCATTCTTCCTGCTTGTGGTGTTTTCTGAGTAAACTGTCTTTCATTAACCTTTTCTTCTCTATAGACACATCTTACATTCTTGATGTTCTTGCTGCCCTTTTCTGTTCCAAGATAAATTCCCCCCAAATAACAAGGGGTCTCATGATTTCAAATTCTGTATTGTTTTATTGAGTGTTGTACTTTTCTTGCCCCTCTACCTCTTGCTGCCTGAACTTCTCCAGGGATCTTTTTTCCAAGATGTATTCTGCAAGATTTAATCTTGCAACCATTGGAGCAAGAGGGCTGGCAGCAGAAATAATAAACAACTCCTTAAAATTGCACAGCCTTGACCTCAGGAGCCCCAGGTGTCAAAATGCCAATAATAACCACTGCCCAATCTCTGCAGGTGGTGGGAGCTGATGACCCTTCTCTTGTGTTTGGGGACACTTGTGCTGCACTTCCAGGTTCCTGCCACAGAGCTGCTTGCTGGTCTCTTTAAAATGCTGTGCTGCACCTCTGCAAGGTCAAGGCAAGGGGGTTTAGAGCTGCTTATATAGATATATATGAAAATAAACTGTATTCTGTTTTAGGCCCCAAATGCTAAAGAAATCCTTGAGGTTCCATGTGGCACCTCCCTTCTCAGTGCATTGTAATGTCTGTGCTTGTTTGCTGTTGCACCAGCAACAGGCTGGGGCTGACCTGCTGGAGAGCAGCTCTGGGGAAAAGGACCTGGGTGTCCTGGTGTCCAACAGGCTGACCATGAGCCAAGAATGTGCCCTGGTGGCCCAGAAGGGCAGTGCCATCCCGAGGGGCATCAAGAAGAGCCTGCCCAGCAGGTCCAGGGAAGTTCTGCCCCTCTGCTCTGCCCTGAGGAGGCCCCACCTGGAGCCCTGGGTGCAGTTCTGGGTTCTCCAGTTCCAGAGGGACAAGGAGCTGCTGGAGAGAGTCCATCCCAGGGCACTGAGGTGCTGAGGGGCTGGAGCAGCTGCCTGTGAGGAAAGGCTGGGAGAGCTGGGGCTGCTCAGCTGGAGAGGAGGAGGCTGAGGGGGGGGCTGATCCGAGCTGGTCAATATCTGCAGGGGGGGACCCTGCTCAGGGGTGTCCAGGGACAGGACAAGGGGCAATGAGCACAATCTGGAGCACAGAAAGTTTAACCTGAATATGAGAAAATACTTCTTTACTGTGAGGGTGACAGAGCCCTGGGACAGGCTGCCCAGGGAGGCTGTGGAGTCTCCATCCCTGGAGACTTTCCAGACCCACCTGTATTTGTTCCTGTGGGATGTGCTGTAGGGGATCCTGCTCTGGCAGGGGGGTTTGGACTGGATGATGATCTCCAGAGGTCCCTTCCAGCCCCACCACTCTGTCACTCAGATCCCATCCGATGGGCACCAGCACAGGAGCAGCAGAGGAAGGTGCTACTCATTGCAGATGTCTGGAGTTGTTGCCTTTATCTCTCTGACAATCCAGTTTGTCTTCAAAACCTCTCAAATCCTTGCTTTTCGTGGTTGCAGTCTCCTCTGCTCTGGAGGAGAGGTGTCCAGGCCAGAAGGGCCACTGGCCTGTCTCCCAGGGGCAGCAGGCTGGGCAAGCCCGTTGGAATTCCAGCAGGACCCTCTCCATCACTGGCTGCCTGCACTGTGGGCAGGCTGTGATAATCTGCCCTGCTATTCCATTTGCCTGTGGTATGTGTTGGATGTGGGACAGACTGGGAGGTCCAGTCCTCCTCCCCCAAGGGCTGGGACCTGCTGCAGGGCAGGCCAAAATCCATCTGATTTCAGGTGACCTCCAAAGGTGCCATGGACGTGGAGAGCTGGGTGTGTTGTACATAGGGAGGGATTTCATGTCATTGAGACTTATTCACTGGCTTTTTCATGCCAAAACACTGTCACAGCTGTGGAGCCAGGCTAAGCTCCCTGATATTCTGGTGTGAACTGGGAGTCATTCTTTTGATTTTGCTGTGGCTGCTTTGATGGCCATAATAGGAGAACAGAGCTCTGTGGCGCATGGGGCCTTAGTTGGGTAAGAAAGCAGCAGGCAGGAGATCTGGACCACACAGCTGAAAGAAACCTTTTGACCTCGTGAGGTAGCCTTAATACTTCATTATTCTTGCAAAAACCAGGGTGGAATCATCCAGTCCTTCAGGCTGGAAAAGACCTGAGAGATCATCCATTTCAACCTTTAATCTGACTCTCCTAGCCCAGCTCCACCAGCTCCACTGCTGAATCACATCAAAGGATCCCAGACTGGTTTGAGTTGAAGAGACCTCAAAGATCATATAGTTCCACTCCCCTGCATGGGCAGGGACACCTCCCACCAGCCCAGGTTGCTCCAAGCCCCATCCAGCCTGGACCTGAACACTTCCAGGGAGGCTGCTGGCCTCTTAGTTAACTGTGCAGTTTAAAAGCATATGGAAATATTAGCTGCCACTTTGAACTGTACCTGTATGATTTTAAAACACATTCAGGGATGGTGGTTCAAATTCTCCCTATTCTTTCTCCTCTGGACTCTTGTCCAAAGCTTTCCCTGCTCATTGTTACACACAAAGTAGACCTCTTATTTCAGAGGGTGGGAGAGCTACAAGCTTTTGGGGGAATCTGTGTGCCCCAAGTTTGTGGAGAAATTAGCTTTGTCAGCTCAGTGAATTGGGAGAGGCTGATCCCAGCTCAGTAACAGGGTAAGTGAGCTCAAGGAGGATCCACCAAGGTGGACATCCAAGCCCTGAAGGGCTACTGGAAGCTCTTCCCAGGACTCCTGCAGCCCTAGCAGGGTTTGTGGCACGTGGCACTGCAGGAACTGTGTTTATTGTTGTTGTGCTGTTGGTCTCTCTTTGGATGGACTCATCCTGCCTGTTGTACCAGCAAAGGCAGCAGCACTTCCAGGCCTTTATTTCTTGTTTGGAATGCACTGGGAATGTTTGAGTCTCCCTGATCCACACCCATGGAAGCCTTTGGAAAGTCTCTTACTAGTGATTATGGCTGGATATGGGCAATCTGAGGGGAGTCTGCCAAGCTGGTGCAGGTTGGCCTCAAGTCCCCACATTCTCCCTTCCCTCTCAAAAGCCTTTCCCCAGCATCCATGAAAAAGGCAGGATGAACCAAACCAACGGGCTTTGAAATGTGCTCTGCTCCCCAGGTGCTTCCTCCTCCCGTTGGCTTCTTGGATGTTTCCCATAACAAAGAGGGTCCATCCTCAGTGCCAGCAGCTTTCTGATGAGCAGAGAGTCTCTGGAATGTGAAATTCAAGAATTAAATCCCTCCACATTCACAGGAGCTCCTGCTGTCCAGTCAGGCCAGCTCTGCTCACAGCTGTGTTGCTTCTGCTCTTCCTAATGTGTAATCTGAAAATCCTGAGCTATTTTTTGCAGCTACAATTAATCAAGGAAGAAGCCTTGCTTATTGTTTTGATATAATACTCACCCACATCTTTAGGGAGGAGAGGGGTTCATGAAACTTCATTTCCCAGGGTGCCTTTGTCCTGTGCTTGATAATTATTTTTAAACTGCCCGTGATGTTGTGAGGTGGGTTGTGGGTGGGTTGGTTGGTTGTGGTGGGTTAGTTGTTTTTTTTTTTTGCAGTTGTCAAAATGTCAGTTCTAATGAAAGTCTCCACAGGCAGCCTGTACCTAAGTGATTTGAGCCTTTAGGCTAAGCAGGCTGCTGGTAGCATTTTCAGATGAGTCAGAAAGGTTTGTGTGTGTCTTTTTTGAAAGATATTTTGGGTTGGTTTGAACGTCTTCATCAAAATTGATTGTTCAAAGTGTGGCTTTTTTTTTTCCTCTCTCTCTCTTTTATAAAAAAAGGGCTAAGCTGGTGCCTGTCAGCTCAGCACAGAGCTGCTTGGAATTCAGCATCTCGCTTAGGAATCACATGGGGGGAAAAGGAAGTGCCTGTGTAATAACAATAATTGAAAATTAATAGTAGATTAAATTAATACATAATTAGAAAACACTAATGCTCCCTGTGAACAAAGGCTGATTCCTATAGGAGCTTTATGAATTGGAGAGGAAAAGCGTGTGATGCTTTTCCCTGGGCCTTGTCTATTCCAGCCTGCAGATCATTAAAGCAATTATAATTTCACAGAGGTTTGATCTGGAATTGATTTCTTTGTGATAATTCAATTTAGAGACTTGCTTCCTCCCGGGTAGACAGTGACAGCAGATGAAGTGTATGAATCCTTAGCCCTGTCCTGAGGCACGTGTGAGGGCTGGTGCTCAGCTGGACAGGGTTTGTTCCCAAGAGCAGTCATCTCTGGCTGGTTGAAGTGTTGGAACTCTTGGGCAGTTCCTACAGGCTCCATGTCAAGCTGTGTTGTGACAGGGGCTGGGTGGGAGGTGCCCAGGGGATGTGATGTACACTGGGCTTGGGTCCCTTCCTCCTCCTTACTAGGGAGTGTATTGGGAAAAGTCTTTGGCCACCTGGCCCACAGCCCATAGAGAAACATTGGAAGATCATAGAATCATGAAGGTTGGAAGGAATATTAAAGACCATCAAGTCCCACCCCCCCTGCCATGAGCAGGAACCACCAGATCAGGTTGCACAAATCTCGTCCAACCTGGCCTTAAAAACCTCCAGGGATGGGGCATCAACAACCTCCCTGGGCAGCCCATCCCAGTTCCTCACCGCTTCCTACTATCTGACCTAAATCTCCCCTCTCTCAGTTTAAAACCATCACCCCTTGTCCTATCACTGTCTGCTCTGATGAAAAGCCCCTCCCCAGCTTTCCTGGAGCCCCTTCAGGCACTGGAAGCTGCTCTAAGGTCTCCCTGGAGCCTTCTCTTCTCCAGGCTGAACACCCCAGCTCTCCCAGCCTGGCTCCAGAGCAGAGCTGCTCCAGCCCTTGGATCATCCTGGTGGCCTCCTCTGGACTCTCCAACAGGTCTGTATCTTTCCTGAGCTGAGGACACCAGAACTGGACATAACACTCCAGGTGGGGTCTCACCAGAGCAGAGCAGAGGGGCAGAATCCCCTGCTGGCCACACTTGTGGCCCAGGACACAGTTGCCCCTCTGGGCTCCAGCAGACACTAGGGGTTCATGCCCAGCTTCTCATCTCCTCTCACTCCAAGTCCTTCTCCTCAAGGCTGCTCACAATCCATTCTCCCCCAGCCTGTGTTTGTGCCTGGGGCTGTGCTGACCCAGGGGCAGGACCCTGCACTTGGCCTTGTTGAACTTCATGAGGTTGGCACTGGCCACCTCTCCAGCCTGGCAAGGTCCCTCTGGGTGGTGTCCCTTCCCTCTTGGGTGTCAACCACACCACACAACTTGGTATCATCAGCAGACTTGCTGAGGATACACTCAATCCCACTGTCTATGTCTCCAACAAAGGTGTTGAACAGCACTGGTCCCAACACTGATCCCTGAGGGACACCACTCATCATCATTCCTGAGGGTGTCCGACCGTGTGAGCCAAACTTGGTGTTTATCAGCCTGTCTGCTGCTTTGGGCTCCTCCTGCTCAGCAAAAGCCAAAGTAACCTTGTCTGTGGCTGGTGGGAGCTGGTCAGTTGGCCCTGAGGATGCAGGGTTAGCTTTACCCATGTGCAAAGTGGATCTTCAGCTGCTCCAGAACTAGGACCACTGCTTCAGCTCGTTCAGTTGCTTTCTTCTTGGCCCTGCACAATGTTTCCTGTGTGATTTGTAGCTCTGTGTCCAAACACCCTGCATCACCCTGAGCCCCGAGGCTGTGTGTGTGTGTTTGGGCATCCTGGTGGAACAGCTGTTGGGGCTGGGCTTTTCCTCCTGCACATCAAGTTGTGGTTGTGACAGTTGGGATTTCAGTGGCTGTTCCATTTCATGCAGAATTGCAGGATGTTTTGAGTTGGAAGGGACCATAAAGATCATTGAGTTCCAACCCCCCTGCATGGGCAGGGACACCTCCCACTAGAACAGGCTGCTCAGAGCCCCATCCAACCTGCCCTTGGACACCTCCAGGTGTTCAGGGCTTTTTTTTTTTT
>NW_009951990.1:58165-59762 GCF_000747805.2 Chaetura pelagica | reverse complement strand
CCCTGCACTTGGCCTTGTTGAACTTCATGAGGTTGGCACTGGCCACCTCTCCAGCCTGGCAAGGTCCCTCTGGGTGGTGTCCCTTCCCTCTTGGGTGTCAACCACACCACACAACTTGGTATCATCAGCAGACTTGCTGAGGATACACTCAATCCCACTGTCTATGTCTCCAACAAAGGTGTTGAACAGCACTGGTCCCAACACTGATCCCTGAGGGACACCACTCATCATTATTCCTGAGGGTGTCCTACCGTGTGAGGCAAACTTGGTGTTTATCAGCCTGTCTGCTGCTTTGGGCTCCTCCTGCTCAGCAAAAGCCAAAGTAACCTTGTCTGTGGCTGGTGGGAGCTGGACAGTTGGCCCTGAGGATGCAGGGTTAGCTTTACCCATGTGCAAAGTGGATCTTCAGCTGCTCCAGAACTAGGACCACTGCTTCAGCTCGTTCAGTTGCTTTCTTCTTGGCCCTGCACAATGTTTCCTGTGTGATTTGTAGCTCTGTGTCCAAACACCCTGCATCACCCTGAGCCCCGAGGCTGTGTGTGTGTGTTTGGGCATCCTGGTGGAACAGCTGTTGGGGCTGGGCTCTTCCTCCTGCACATCAAGTTGTGGTTGTGACAGTTGGGATTTCAGTGGCTGTTCCATTTCATGCAGAATTGCAGGATGTTTTGAGTTGGAAGGGACCTTAAAGATCATTGAGTTCCAACCCCCCTGCATGGGCAGGGACACCTCCCACTAGAACAGGCTGCTCAGAGCCCCATCCAACCTGCCCTTGGACACCTCCAGGTGTTCAGGGCTTTTTTTTTTTTAAATAGAATGGAACCTGTTCAAAAGAAGGGAAAGAAATTAAGAGACTTTTACCTTTAATTGTGTTTGTTGGGCTTGGCGGGGATGATGAGGGAATGTCAGGGAAAGATGAATAACAAAACCCATTCTTTCAGTCAAAGGTAGGCCAGAAGGGTTGCTGGTTGGGTTGCCTGATGCTTCTTCACAAGAACAAGCACTTACTCAACGCATGCCTCTGTTTTGCCTCCATATTTAGGGAGGAGAACCCCTCAAGGGCTGCACTTTCCAGCGTCCTCCCGCGCGGGGGCACAGAGAGGCAGCAGCACAGAGAGGTCCCCCACGGTGGGTGCTGCTGATGGAGGGAACTGGGGGCTGCCCTGCCCCACAGGAGGTTACCCCAGGGTGGTCCTCAGGAGGACCTGAGGCACCTGAGCCCTGTGATTAGAGGGTGTGGCTCTTCCCAGGGGCTGATGAAGGTGAAGAGGTGAAGTGACACCCCATGGTCAAGAGAGGTTCTCCTCCCCCTCTGTTCTGCATTGGTGAGGCCACATCTGGAGTGTTGTGTCCAGTTCTGGGCCCCTCAGTTCCAGGACAGGGAACTGCTGGAAAGAGCCCAGGGCAGAGCCACAGAGATGCTGGAGGGAGGGGAACATCTCCCTGCTGAGGAAAGGCTGAGGGAGCTGGGTCTGTTGGGCTTGGAGAAGAGGAGACTGAGGGGCCACCTCATCCATGGGCACAAATCTGTTCAGGGCAGTGTCAGGAGGACAGAGCCAGGCTTTGTGCAGTGATGTCCAGTGACAGGACAAGGGGCAGT
>NW_009951990.1:56447-56829 GCF_000747805.2 Chaetura pelagica | reverse complement strand
CTGCTCTGCCAGGGGGTTGGGCTGGGGGAGCTTTCGAGGTCCCTTCCAACCCCTGGGATGCTGGGATTCTGTGGTGCCCCAGCGTGTGATGCCTCCTTGTCAGGATCCAGCTTTGGGGCTTGGGGCTGGGTTTTTGTGGGGCAGAGAAGTACAGTGTATCCCAGTGACGAGGAAATGAAGCTAACTGGAGCTGCAGCAAGGAGTTTGGAGGCTGAATGTCCTCTGATGTAGAGGAGGACCTTTTTTTCCCTCTTTTCTGGGTCCCTTTGAAGGAGTCTCCCTCCCCTTCACCCCACGGGCTGAGGAGCACTGGTGCCCTGGGCTGCTGCTGGTGAGAGGGCTGAGGAGCAGCAGCCAGCACCACCTGCAGCACGGTTCTGGA
>NW_009951990.1:25630-56287 GCF_000747805.2 Chaetura pelagica | reverse complement strand
GCACTGGAACAGGCTGCCCAGAGAGGTTGTGGAGTCTCCTTCACTGGAGACATTCAAAACCCACCTGGACACGTTCCTGTGTGATATGCTCTGGGTGCCCCTGCTCTGGCAGGGGGGTTGGGCTGGGGGATCTTTCCAGGTCCCTTCCAACCCCTAGGATTCTGGGATTCTGTGGTGCCCCAGCGTGTGATGCCTCCTGGTCAGGATCCAGCGCTGGGGCTTGGGGCTGGGTTTTTGTGGGGCAGAGAAGTGCAGTGTATCCCAGTGACAAAGAAATGAAGCTAACTGGAGCTGCAGCAGGGAGTTTGGAGGCTGAATGTCCTCTGATGTACAGGAGGACCTTTTTTTCCCTCTTTTCTGGGTCCCTTTGAAGGAGTCTACCTCCCCTTCACCCCACGGGCTGAGGAGCACTATGGTGCCCTGGGCTGCTGCTGGTGAGAGGTCTGAGGAGCAGCAGCCAGCACCACCTGCAGCAGGGTTCTGGAGGTGGGTTTGCACATTGTCTTGCAGGAAAAATGGAAGGAGTTCTGTTGAGGATTCTCTTATTTTTTGTTAAAAAGACCAGTTGTCAGGGGCTGCCCCACACCTGGGTGAGGTGACCTGGTCTTTCCTGAGCTGTGTCATTCAGCTGCTGTTGGGACTTGTTGATTGACAGAGCCAGCATCACCACTCCCTTGGCTCTGTGTCTGCTGTTCTTGCCCAGGCAAGAGCTTTAGTGTTTCTGCAGCTTCCTCCTCACCTCCTAATCTTTTTTTTATTTTACTTCTGGGATATGATTAATCCTTTAAGAGCCTCTTCCTTTTCAAGAGCAGAGGTTTGCATGGTACATCTAACATCTGGACCTTACATGGCTACACGTTTTGACTGTTCCTGGTGACTCATATTAAAGCTGTTGAGATCCAAAGGAGTGTGGTGAGGTCTGATGCTCCTTGCTGCAAGTGCTCTTACCCTTTCTGAGCAGTTATTCCTTGATAGTGATAAACTATTTTGGCTTATATTGGAGTTTTTAGACACTTTTTTTGCCATGGCTTTCCCTGTTCCTCCTCCCTTCTATTCTCTTCCAATGAAAATAGGGTGGGATCGTTTCTTTCTCCAGGCAAAATGTGTCCAGAAAAGGTGTTTTTGTCAAATCCAGGTGCATTGCTGGTTTTAACATGCTGTGCTTGGCACTGGTGGCTCTGTGGCTACCCCTGCTTGGGTCAGGTCATTATTAAACCCGGGTTGTATCCTCAGCAAGTTACACTTGGTGTAGGCAGGACAGAGAGAAGTGCTGAGTGTCCATAGATGTTTTTATCACCAAGCAGTGGAGATGCAGAGGTTGTTCCTGGCCTGAAGATCTCCTGAGTCCCAACACAGGGCTGGTCTTTCCTCCTTAGGTGTGTGCTCCTGTGCATGTTGTCACCCACATCAAGGATGAATATAAATCCCAAAGGGTCAGGGAGGCACGTCTGGAAAAGCTGCTCTGAGACAGATAATTTTTTACCTGGTGCTGAGATGAACTCGTGTGATAACAAGCTCTAATATATTAGAAAAATGTTGCTTAAAGCATCTGGGTCACATGGAGCTAATTGGATCTAAGCTCACTAATTCAATACCCCAATTAATTCCCTGTGCCCTGAGAGAGCTGTGGGAGGGCTGTGCTCTGCTGCTCCCCGGGGTAGGGCACAGCCCTGCATCTGATTGTGGAAAACCTGCCAGGTGTTTGGCCAGGATTTGGGGACCAGAATGGGTGATGGCCTTTTGCAGAGAGCTGCCTGGGTGTGAAGTGACTTCCTCCAACATCCTGTTTCCTGACAGGCAATGTGGTGGTGGCTGTCTTTGTATAAGATGTTGGGAGGCTGTTTGCTCAGACGCTTGAATCTTGGTGCTCTCATCAGATGTCAGCTCAGACTGGAGCCTCCCTGCTTTGGGAAGGGGATAAGCACAGTACTGCCCCCAGGACTGTCTTGAGCTATTCCTGACTTTTTCAGTGCAGAAAGTTGCTGCAAAAAGCAGCTGTCGCTGCAGAGGGACAGTTCAGACTCTGCAGAGGGGTTCACTTTTGGGAAGACTAATGCTCAGAAGTGGGAGTCTCCAGGCTGCTCTTGGAAATTCAGGTGCTTGGGTGCAGTCTTCTGCTTTGAGGCACCTCGTGTGCCTCCAGCACTGCAGCTCAACCTCAGCTGAGCCGCATGTACACAGAATCTTTCCAGAATCTCTCCCTCAAGCCCTGGAAGCCACATGCCTCAAACCCTTCCCTGCTCCTCTGCCTTCCCTGCTCTGGGCTGCAGTGAGCTGGTAGGAACAGGCCCTTTGCTGTTCATGTTCTGCTCTGGGTTGAATCAAAATGAGCTGTTTGGGGGGTCCATGTCTGTGTGATCAGATTGTGAGTTATTTTGCTGCTGGAGACAAGGTTTGAATTTGATTCCTTTGCTGTTTGGTGAAGTTGGAGGGCAGTGTGTTTAATGGGAGGTCCCCAGGTGAGCCCACATCCAGCTCCTGGGGGCAAGAGATGTGACGTTCTCAGCTCTCTTGATGTGCTTGCCTTGCTTTGAGCCCTTGGGAAGGCACACTGTGGTCACACCTGAGTCATCTGGGGTGCTGAGCTGCTTTTTTAAACTGTTTAAAGACCAGGAGAATTGAAATATTTTAGGTGTGGCTTGTGTGAGGCAGCTGAGCTCACAGATGTTGGGGTGGATTAAGGGCAGCAGCTCAAGGACCTCGCCAGGATGCTCAGGTCTCTGCTTGTCACTGGAGGTAGAGTCTGTGGTTGGATGGGACTTGGAGCAACCTGGTCAGGTGGGAGGTGTCCCTGCCTATGGAAGGGGGTTGGAACTAGATGGCCTTTAAGGCCCATTCCAACCCAAACCACCCTGGGATTCTGTGATTCAGGAGCTGGGATCTCAGCTGCTGCCTGTGCTCTGACAGGGAAAAGGAGAGTCTCAGTCCCTTCCTTTCCACATGCAGATCCATCCTGAGCCAGTGTGGCTCACTCAGACAAGACCTCTCATCATAATTCCCTGTGACCTGGTAAAGTGGGAGCTGCAGAGGGTTGTTATCACAGAGGCATCTCCGTGGGAGGCTGTGCAGGTCCTGCCCCTGCAGGGCGAGGAGCCAGGGTGGCTGCAGGGAGTGAGCACTTGGGCTGGCTCTGCCCCATCACCTCTGAACCCTGAAATCTCCTGCTCCTTGCTTGTTTTCTTCCTCTCCAGTGAGTATTTTTCTGTTTGCAGCCAGGGAGGTGGATTTGCCAGTCACAAGAATCTCTGGCTTTAAACATGGGTCCAAAGTCACCCAAAGTGGTCAGCAAGCCCTGGAACCCCACAGTGATCAGTCTGTGCCCCATCAAAGTCCTTTTCTGGTGTCACAGGGGGCTTGCAGGCAGCTGGTGTAAGGGAATTGCTCATCTGCACAACTTGATTTCTGGCTTGGTGGGAAAATACACATTGGAGGCTGCTGAGCTAATAGACTGGAGTGAGGATGATACGGATCTGTCTGGCATCTCCGCAGCGTTTCTGCATCACTGATGAGACAGGCAGAAGATCACAGGCAGGTTTGAATTAGATTGGCACAAAAATCCCCAAGAAGTTCTCTCCTCTGCTGCGGGTTTTAAGGAGATGTTACAGCCACAGTTTGGGTGAAAAGAAAGCCTAGGATTGGATTATCTTTAGGATCCAGGGCAAATTTAGCAACATCTTCCCTATTGCAAAGAGCTAAGGTAGAGAGCAGCTTTCCTACGAATGGGAAGAAATAAGGAAAATAATTTCGAGGTATCAGGAAGCTTGTTTTGGACCTCTGTGGGCCTGAGAAGAGACATAGTGCAGCAGCCAGAGAGAACATGTGAAGCCTTCATCTGATCTTTTCTGCTTCTGTGAGCCCTGGACTCCCTGGCTGGCTTTGGGTGCTTGGCCACACGTGGCCGTGCCCATCAGCTCCTCATCTTTGCCACCTGACACTTCCCAACCTACATAGCAGCCCAGCACAGCAGAATATCTAATGCATTTTGGTTTTTGTTGGTCCAATTTAAACTGGCACCGCAGTTTATGAAGGTTAGAAGTTGTTTTGTGGTGTGAGAGAGAGAAAAATGTGGCAGGTCCACATGTAAAGGTGGATGTTGATGCCGAAGAACCCACCACGTTGGAGGTGTCCCTGCCTGTGCAGCAGGGTTGGAACTAGATGGTCTTTAGAGCCCCTTCCAAGCCAAACCAGTCTGTGATTCTGTTTTATGTCCTATGACTTGAACGTGGCCAGTGATGTGGCTTTTAAACCAGAAAAGAGGGAAGCAGCTCTGGTGATTCTACATATTTCCACTGGACCAGTGCTTCATCTTTCAACTAAATGGAACTTATACCCACATGCAGTAGAACCACTGTGGGGTTTGGATTTTATTTTGCTGGGTTTTTTGTAAGGAAATAGCCCTCTGTCCCTATTTGTTTTTCCTCCTGCCTGTACACCCAGGAAGGAACCAACCTTGAACTGCTGTGGTGGTTGGATGTTAGGAGAGACTTTGTGCCCAGCAAACAGATGGGTTGAGAACCTTGGCTGAGCATCATGTCTCATGGAAACTTTTTCTCATTAAAAAGATGAAGCTTTGTTTTTTTTTCACCAGGAGGGGCAGCAGGAACAGTAGGACACCAGGTGGGTGAGGGGGATGCTGTCATGGTGGCTCCTCTGTGTGTGACTGGGGAAGGTCTGTGCAGAACTGGAGTGGGGGATGCTGAACAACAGCCCCTTTCTTGGTCTGGATCCACCTTTGTGGGTGAAGGCAGGGCAGCATGTGTCACATTTGCAAAGTGTTTTGGGCTCCCTTGAAATGAGAGGCATGACATGAAGGCAAGATCGTTTTTAATATACCCTGTTTAATGGCAGGACTTTCAGGGGAGTCCAAGTATCTTACTGACTTGCATCTTAATAAATTCCAAGGGTATTTGATCACCTGCCTTCCCTGGGAGTTTTGGAGAAGCCAAGCTTAGCAGCAGGAGGGAGTGCAAGGCATAAGCCATGTGTAATGCCAGCAATCAGGACAGGTGCTGAGCCCTGGATAGACATTTATCACACAGAGATAGATGGCTCTGTCTCTCCTCTAATGTGTTCTGCAGTGGGTTTCATATGATCTAGCTTTAGGACCAACAAAAGTTGGGTTAAATTGGATTCTAGGAAAACAGGCAGAATGACAAACACACAAGAACCTGTTCCTGTCCTGGCTGGCAGCTTGTGGTTAAAAGAGCTCTGTGGTCCTGCCTGCCCAGAAATTAGAATCTCAAGTCAATATTCCTGCTTCAACAAGACCTTTAAGTTTTCCAAATGCCATGGATTGTTTGGTGACTTGAATAAAATATTCCTCCAGGCTCTTTTGCCAGGGGTTAAAAGAGCTCTGTGGTCCTGCCTGCCCAGAAATTAGAATCTCAAGTCAATATTCCTGCTTCAACAAGACCTTTAAGTTTTCCAAATGCCATGGATTGTTTGGTGACATGAATAAAATATTCCTCCAGGCTCTTTTGCCTTAAGCCAGTGAGAATGGGAATTCAGTTTAAGACAAATGGGGCTAAATCAAAACAGGGATGATGCTCTTTGAAATCAGGGAGATGCTTATTGAGACCAAGTGGCTGAGGCCCCTGGTCAAGTTGCCAGGACTGGTGTGTGCTGGGGTCAGGTTTAGGTGATGGGTGAGCTGGGGGATTTGCTGTGCAGGGGGATGCTCTGGAGCAGCCCCCTGCCCCCTTCTCTTCCCTGAGCAACCTGGGCCAGGCTCTCACCACCCTCATACTGAAGAATTTCCTCCTCATGTCTCACCTAAATCTCCCTCTTCCAGTTTTTATCCATCCCCCTTGTCCTCTCCCTCCCTGCCCTTGTCCCAAGCCCCTCCCCAGCTTTCCTGGAGCCCCTTCAGGCACTGGAAGCTGCTCTAAGGTCTCCCTGGAGCCTTCTCTTCTCCAGGCTGAACACCCCAACTCTCCCAGCCTGGCTCCAGAGCAGAGCTGCTCCAGCCCTCCCATCATCTCTGTGGCTCCTCTGAACTCTCTCCAGGAGCTCCATGTCCTTTTTATGCTGGGGGCCCCAGTGACTTGGAGCAGCTCATCTCATTGATGGCTGCCCAAGATCTTTGGTGCTGCCCTAAAGCTGAACAAGCACTGGTTTTCAGGAGGAGGGTGTGATACACTGTGAGCAGCTACCTCAGGTACCCAGAGCTGTAGCTCCTGGTGGATGCAGCTTCCCCCACTGCACCAGGCAGAGCTCCAGACGTGAGGTTTCTCCCAGGCTTGTTCATCAAGTGGTTTTGATGAAGAGCTCTCAGAGTTGTTCAGCTCTTAAAAATGCTTGAAATTCACGGTGAGCTTCTTATTTGTGGTTGGCCTGAGAAGTTAGAGGTTTCTGAGAGTCACTTGGGGCCATGATTGCAATGAGCAGATGAGCCTGAAAGCTTGCAGGTGGGCAGGAGAAGTTTCATTCCCACAAGCAGGACCTGAAGAGATGTGAGTAGCAGGGGACGCTGTGCCTAAGGAAAAGCTGTGGAAGAGGAAGAAAACAAGATTTTGCTTCATAATTTGACTCTTACCTGGTTGTGCAAATAAATATTTTGGTTAATTTAGCCCCAGCCATGACTGCAAACATCTGCTAGGGGTCCTTCAGATGTTTCTTAAGGACTTTTTTTTAAGTGCTCCTTAATCAAATGCATATATTGTATAGTGAGTTCTTTGTATAATTGGTTGCCCCAGCACTTGAGAAGCAGCTGAATGGAAAAACCCTTCAGGAGGAGGCTGTGATTGGAGGAGCTTTGTCATCTCCCTGGTTAGAGCTGCTTTCTCTTCCAGCTCTTTTCAGCTTCTGCCATGTCTTGTTGCAGCTGGGGCCAAGCCAGAGTGTAGGTGGTGCCATCTCAGAAGCCCTGGGCCATTTGGCCACCCGTGGCCCAACCTCAGTTCCTGATGTTGCTCAGAGCAGTAGGGCAGCCTGACAGCAGAGCTGGCTGTTCTCTTGCCTGGAGCTGATCCGTGGCTGGAGGACTTTTCTTGGCTCTGCTTCATTTCCCCAGCTGTGAAAATAGTCTAATGAGCAAACCTCAGGCTGCAGTCTCACAGGAGAGCATCTGCCTGTTCCTTTTGGTGTTTTCCTCCAGTGTGCAGAGAGACCTTGGCCCCTTGCAGGTGCTGGTGCAGTGATGGCCCAATGGCTACCATGGAGGAGAGAGCTCAGGGAGCTTTTCTGTTCCACAGTGCTGGGAGGTGAGTCCAGACTCTGCTCCTGGCTGTGCCACAAGGGGCTCTTCCACAAGGGGCTTGTTCACCTTGGGGTGAATTGACATGACTTTGGGTTTCGGTGTCCCCACCTGGCTGGAGAGCTAAAAGCATCTGTGTGGAGAGGTCTCAGAGGGCCTGAAATAAAGGGCCTCCTGATGTGGCACTGGGCTTGTGTGAACTGGAGAGGTGGCACCTCAGGAGCTGACGGAGGTGGCAGGTTTGGGTGGGCAGGGCTGACACCAGTGATGGGCCCCTGGGCTGTCCCAGTTGCTGCTCCTCATTATGGGCAGGGTGTGTGCTCAGAACTGGGGTATTGCCCCACCTGCCTGGGATGGAGCAGTTGACACTCAGGTGGGCAGAAAACCTGTGGCTGCTTCAGGAGGAAGGGAGAGCACCTGGGCTGGAGATGTCACTTGTTTCAGGGGACAGGGAGTCGTGAGATGGATGGCAGCCAGTCCTGGGGGACATGGGGTCAGGCCCTTTCCAGACATGCCTGGGGATGTGTGAGGTTCCTGGTGCTCACTACAGGACTGTTACCTGGTGCACGTAAAAATGGAGGGGATAAAAGGTTGAATTGATGCTTTCATGTGTCTTCCAGCTGCTGCTGTCCCAGCTGCTTCATCCTGTGCTCCTGTAGCTTGTGCAGTGCACCAGTGGGGGGTAGTTAAGCCCATTTGAGAGCTGATGGGGTGTTTTTAGTGGCTGGGAGAGGGCGTGAAGGATATGTCAGCCAGAGGGTCCCCATGTTTGCTCATCAAGCAGATGGACAGGAGACAAGCAAAGCAGGAGGTGATACCACCTTGGACTTCCCTCACTGGTGTTGGCCAAGCATAGTGGATGTTTGCAGTAGAACACCAGTTCCTTGGTGGCAGGAGACTGAAGCTCAGGGTGGTCATTCCAAGGGTGACTTGTAGCATCACCTGGCTCTCCTCCTCTGGGTGTGAGAAGACATGGAGGCAAAATACATCTGAGTTCTGCTGTTGGTACAAGGGTAGCTGAAGTCTTTGTCAAATGTAAAAATATTCCTGCATGAAGTGAGACCCTGGCCCAGGTTTCCCAGGGAAGCTGTGGCTGCCCCATCCCTGGCAGTGTTGAAGGGCAGGTTGGATGGGGCTTGGAGCAGCCTGGGCTGGTGGGAGGTGTCCCTGCCCATGGCAGAGGTTGACACTGGATGATCTTTGAGGTCCAACACAAACCATGAGAACAGTTCTATGTTAACAGTTTCCTTAGGAGGCAAGGGGAAGCATCTTGGAATTAATAAACTCATCTCCTACAAAGCCTGTGGTGTAGCTGAGGATCCACAAGAGCAAGAGAGGAGGATATTGCTGTAAATAAGTGGTTGTTTCAGAAAGGGAAGGCTGTGATGAGGTGCAATAAGATGTTTCTGACAGGAGGCCATCAGGGAGCTCTTGTGAGCATGCGTACACACAGGCTCCAAGATATATTTATATATATAAAAATAAATATAGCTGTTCACTCTGTAGCTGGATCCTAAGCAAATACCACATTTGTTGGAAAAAAATGTCCTCTTCCTTCCATCTTGGTGATGGGATTTGGTGGAAGGACAAAATACCTGCAGGTGACCTTGGAGGAATTTTCTTTTTTCTTTTCTGATTCCTGATGCCAGAAGACAGTAAAAAACAAATACAAACCCACCCCAAAACTCCCATATTTTTTCTGTCTGTTTGAAATCTCTGGTTGGCAGGGCTAATGTGCTTGTAGCAATGGCAGTGGCTGCTGGTTTGAAGCTTGATCCATTCCAGGATACCTGAGCGTTGCTCTCGCTCTCCTTAGGTCACACCTGAGGAAAAAAGAGTGTGTCTTCTGCTGTGGCAGCCCGTGGGCAGGACAAGTGTGCTGACAATTCCAAAAGGGTTTTTGTCCACCTGGTTGTTCATCACGAGTCAGGAGGAGCTAGAAATTCTCTCTGCAGACTAAAGCAACTAACCAAAGCGTGGCCAGACCAGCCCCACTAGTGCCCTCTGGACCTGGGCTTGAAGGGAGCACCCAGCCTGGGGACTCTGGTGTTTCATCACTGCTCATGAATAACCCCAAACATAAGTAACTGGGTTGTGGTTGTTTTTGTTTTTTTTTCTTGGGAGCAGCTTTATTTTGGGAGAAGAGATGGGAAGCCAGTGCAGCTCCTCTGTGCTGGTAGCTTGGGGCTTCCTTGCAGGCAGCTGGTGGTCACTGCTCCGTGTGGCAAGTTCTGCTTTGGCTCTGAGGATTCTTCCATCTGGCCTGAGGCTTGTCCCCATGCAGCTGGATCACCTCTCAGCTTCTGTGTGGTAGGGTAAACAAGCCAAAAATGTGTCCAGTTCTGGGCTCCCAGTTCAAGAGGGACAGGGATTTACTGGAGAGAGTCCAAGGGAGGCCATGAGGGTGATGAAGGGGCTGGAACACCTGCCTGATGGGGAGAGGCTGAGAGACCTGGGGCTGTTCAGTCTGGAGAGGAGAAGACTGAGGGGGGATCTAATGAATGTCTATCAATACATGAGGGCATCAAGAAGGCAGGACAAGCTCTTGTCACTTGTGCCCTGGGACAGGATGAGGGGCAATGGATTCAAACTGGAGCCCAGGAAGTTCCACCTCAAGATGAGGAAGAACTTCTTTGCTGTGAGGGTGACAGAGCCCTGGGACAGGCTGCCCAGAGAGGCTGTGGAGTCTCCTTCTCTGGAGCCTTTCCAGACCTGTCTGGATGCCTTTCTGAGTGACCTGCCCCAGTTTTTTGTGGTCCTGCTCTGGCAGGGGGGTTGGACTGGATGATCTTCAGAGGTCCCTTCCAGCCCCTAATATTCTATGAAAAATGGGCAACTAACTTGCTTGATACTTCCCACGGGTCCTTCCCAACTGGTGCAGCAATGGAGCTGGATCAGAGTTGTGTGGGTCTGCACCCATCTGCCTGTCTGATCTTTTGCAAAAGCCTTCTGATCCATTAGGCTTTCTCCAAATGGCTTTCTCTGCATGTGGTAGATGAATCTCCCATTCCTGTGCCCAAGCTGCAGGGGTGACTTGAGGACATTCCCTCCTGGCCCCATCTGTTGCAGTGAGCCCAGCTGGGTATTTGGGGCTGGTGCCTCTGAAGGCACCAACCTCCTGGTCACCCTGCTTGGGTAGGTGAATATCTTAGCAGAAGAAAACACTAGTAACAAGTGGTGATGATATTTTCCACTCGTTCTTGCCTGATTTCTGCCTCTCAGCCATGCACAATGTGCCAGGAGTTCAGCATTATTCACACCTTGTGAAGGTCTCCACATCCAAGATGTCATTTGTTTCACATTATTGTCAGCCCTGGGAGCCACAGAGAAATCTGTGGCTGTCTCCTGCAGGCCCATCCAAGCAATATCTCCTCTGCTGTGTGAAATAACGCAGTGAATTTGTAATTACACAAATCTAATTAAAGACTGAATGTAACGACTGTGCCTAATCATACTGATACACCCATTTAATTAAGAAAGAAAAAAGAAATTGCTTGTGTACAACAAACCACCTCGTTTAGTACAGAATTAATACCCACCTCTGGCTGGAGCTTTGCAAGCACCAGCTCCTGTGGGCATCCCTGGAAGGTCCCCATGGCCAAGCTCAGGCTGATGTGGCTGTGTTAGAGGTGCCAGCTCTGGTGTGAGGAGGTTCTGCAGAGGTGTCTGTGTGAGATGGGGGTGAGAAAGGACCCTCCCAGCCAGCCAGAACTTGGAGGAGTTTGGTCTGGGCACCAGGACCAAGCATCCAGGCCACCACTCTGGTTCAGTGGTGTTTCTGGAGCCCAGGAAGAGGTGGTGGAGCAGCAGAGGTGCCTTTGCTGCATTTTCATGTCAGCTGTATTTGATCTGGTTTGCTCCTGGAGACCAGAGCAGCACGAATCAATTCTTTATCCCACAGTGGAGATCCTTCCTCCCGTGGCTTTCAGTGCTCCCTTCCAAAGCCTGGGAGGGACAGCACCTGGCTGCCCAAACCCTGTTTTGTAGAACTTCCCAGACCCACTTCCCCCAGCTGTGCTCCTGCCATCAGCAGTGGGATGAAAGCCCAGCTCCCTGTGGCAGGCAGAGGCCTGACCCAGGCACCATGTCCAGGGCTTTCTGTTCATATTTTTGTAGTTTATTTGCAAAAGCAACTCTGGCTTTGTCCTTTCCTTGCCTTGGTGAAGACAGGAGGAGGCCTGTCCTACAGCATGGCCTGTGCCCAAGTGCCTGGCAGGCCTGCAAGGATTGAGGGATCAGAGGGAGCCAAACATGGGGCAGAGGGAATAACATCAGGGCAGGGAGGTTAAATAGACAGATAATTGATTTTCTTTCAGTGCTGGTCTCGGGTGTAAATCCATTGGGGTTAATGAAGTGAGGCAAATTGAATTGAGGAGCCCTGCATGGAAAGCTCAGCCTGGCATGGGGCCAGTTCCAGAGGCTCCTCTTGCTGCTCCTGCTGTGATCCCAGTGGCAGCTTCTTGGTGCCAGCGTCTCGCTCGTTGGGGCTGCCGAGAGGAGCTGAGCCCTGGCAGCTCCAGCAGGGTCAGCTTGCAAGCAAGACAGCAGATCTCCCCATCTTGTTTCTTCAGCGGGACATGTGTGTTCATTGGGGTTTGTTTCTGATCTACCTGCAGTTACTCTGTGGGCCTCGGGGCCACTTGCTCCAGTGGTGTTGCAAAGTCCCACAGGCTGGAGGCAGCAGGGCCCTGAGCCAGCTTGGTAGAATCACAGGATCCCAGACTGGTTTGTGTTGGAAGGGACCTTGAAAACCATCCAGATCCAACCCCCTGCAAGGACAGGGACACCTCCCACCAGCCCAGGCTGCTCCAAGCCCCATCCAACCTGCCCTTCAACACTGCCAGGGATGGGGCAGCCACAGCTTCCCTGGGCAACCTGGGCCAGGCTCTCACCACCCTCACACCAAAGAATTTCCTCCTCATGTCTCACCTCAGTCTCCCCTCCTTCAGTTTTAACCCATTCCCCCTTGTCCTCTCCCTCCCTGCCCTTGTCCCGAGTCCCTCCCCAGCTTTCCTGGAGCCCCTTCAGGCACTGGAAGCTGCTCTAAGGTCTCCCTGGAGCCTTCTCTTCTCCAGGCTGAACACCCCAACTCTCCCAGCCTGGCTCCAGAGCAGAGCTGCTCCAGCCCTCCCATCATCTCAGTGGTCTTCTCTGGACTCATTCCAACAGCTCCATGTCCTTCATATGTTGAGGATCCCAGATGCAGACCCAGCCCTGCAGGGAGGTCTCACCAGAGCAAGACTGGGCTCAGGATTCCACCTGCCAGCTGTGCCACCTTGAAGTTCTACCCCACTGCTTTTGGCAATGGACCTTTTCCCTCAAGCTCTGGCCCTTTGGGCTGATGAAGAAGCAAAACCCACCTGCAGCAGATGCCCAGGGCAGCACCCCTGGGGAAGGGGCAGCACTTTGTGCAGCCATGAGGAGCCCAGTCCTGCACCAGGCCCAGGACATCACCATCTGAAGCTGCTGATGGAGCCTCTGGGAGAGCTTTTCCTCTGGGCAGGTTTGGGCATGGACCCCACTGAAGCCTGGACCTTGAGCTCCCTGCATTTACCAGGGAGCCTTTACCAGCCCAGTCTCTGCCATCCCTTTCTGATGGAGCCTCTGGGAGAGCTTTTCCTCTCCCAGGAGGAGAGGAAACCAGGGCAGGTTTAGACATGGACCCCAATGAGGCCTGGACTTTGAGCTCCCTGCTTTTACCAGGGAGCAGCCCAGTCTCTGCCATCCCTGGCCATTTCCCTCTGTTCCTGCACGTTTCCCTGCTTCGTGTGGTGCCTAAAAATAATGGGAAGAAAGATGTGAGCCTGCAAGGAGGGAAGGAGAAAGGGAACCCTTGTGTCTGCATGAGAAATTGGAGCCCTCCAGCTGGCAGGAGCCCGTCCATCAGGCAGGCAGCATCTGTGCTGAGGGCTCCGTCTCCCTTGCTGGGCAGACCCTGCCTACAGAAATAAACAGGCTCTGTTTTGGTCTTTGCTCACCCTACCAATGCCTCCTGCTAGCCTTGACTTTTTGGCCTCTCTCTGTATTTTTAGCTGCAGGACACCCTGTCCCCAAACCCAGAGGGGACCTGGGTTTTCTCATACCTCTGCAAACATGTGAAGCTCTCGCCCTTCTCCATGCCCTGATTGAGAGGGTGGCACTGGGGTTTCTTCAGCTCTGCTCTGGAGCCAGGCTGGGAGAGTTGGGGTGTTCAGCCTGGAGAAGAGAAGGCTCCAGGGAGACCTTAGAGCAGCTTCCAATGCCTGAAGGGGCTCCAGGAAAGCTGGGGAGGGGCTTTTCATCAGAGCAGACAGTGATAGGACAAGGGGTGATGGTTTTAAACTGAGAGAGGGGAGATTTAGGTCAGATATAAGGAAGAAATTCTTCACTCTTAAGGGTGGTGAGGAGCTGGGATGGGTTGCCCAGGGAGGTTGTTGATGCCCTATCCCTGGAAGTTTTCAAGGCCAGGTTGGATGCAGGTTTTGTGCAACCTGGTCTGGTGGTTCCCTGCTCATGGCAGAGGGGTTGGAACTTGATGATCTTTAAGGTCCCTTCCAACCTGAATGATTCTATGATGATTCTAAGAGTCTTGGAGAGAGGCAGCCATGTCAAGGCAGAGGAGCCCTTGTGTGCAGACAGGTCTGTGGTTACAAGGACCTAGGCGTGAGGTATCACAGAGTTGCTGGAGTTGGAAGGGACCTCTAGAGACCATCTAGTCCAGCTCTCCCGCTGAAGCAGGATCACCTGGAGCACTTCACACAGGGCTGCGTTCAGGTGGGTTTGGAATATCTCCAGAGATGGAGACTCCACAGCCTCCCTGGGCAGCCTGTCCCAGGGCTCTGTCACCCTCACTGTAAAGTTGTTTTTCCTCATATTTAAAGGAAACTTCCCATGTTCCAACTTGTACCCATTGCCCCTCATCCTGACACTGGGAACTACTGAGAAGAGCCTGTCTTCATCTTCTTTGTACCCTCCCTTTAGATACATATATCCATTGATAAGGCCTCTCCTCAGCCTTCTCATCTCCAGGTTAGAGTCCCAGCTCTTTCAGCCTTTCCTCGTAAGAGAGATGCTCCAATCCCCCCATCATCTTTGTCACCCTCGTCTTGACTCTCTCCAGTAGCTCCTTGTATGGACTGAAACTGTTTGATGCTTCTGCCCTGCACATGTTTTAGAGGTGGGACACATCTGTGGGCATCCGTGGGTCTGTGGAGCAGGACCTGCAGGGTGTGTGCTCATCAGGGCTGCACGTGCCAGTGGCACAAGAAGCCTGGGGCAGGTTTGTCATGGTGTGAGCAGCACTTTTCTCCATGAGCCCATAACTGAAGGGGGCCAGGATGATGTTCCTTCTGTCTTTGATCCTGCTTGTGTGCAAACGAGTGGAGGGAAAACCCTCACACTTGATTCCATTCAGCAAAATGCAGCATTTCTTTCTGTTTAACTGGGAGGGGGAGGAGTTTGGCTGCTTATTCTCTGCTATTTACAAGTACAAAATGATTTAGCACAATGCAAAATTAAATGTCACTTTGAGTAAATGATCAAATGTTCTTCCATTTGGCAAGTGCTGAAACAAGCATGTGTTTTATTGCCTGGTAGTTTCAGTCGTGCCAAACCCTCCTTTGCATCCTCCTGAGCAGAGCCCACCTTTGCAGCCAGCTGAGCCCTTGCCTTTTCCCAGTCCTGCTTCTGGGTGCCCCATCCAAGCATCCCCACCTCGGTCTGGTGCTCATCACCAGCTTGGTGGGGCTGTGGGCTCAGGTCCTTGGCAGCCTTTTTCCTCCCTCTTTCTGCTCCTAGGGCCTCACTCAGAAGCTCCCTTAGTCGTGGAGTTCAAGGTGAGTGACCAAATGGCTCCCTGGATGTGATGAAGGCTGTTTGTGTGCTCGGTGTGAAGGACGTGCTGCAGCACTTTGCTGGCTGGGGGCATAAAAGCTCACGAGCTCCAGCCGAGCAGTAAAATGGGCTTTACAAGGCCCTGGGGGCTGCCAGCCCTGCTCCTCAGCCTGGGGGCTGCTGCTGTGGGGTGACCCAGGGGTTGGGACAGCTCCAGGCCTGCTGCTGCTGCAGACTGTGTCCCCAGGTCTGCTGTTTGCACCTGTAAGATTGTATGACCACCTTGGCATCCCTGGAGGAGCCACTCAAGGTCACAGCTGCTTCCTGGTGGCTGGCAGGGCTGGGACACCTGTTGTCCTCATGTGCTAGGGAGTGATCAGAGGCTGGAGCAGCTCTCCTGTGGAGACAGGCTTGAGAGAGCTATGGAGAAGAGAAAGCTCTAAGGAGAGCCTTCCAGTACCTGAAGAGGGTCTGCAGGAAGGGTGGGGACAAGCTTTAGCAGGTCTTGTAGTGACAGGGCAAGCGTGATGGTTTTGAAGTGAAAGAGGAGAGATTTAGACCAGATCTTAGGAAGACACTCTTTACACTGAGGGTGATGAAACATTGGCATGGGTTGCCTAGAGAGATGGCAGATGCTCCATCATGGAACCATTCAAGGTCAGGTTGGACAGGGCTCTGATCAACCTGGTCTAGTTGAAGATGTCCCTGCCCACTGTGGGGGGTTGGACTGGGTGATCTTTAAAGGTCCCTTCCAACCCAAACCATCCCATGATTCTATGCTGCTGCACCACATGGGGGTGTCCCAAGGCAGGGGGTGCTGAGTCCCAGCCAGGGTGCCCTGGCATCCCCATCCCCACGTCGCAGGTACCATCATGGGGAGTAGCGTGGAGGGGGGGCAGGGAGAGACTGACTTGGTCAGAGACACACAAAGTGACAGTGAGCAGGTGCAGGTGTAGGTTTTACTCAGTGTGAGCTCCCTGATGTGAGTCCAGGTCCTGGGGAAGATGGATCAGCCTGGCCACGTGCTTCACTTCTGGCAATTTTGGTGATGGTGGTTTGAGCTTGTCCTTGTCCTCTGCCCAGGGAGGGTGGTGTGACCCTCTGCTGCATCCCCTGCAGCCCAGGCTGGTGGTGCTGGGCAAGGCTTGGCTGATCTTCAGCTAAAGCAGAAGCATGTAGGCATTTTGGGGGGCAGCCCCACAGGTCACGAGCAGGAGGCTGCTGCTTCACATGGGCACTATTACCCGACCTCCCCATGCAGCTGGTGCTGCCTGAGCGAATCGTTTCCTATCCCAGTGTCAGTCTGAGGGGCTGAGGTACTTTGCAATGCTAATGGTTCTCTGCTGTGCTGAATTAATGGGGAAAAAATGGACTGAAAAGAAGATGAGGGTATCGAAGGGAGAGAATGACAAATTGGCTTTGGGGCACGGCAGCAACAAGCACTGTCAGGGGTTCATGCACTGACCTTTATCTAAGCAGAACTGTGTGTAACAGATAAGAATATTTAACAATCAGTAATGTCACATCAGCGCCGAGAACAAAACGGTGACATCAAACAGGCAAGAAATCCACAGCAAATTACTCAGAAGAGAAATGTCATCTGCTTTGTATCGGCAGCTGGCCTGGTGCTGGTGGGGCTGGAATTAGACAGGAGGGCACAGGAGTAAAGAAGCTATTAAGGATGATTTAGGGACTGGATAATAGACACGTAAATGAGTGAGAGAGGAAGAATCAAGCAGAACAGCCACAGGTCTGCTGGACCAGGGTTGTGTAAAATTAAACACTAAACTGAGCTGATGATTGGTTCCAGGGATAAATCTGTTATCTCCACCACTTGAGGTCTTGACAAGTGGTTTAGGGCTTCCTGGTCCCCTCCATCTCCAGGGGGTCCTGGTGTGCTGTGCTTCAGCAGGCACCTCTCGCCCTGGTAGCTGAGCCCCTCTCCATGTTCTGTAGATGTGAGGAACTTGCTGGCTGGGCACGTTGAGGTGGTTTTCATTCTGTTTCCAAGTTGGAGTTGTCCCAACTTCCCAGGGGCTGTTCAGAGGGCAGCTGAGCTAGGATGCTGTGGGGATGTCCAGAGGCTGGTGGGGGTCTCTGCTCCCTCCAGCCACTGCCACAGGCACTGTCAGTACTGGACAAGGGGTGAAGAGTGAAGTGGTTTGAGCTCTGAGGGGATGCCTGGGTCTATGCTGCAGGCTGGGGGACAGGGAACAGTCCCAAATTGAATTTCAGAATGAATGAGAGTCCATGGGTGTCCCTGGATTTCATCAGTCCAGATGACAACAAAAGCTGAGTGAGGAGTTAACCCCCTCCTGACCTGCCTCCTGCTGTGGAGCATCCCCTGGCCCTGCAGCATCATGCCCAGGGTGCACCTGCTGGAGGAGTTTGCATCCCTCTGCCCTGGAGCAGTTGCCAGTTGTGCAGTGGTGCAGAGCACACCAGGGCTTGGGAAATGAGAGAGTTGTTCTGGTTGGAAAAGAGCTTTAAGACCATCGAGCCCAACCTTTAACTCAACTCTACAGGCTGTAGCAAAGTGCCTGAGCCTGGTGCTGGTATCAGTCTGGGTGTGGAGGTGCAGTGTGCTGGCCTGAGGGCTTTTCATCAGGGATTTGGTTCAGAGCCTGCTAGAATCCTGGGGGAGGGAGATGATGCTGGAGCCTTTGCTGGGGAACATCCCTTGCTCCAAGTGGAAGCCCTGTGGGCCCAGCCCTTCCACCTGGGACCTCTCATTTCAGGGAGGGTGCTGGGCAGCTCAATAAAATAATAAATATTTATTTCCACAACCTGGTAGCAGATGATGGGAGATGATCCCAGAAGCAGGGAATTGGCACCTGTTTGTGTTGCTGGTGGCAGCTGCTGAGCCCAGAAGGTGTGTGAGCTGAGACAGGTTGTGCCCCTCCCTGCCCCCTCTGCACCTTCCCCACCATCACTTGCTGTAGTTCACTTAACCCAGACTTTGGGAAATCATTTGGAAAAGGCACAAATCTAGTAGAAAGCCCAGCCCCAGCAGGTTCGTTTCTGGATTCCATTCCCCTGAAGCCAGTGGTGATGCAAGGGAAAAATTACCTGGTTTTATTCTAAAAGAACCCTTGTGCCCATCGAAGTGGATTATTTCCTCAAGATAAATTTATTTACCCACCTGACCATCTGTTGGAGGTGTTGACCTCAGCTGGTAGAGGTGAGGTGGACAAGCAGAGCTGGAGCCTGAGGTTGGGAAAAGGAAGAGGTAGGAACTGCTCCTTCACCTCTTGAATTTCTGGCTGGTACCTTAAAGGCCAGTCCTGCCTGCTGTGCCTCACCCACCTTGCAGTCCTCCTGCCCACTGATGAGGTTTGTTGTCAGCATTTTCCTGCTGGGAGGAGGCAGCAGGGTGCCTCCAGATTAGCAAGGTTGTGACAAACAGCTTCCAGCTGCCCTGCTGACCTTTTGACAGCAGCGGAGAATTTACAGGCAGAAGATGGAGATGTGATTTAAAATTAGAAACGACGGGGAGCTGCACCACTGCTCCTTGATGTGGAAGAGGAAAACTGACCTGTCTCTGGGCTGGGACATGGTTTGGGGTCTCATATTTCCATTACAGAAGACACTCTTGGGCTGCCTGCCCTGGGCACGTTTTGCTGCCAACCACCTGCGTCTGAGGAGCTGCCTGGGTTGTGGAGCAGGGAAACAAGGGAGAGGGAATGGAGAAGAGGGAGGGTCCCAGCCCACCCGCCCTGCCCCAGCAGCCCTGCCAAAAAAGCTGCTCTGCACAGTTCAGCTCCACTGGTGCAGGCACTGGAAGTGCCCAAGGGGGGCCGGGCAGGTGCAATTAGAGGGTCTGTGCATTGATTCACTGGGGAGAAAAGATGACACTGCAGGATCACTGGAAGACTAAAGCCAAACTGACCCTATTGCTGAAAATGAAAGGAGGTGAATTTGCATCAGACTAGAGGAGTAGGCTTTGGATAGGACAGGCAACTAATTAAAGTGCATCAGATAAAGGGAGTTCCTCTTGACTCCACCTCCAACGGCCTGAAGTGCAGCAAAGGCACTTGTTAAACAACAGGTGGGACTGAAGTCCAGGGTGTTACTGACACCATCCAGAGAGGAGCAAAGGGTAGAGATCTCTGCTCTGGCTCACGTTTCAGGCATCTCTTCTAGGAGGAACACAGACTTGTTTCAAGACCAACCAAGCAGAGAGGAGCCTGGGAACACCCTGAGCTGAGTGGTTTGGTTTGTCCACGTCTCCTGCTGATCTCTCCAGCATTTGGGTGGCATTCTCACCTATGGGATTTGGAAGGGCCCTAGAGGGCAGATGAGCACCAAACCTGCTAGAAGAGGTTGGGACACAAGCACAGCCAGGCTCCCAGCCTGCATGGAAAGCCCATGTCAAAGAAGATCTCAGCATGGAGGGACGTACATGATGACTCTGATTTTGAGCTTCCTCAGGTGGAAAAGCCTCAGTGGCAGAAGCTGTTTCAAGGAGGCTTCAGCCAGCTGAGCTGCCCTAAATCCCATGAAGGCTCTCTAGCAGCACAGAAGATGAACTTCAGGTCTCCTTTCCTTTTATGAAAAACTCCACATGAGCTACTTAACCCATCCACAGAGCTCTCCTTGCTCGTCCTGGGTTCTGCTCTCAGCAGGTGGTCTGAAACCCTAAATATTAACTTGATGAAAGAGTTTAATTGCTTTGTTTCTCCTAGCACTAGGGCATGGAGAAAGGGACTGGGCAACCTGAGAGAAAGCAGAAACTCTCTCCCACCCAACTCAGCTCCCAGAGCAAACTTCAGCACCTTGAGGTCACTCCCATGGTTGCACACTCAGGTCTCACATGCAAGCTGGAGGTCTCGTCTGGGATGTCAAGGGGGTGCAAAGTGGTCCTCAGAGAGGAGGAGGCAGGAGCAGCAAATTTACCCCCATCATCTCTGTGTCTCAGGAAGGCTCGTGGCTCTGCTGAGGTACCTCCACTCCCCCATCCTCTACACCAGCACCAGCCCTGCCCCACGTCTGGCAGGACATGTTGCTCTGCCCCACCACACAACGCTGGAATGACCTTTTCCTTTCAAACCACTTGACTTCACAGAGATGCCACTTCTTCTCTGCCATTGCAGAAGGATTTTCCTGTTCGGATACGTTTGAACGGACAAAGGAAGAAAGAAACCAAAGAGAAAAGGAGTTTTCAAGCTGCACCATCTGATTCTTGCTGAGATGCTGCTGGTGTCAACCTTTCTGATGTGCATCCGGAGCTGGTGCCGTTCCACACCTGCTCCATGTTGGTTTTTAAATGACACATCATTCTGATAGGCAGGGTGAACATGGAGCTTCATCCCCAATTAAGTTGCCTTTTTCTGGCTTCTCATTTCCTGCCCCAGTTGAGGAGGAAACCCCTGGAGACCATGGTCTTTTAGTTGAATGAAGTAGGAGGTGCCTGCAAAATTAAAGACGATTTTGTTTAGCAGCAGAAACTCGTTGGTGCTGCAGTGTTTGCAGAGGGTTGGGCTTTGGTGTGATGCCCCAGGGAGTGTTTGGGGCACTGATACAAGACTCTTGGGCCATCAGATGAGAAAGCATCCAGTCCTTGAGAGCTGCTCTTCAGGAATGCATCCTGGAGGCCATCAAGAAGAGCCTGCCCAGCAGGTCAGGGAGGTTCTCCTACCCCTCTGCTCTGCCCTGGGGAGGCCCCACCTGGAGCCCTGGGTGCAGTTCTGGGCTCTCCAGTTCCAGAGGGACAAGGAGCTACTGGAGAGAGTCCAGCCCAGGGCACTGAGGTGCTGAGGGGCTGGAGCAGCTGCCTGTGAGGAAAGGCTGGGAGAGCTGGGGCTGCTCAGCTGGGGGGGAGGAGGCTGGAGGGGGGGCCGGGTCAATATCTCCAGGGGGTGGCAGGAAGATGGGCCAGACTCTGCTCAGGGGTGTCCAGGGACAGGACAAGGGGCAATGGGCACAAACTAGAGCACAGGAGGTTTAACCTGGATATGAGAAAATACTTCTTCACTGTGAGGGTGCCAGAGCCCTGGGACAGGCAGCCCAGGGAAGCTGCGGAGTCTTCTTCACTGGAGTCATTCCTAACCCACTTGGATGTGTTCCTGTGGGACCTGCTCTAGGGGATCCTGCTCTGGCAGGGGGGGTTGGACTGGGTGATCCCCAGAGGTCTCTTCCATCCCCACCATTCTGTGATTTTGGGCTGCTCCCTCATTCCTTCTGGAGTCCCTGATGGGTTCCAGGGCTGGAGCCAGCACAGGAGCTCACTCCTGGCACATGGATCTGGGGGGACAGAAGGGCAGGACCAGTCCCGTGGGTGCATCCCTGGGGGCCCCTTGGTCAGGGCTCCTGGGGTGGTACAAAATATGTTGGTGACAATGACTGTGCTTGAGGCCCCGTGGGACTGTGAGAACCACGTCCCCACCCCACTGCTTCACTGGGCAAGGACCCTCTGCAGTTTCATCAAAATTCAGCCTGTTGTGGTGAGTCCCCTGCCCTGAGGAAGAGTCTGGAGGTTTTTAGGGTCTATGATGTATCTTTGTCGGTATCTGCACTATTTCATCCTTTCTTCCTTCCCCCAACTTCCTCTGCATGCCATCCAGCCCCTGTGATTTATTACCCTTCAGTGCCGTTTGCTTTTTTGTTGGAGAATTTATATTTAATTTTTATTCCCGTTATCATTCAGGGAGAGAAGGGAAGTGCCTTGGGAGCCCAGAGTGCAAACAAAACCAGCACATTTTAGTGCAGTTACTTTGTTTGAAAAATGTTGTTGTATTTTGGCAGGGTACTCACCTCCTTCACTTTAGTATTGTGGGTTGAAGTGGTTCTAGAAAAATCCCAGGAAGGTTTGCTGCACTGAGCATGAGCTAAGCCTGCTGCTCCTGCTGCCTGGATTCATTAGGACTCATTAGGAGCTTGGGATAACAACAGGATAATTTGGTCTTTCATGTAGATGTACATGAAGCCAAGAAGGCCACCAGCTTCCCGGCTTATGTCAGCCCTGGTGTGTCCAGCAGGAGCAGGGCAGGGATCATCCCCCTGTGCTGGGCACTGCTGAGGCTGCACCTCCAATCCTGGGGTCAGTTCTGGGCCCCTCAGGACAAGAAGGACATGGAGGGGCTGGAGCGTGTCCAGAGAAGGGCAGTGGAGCTGGGGAAGGGGCTGGAGCACAAGTGGGATGAGGAGCAGCTGAGGGAGCTGGGGGTGTCCAGCCTGGAGACAAGGAGGTGAGGGGAGACCTGCTGGCTCTGAACTGCCTGAGAGGAGGTTGGAGCCAGGGGGGTCGGGCTCTGCTCCCCAGGAACAAGGGACAGAACAAGAGGAAAGGCCTCAAGTTGTGCCAGGGGAGGTTTAGATTGGATGTTAGAAAAACTTTTTTCCCAGAAAGAGTTGTCAGGCCCTGGCACAGGCTGCTCAAGGACGTGGTTGAACCACCATCCCTGGAGGTGTTTGCAAACTGTGCTGAGGGACGTGGTGTAACACTGGACTTGATAGAGTTGGGTTATGGTTGAACTTGATGATTTAAAGGTCTTTTCCAAGCAGAATGATTCTGTGATTTGGGAGATGAGGGATCATGCAGCAGCAGCACAGGTGGGCTTCCTTTTCTTAGCTCACTCGATCTTTCCAGTGCCATCTCTGTACAGCTTCCACTTCAGGTTATCAGCCCTTGGTCTTGAAGTGATGTGTCATGGAGCCAAGAGCAGAGCTCAGAGCTTCTGATGCTCTTGGATGCACCATGTCCCCTCTGCCCCTCATATTTCCCCTCCCATCACACCCTTTGGGGTTGTGTTTATCAGCAGGAGAAGACTTTAGGAGCAAGACAAGCACCTTAGCCTCAGTTGAGGTGGGGAAGGCTTTCAGCCTAAACAAAACCATTGTCCCATCACACCCTTTGGGGTTGTGTTTATCATCAGGAGAAGACTTTAGGAGCAAGATAAGCACCTTAGCCTCAGTTGAGGAAACTGGGGGGAGGGTGGGGAAGGCTTTCAGCCTAAACGAAACCATTAAAAAGTTTCTGCTTTGCTGTGGGATGTTTGAGTTTGAAGAAACTCTGTTTTCCCTGAACAAATCCCAGTTGTTGGGCCCCAAACTTCTTGCCCACCTCTCTTGGCCTGTTCCCTGGCTCCCTGCAGGCACTAACATGATGCTGTGGTCCCTGTGGGGTTTGAAGAAGAAGACACACTCGGGGTCAGCCTGAGCCACCATCCCAGCAGCTTTCCCCAGTGCTCTCCCTGCTCCCACAGCAGCTCCCCCTGCTCCCCCTGAGCTCCTTGCTAAGCTGCTCAGAGTCTTAGCTCGGATGCTCCTGGGTCTGATCCTTGCAGACAACCAGGCAGCGACTTTTCTTTCCAGGACAACGTACCCATCTCTGCTGAGGGTTAGAAAGTACAGGATTATCTGCTTATTGCAACTGGCTAAACCCCTCCATGTCCTGATTCTTGCAGGGTGAAGCTGGGTCTGTAGAGGGGTGCTGAGCCTGCTCCCAGACCTGACAGGAAGGACCTGACCCAGCCCAAGTGCCTGCACCAGTCCCGGTAAGTAACTGTGTCCTGAGATACCTTTGTACCTGAGATAGATACCTGAGGAATGTTGGGAGAGAGCCCTGCAATTCCCACCTGCTGCTGTTCTGCTGTGAGAGGAGGGACTTGGCCTGTGATTTGGGGCAGCAAGGACACCTTGCTTGAGATGCTGAGCTGTCTGAGTGGCTCCCTGCTGGATTGGGGCTGAAGGTTTTCTCTCCTTGAGCCTGCTGGAAGTGGTCTCCTCCTGCCTGGTGTGAGTGTTTGAGTCCAGGGCTGATGGATGTGCTGAGAATCTGCCATTCCCTGGTGTGCTGTAGAAACAGGCTTGCAGCAATGACACCCTGACAGGCAGGTTCTGAGCTTTGTGGACATGGTGGGTTTCAGCATCTTTTAATTTCTGATTCGTTGCTTGTATTTCTTCTAAAAGTCATGTTTGCAGGTGGTTGTGAATGAGCATCTGCACTGGTGTGGCTTCTGTGTAATGTAGAGGTGGACTCTGCTCTGGACTGTCCTGGTGCACACCCCAGAGCAAGAGGTTGCCAAGAGGAGCTGGGAAGAGGAGCCACAGGCTGGGGATGTTGTGCTTGTGGCAGAGCTGGTGGTGTGGTGAAGGAGGGGATCAACACTCTGGTGCTGCCTCTGGGCAGGGTTAGCCAAGCCAGGTAGGCTGGGCTGAAAGCACCTCTTTGAAGAAGAGGTTTTGTGGAGGGATGGGAGAGGGTTAAGGGATCAGGTCCAGTGACAGTGTGACCTCAGTACTGGGAAATGCTGGTCCAGGAACCACAGTGGCTGTTGGACACTTGCTGGGCTTCCTGAGTGATGCAGCCAATGAAGATGTGAGCTGGGAGATCTTGTGCTGGTTTTGTGGGAGTTTTGTTTGAGTAAAATGGAGTAACAGAACTCCAGGTGACTAAATCCTGAAGTTCCCATCAGCAGAGGGTGGATGGAGATTTCTGGGTGCAGTCATACTGTGCACGGTCATGACATTAAGTTGGAGCAGTGTCATGTTTCCAACAGTGGATTTTCCCCTCCAGCTCCCAGAGAGATCAATACAAGCAGGTCCTCAGTTCGACAGGGTTTGCAGTCCTGGTGTAACATGTTTGTTTTAGCTGATGTCATGGTTGGGTTTTTCCTTTGGGAACTTATGTAGGAGGGAGAAATAATAAGTGTGATCTGGTAAAACTTCTCACCATATGGGCAGGAACTCTGCTGTTGCTTGGTGGACCCCAGGAGATGCCACGTAGAGTAAATAAGGATCCAAGAATTTTACACTTCTTACCCTATTTGGAAATCTAACCCAGAAAGATCCAAATAACAGAGAGCTCCAAATTCACCTGACCTTTTTGAAACCAAAACCAGGAAGTTGAAGTAGAAAGGGAATCTGGGTTAGCTGGTGATTGGTCTAAAATCATTTTCTGCTTCTAGCTTAATATACCATCCCTTGGTAGCAGTGAGAGCATCTTAACTAAGTAGGACTAAAGTAGGACTAAAAGTAGGACTAAAAAAATCTGACATACAGAAATGTTAAACAAATGAGCTGGCTAAAAACCCTTTTCTGCATGAATAAGAGAACTGCTGTGCCCTAATTCCCTGAACCAGAATTTAACTCAGCACATGAAATCAGGGGATTCAGCAGTATTGAAGAGACACCTTTTTTTTTTTTTAATATTCAAGACATTTTGAAAGAAGTGTTTCCAAGTCTTGTTTTGGCTGTTGGCATTTTTAACAGTGTTTTAAACTATGGAGCCTTCTTCTAAATACAGAGTATTTGCTGTCAGTGGAGGGAAGGGTCTTTATCCTGCAGGGTCTGAACTGCAGCACCTTCTTCAATCCATGAGTTCTTCACTTTCACAGGACCTGTGAACCCTTCAACGCTGCTGGTTGATTATTTGCTGCTTCATTTTTCCCTTCAGCCTGTAATCACTGGGAGCCCACAGAACAAAGGCTGATTCCAGGGGGAGCTGTGAAACTGCCTGTTTCTTGGGGGAAGCAGAAAAAGCTGTGAAAATACCTGTCATTCAGGCAATTGGAGAAAACACCCAGAGGAACTGGAGAGCTTGGGAGGCTGGCGGCAATGCCCGTTGTTTCAGCAGGGTGGGGAAGGTGGCAGAAATACCTGTTCCTGAGCCCACCCAGAGAAGGTTGGAAGTGTCCTGTAAAGGGAGGACATGGAGATGGGTGTATTTTTCTGTCTGTCTTCTCAGAAGAAGCCCCATGTGGGAACGAGCCATCACGGTGGCTGAGGGCAAATAGAGCCTGACTGTAATCGCTCGCTCGGGGCACTGATCAGCTCCGGCAGCTCCTGTCCTGCCAGGATTAGGGTGGCACCTGGCAGCCCTTTAAGCCACGATCTGGTAGTGACCTTCTTAGCACCCCGTGGGCCAAGGAAGGAAGCGATGTAACAGGTTGCTGTATTTAGAAAAGGCACCGGGAGTCAGGAGGAGGTGGCAGGTTGTGGTGCCTGCTCGGGGCTGAGGCTGCGGCATCCGGGGTGGAGGAGGCTGAGGGACATGGGGGGGCTTGGTCACGTCTGGAAAAGCCTGATGGTGGGACAGAGTCACCTTCTGTGCCTAGAGACCTTGGGCAAGGGCATGAGCGGGCAGTGGGATAGCTCATGTGTCTCGCTGTGAAGTTGTAATTCTTTCCATAGGATCTACAGGGTTCAGGAACCATCAGAAAATGACCTCAGCCCTTTGGGAGCAGCAGTGTGTGGAGCAGGGACAGCCAGGAGAGCAGGGACAGCCAGGAGAGCCAGGAGAGCAGGGACAGCCAGGAGAGCAGGGACAACAGGGACATCCTCCTGCTGACCACTTGCTCTGCAACACTCACTTTGCAGCTCTAACATTTCAACAAGCACTTGGTGTGTGGCACAGCCTGGCACTGCCCTTTGTGGCTTGTTTTCTCTCTCTTTTTTTGTTGCTGGTTTGTTGTTTGTTGTGGTTTGTTTTAATAAATCACCCCTCTGTGAGCAGTGAGATGGCAGGGTTTCTGCACTGAGGATTCTGATGTGATTGTGCATAAGTTCTTTATTTCTCTTCATACTTTTGCAAACATGTGCTGGGAAGATGATTGAATGCAATGATCATAGAATCATGGAATGGTTTGGGTTGGAAGGGACCTTAAAGATCATCCAGTCCCACCCCCCTGCATGGGCAGGGACACCTCCCACCAGCCCAGGTTGCTCCAAGCCCCATCCAACCTGCCCTTCAACACTGCCAGGGACGGGGCAGCCACAGCTTCCCCGGGCAACCTGGGCCAGGCTCTCACCACCCTCACACCAAATAATTTCCTCCTAATGTCTCACCTAAATCTCCTCTCTTTCAGCTTAAAACCATTGCCCCTCATCCTGTCAGTACTGGTCCCAGCAGCAGCCCTTCCCTGGTGCAGATGGAGTGCTGAGCAGTTCAGAGTGGGTACAGTGACCCTGGGACCAGCCCCATGTGTTTCTGACCATGGGCAGACTTAGAGAAATGCAAATATTTCCAAGAGTGCAGTAAATTTCAGTTCTCTTCAGTGGCTTGTGTGGTTTTGAAAGCCTTGAAGGAAGGGAGAAGAAACCCAAATAATTAAAACTACCCTCCAACAGTTCCCAGTAGACAGAACAAATTATGTGGGTTTGTTTAGTGATAAAAAGGGAAAGATTTTTTTCATCACTGGTACCTGGTCCTTGCAGGGAGAGTGATGCCAGCAGCTGGCAGGGAGGTGCAGAGGTTGGGTCTGGTGCCTGTTCATCCCATCCCTTCTGTGGATGAAGCACCGGATCCATGTGCTGTCACTCCCAGCTTTGGCCCTTGGTGACAACACAAACTATTGAGCCAAAATCGACCTGTGGACAAAACAGGAAGAAAGAGACTCCTCCTGGGCACACTGAGACCTGGAGGCAGGGAGAAAGGGTGACAAAGCTGCCTGGGAAGTGCACCCAGGGTCTGTCACACCCATGCTGACCCTTTGGAGACCCCAGGCTGTCCCAGAAAGTGAAAGGGGACCATGAGGATAAGCAGATTTAGGCACGTACACATCCATCATGCTCCAGCAGTCGGAGCCCTGAGACCACCCCGAGAGGACAAATCTGTCTTGACACTTTCTGCCAAAGCCCTGAGCATCTTGGTGCTTCTGAAGAGTTTTTCTTTTGCTCTCAGCGTGTGAGGTCCTGGATGAAACAAGGACACAATTCTTGTCTCCAGAGGCAGAGCTGACATGGTGGCTGCAAACTGGGGGTGGGGAGAAGGGTGGTCTGGGCTGTGGGGGATACAAACAGAAATGGCCTCCAAAGCTAATGCTCCTCAATCTTTATCTACAGCAAAGAAACGCAGTAGATAAAGATCTAACCAGTTCAAAGTCCTTGCTCAGTAGACTCTCTGGAAAGTTTGCCCACATGTCTGTGCTGGAAATAATCTAATGGCATGGGTGGTATTTGTAAGTGGTTGGCAGGAGGATGTTCTGGATGTCTGGGACAGGTGTTTGTCTTAAGGAGTCATGCTCACCCAGTCAGAGCTGGCTGGGGAGCCCTCCCAGCAAACACAAGGTGAGGGAAGCACTGTCCTCACACAGACACTCCAGGCCTGAGGGCTCTGCAGGGAAGCAGATGAGTTTTGGGCTAGAAAAGCCATGTTGTTAATCATAGAATACCAGGTTGGAAGGGACCTCAAAGATCATCTGGTCCAGCCTTTCTTGACAGAATGACAGTCTAGACCAGATGGCCCAGCACCCCATCCAGCTGCATCCTAAAAGTGTCCAGTGTTTGGGATGTTCTCCTTAGCTACCTGTGCATTTAAATAAGCAAATTAATTGTATGAGGCCCTTGAATGCTCTGCCAGGAGAGCAGGAAAGCTGCAGTGGTTCCAGCTGTGAGTGATGGATGGAGTGAGAGGCCCTTGCCAGCCAGGGCTCCTCCTGCTCTGGACCTTCCAGCTCATGCAGTTTGCAAGAGGAAGGTCATGTACCTCAGTCATCTTTTGGTAAATGAGAAGAGCATTTGGTGTTATTTAAGGACAGTGGGGCTGAACAGAACATCAAAAATGTCTTCACATACCATACATGATCCAGTGGATTGTCCTGTACCTGGTTTGGGTTTTAAAACCTTGATAAACCAAAGCAATTTGAGCATGTGTCTAATTTTGAACCTGTACATTCAGTCAAAACTCTCCTGCTCAAAGAAAGGCATGGGTTAATGGTGCCTTCCTGAGGCAACGATTCATTTTAGAGCTGAGCTGTTTTCCTGCCATCAACTATTTGATTCTTCTAACAGCTGAACAAGCAATTCATAAGAATGTTGTATCTGAGAATTAAGTTTTCTGCAAATCTTGATCTTATCAAAATAGCTTGTCAATTTATATGATCTGATTTGGGGAATTTGGGTTGTTTTTTTTTTCATTTTGTGATTTGTTTGTTGAAATTATCTCAGATCTCAGAGCTTCTCAAGACTTGAAGGTTAATTCAGATTCAGGTGGGATGTAAGTGGACGGTGTAAAATCTTTCCCCAGGTAACTGCTGGTGTAAGCACCACCTGGCAGATGATCACACCAGTCATCTGCTGTGGTGGAGGATAATGCCTGTGCTCAAACTTCAGGTGAAAGTGTTTGCAGAATGAATCCTCAAAAAGCTCCCAGTGGCTCCCAGGGAAGGTCTGAGGTGCCCCAGGTGTTAGTGGTCTCTCACAGGCATGTCCCCTGGCTCTTGGAATGGGAACCCAGCTTGGGTGAATCTGGGAAGAAGCCAAGAAAGTGGCCACAGGCTTGGAGTGGGGTGGGTTGTGTTAATGGACACCTTAAATCCTCCTGAGAGCAACAAGCTGATGGCCAGAAGGACTGAGGTTGGGTTCTTCTCACCTGTTTCTGAACTACCAGGTTCTCACTTCCTTGGCTTGTTTTCCTCATCACCCACAAGGTATTTTCTGCCTCTCCTGTTAAGAGACAGTTGCTGCCCACTCAAGCAGTATTGTCCATTGTGGAGAGAATGGCCAGGGACAGGGTTTAATGCTAGATGGGGATGGGTTGAAGTGTCTGCCTGAGGGTTCATGTTTTCCACCATCATTTTCCCAGGTTCCCTGGCCAGTTGGCTGGGCTTCAGCCACCAAAGGTGTCAGCACTGAGGAGCTGGACCTGAATGGCTCAGTTCTCAGCCTCCAAAAGGGGATAGTCTTACTGCTCCAGCTTGAGCTGATGTTATGACCAAGAAAGCACCATCATGAGGTGCCCAGACACTGGGGACAGGAGATAAGTACCTCAGAGCTGTTCCTTCACTCTCTGCTCTCCTACCCAGATGCAGCTTTCTGGCTTCATCTCTGGGAACCAGAGCTGGAAAGTGAGTCAGAAAGCAGAAGTCAAGGGATGCCTTGAAATGAAAATACAAAAATAGCTCTGTCTTTGCACATCTTTTCTCAGCTTCCCTTTGCAAGGCTGGATCAGCGTGTGCTTGATGGGCTGTGATGGCTCTGACCTTGTCAGATGCATCAGAAGTGACATGTGAACATGGATTATTTTTTTGTTAAGGGTTAGCAAGAAGTGTGGCAAAGACAAACAGACAGATGGCCACGTTCCTTCATCAGTAGAAATCCAGGCTTGAGATTTGCTTTTAGCTTGACTTGAATTGGAGATACTGGAAATGAGCCAAAAAATGTGTTTGTTTTACCTCCCCCCTTCTGTAGCATTTAATTATGAGATGTGCTCCTTCCATGAGAAGACCTGAGCTTGCCCAGGCAGTGGTGGGACACAGAGAGATGTTGAGTAACCTTAGGGACCTGGTGCTGCCTGGACAGCATAGGCTGGGGTCCTTTGACCAGGGTGTTGGAACATCCAGAGGATGTTGGGTGATGCCACCTGCCCTGTGTTCAGGATGAGCTTGGTGGGGCAGGGTGTTGTTTTGTTGTTTTTTTCTTCTAAAACATTTGTTTTCTTCCTGAGGATGGAGGTTCAACTGATAAAGCAGGGTCAGGGGATCAGTAAGGGTGACTTTGGGGTGTGCTGGGTGACCCTGGAGGGCTGCTCTGGGTCCCCAGCTTTTCCCTGGTGTACAAGCTCTGTAGAGACAAGGTCATGGGCTGTTCCTACCCCTTCACAGCAGAGGGACAAACAGGGCTCATGGCAGCCTTGGTCTCTTGCCCATTCTCTCCTACATGCCAGGGGAAGGTGTTATAATCAACCCTTGTTTCATTCCTCTGCATCTTTC
>NW_009951990.1:16312-25090 GCF_000747805.2 Chaetura pelagica | reverse complement strand
TTTCCCTAAAACCCTGGCTTTGCCTTGCTGGCTGGGAACAGGGATGTGGCACCAGCCCCTGCTCACCTGCCATGGGTTGTCTCCTCCTCTGCATTCACCTCAGCTCTGCCTTGCTCATTGCCTGAAGGCTGCAGTTGCAGGCTGAACATCTGCCTGGGTTGCATCAAGCACAAAACACACCCCAGGGGGGCTGTGGGGCTCCCCAGGCCATGGCAGAAGAGCTTAGAGCAAAGGTGTTGGGAAGAGCTTAGTCTGGAGAGGGTTGGTGGTGGCACTGGGCTCTGCAGCACCCACCTGATAGTGCCTGGCCATGGGGATGTCCCATTTCACAGCCCATTTCACAGCATCCCAGACTGGTTTGGGTTGGAAGGGACCTTCAAGATCATCTAGATCCAACCCCCTGCATGGGCAGGGACACCTCCCACCAGCCCAGGTTGCTCCAAGCCCCATCCAACCTGCCCTTCAACACTGTCAGGGATGGGGCAGCCACAGCTTCCCTGGGCAACCTGGGCCAGGGTCTCCCCACCCTCACAGCAAAGAATTTCCTCCTCATGTCTCACCTCAATCTCCCCTCCTCCAGTTTCAATCCATCCCCCCTTGTCCTCTCCCTCCCTGCCCTTGTCCCAGGTCCCGCCCCAGCTTTCCTGGAGCCCCTTCAGGCACTGGAAGGTGCTCTAAGGGCTCCCTGGAGCCTTCTCTTCTCCAGGCTGAACACCCCCACTCTCCCAGCCTGGCTCCAGAGCAGAGCTGCTCCAGCCCTTGGATCATCTTGTGGCCTCCTCTGGACTCTCTCCAGGAGCTCCATGTCCTTCTCATGTTGGGATGTAAAGCACTGTGGAGCTGCTTGTCAGCTGATGGGCTGTGATGGCCTGGTGAGTGGTGACCCATCACCTCACAATAACCCAAGGGCTCTCAGTTGCTCGTGCTTTTGTGTGCAAGAACAGGCAGCTTTGGTTGCTGTGCACCCAAGTTCTCCCTGAATCTCAGCAGCAAAGCTGGCAGCTTTCACCACCACCTACAGGAGGTGGGAAATTTCTCCAGGGTGTGTGTTTGCAGGCTGAACGTGTTGCTGCTCAGGCTTGCACACAGCATGAGGCCAGGCAGTGTGCCTGTGGAGACACGGGGGGGTCAGGAGCAGGATGCTCAGCTCTGGATCCAGCCCAGGCTCCCTGTGGTGCTCATCTCCACACTGCTGAGCTCAAACTGGGGCTTCGCTGGACTGAGTCCTAGTGCCCTGTGTGTCTCTGCTCTGCTGTGTCAAAAAAAAAGTGGAAATACACCCTTTTGCTCCTGTATTTGCTTCACAACCTCCCTGAGACTGTAAGTGTCATGTTTGGGGTACAATGAGCCATCACTTGGCTGTAGTCCAGTTCAAACCCAAGCCAAGGAGAAGTTTGGCAGGGCAGAGGTTAGGGAGCCCGTTTAGCTTCCTCTGATGTTGATTATCCATGACTTCCTGTCCTGCTTCCCTTACAAGGTGCCTGGTTGGGGGGACCCATCAGTCCCTGTGCTGTCTCCTGGGTGGGGTGGCTCAGTCCCATCATGATGCTCTGAATCTGCACCATGTCCAACTCTGGCTGCTGTTGTCAGTGTGTTGATCTTGCTTGTGCCCCTTCTGGAACATCCAGAAAGTCTGCTTTGCTTTTTTTTTTTTTTTTCATTTGCTGTCACAGCTTTGAGCCTTTATTGTTTCCTCTTCCCTCCCCTGGCATAGGTATCTTCTGCTTTTAATCTTCTTAGCCACCTCTGAGCACCAGGGCAGGCAGTTCATGTCAAGAATGCTGCTTCAGAGGCAGGTGGGATCCAGACTTGTCCACTTCTTTCTTTTCCCCTGTGATTTGAAGGGCCTGAAAGTCTCCATTTCCCACACACATGCCCCAAACATTCTTTGGCTCCTCTTCTCATAATTGTATCCCTGTTCCACGTGAGAAATCCCCCAAAAGCCAAGGTTTGAAAGGCCTCTGCTGAGACCCCCGTGGAGGGACCTGTGTGATGCTCACAAAGCCCTGGGAGTGCCCCAAACCCTGGGCTGAAAAACCAGACACTTCTGGGAGTGCCTGTCCCAGTTGAGCACTGGTCCTGGCCAGGCTGCCCCAGTTCTGGGCACTGCAGGGCTGAGAGTGGGACCTGGCTGACAAATGCCAAGTCCTTCAGGGCAGATGTGGTGGCCCTGGGACACTGTGTCCTGCTCTGCACTGGCCTGAGGAGTTGCTGCTCCTCCTCCCTGGCACAGCACAGTGAATCCCCGGGGAACTGTTGTGCCCCAGCCCGGGGCTGATTCCTGCTCCCCTGGTGACCCACAGGGGATGTGCCCGGGGCGCTGGGGCTGCCCCACACATCCCACAGTCCAGCTGCAGGGAGGTGCCTTCAGGGCTGTGGGTGCCTGTGGGTTCATGAGCCAGGGATGGGTCCTGAGGCAGCCAGCTCAGCCCATCCCTGCTCAGCAGATGTGCATTTCAGATACCCAGCCTTGCCCTCTCCTTTGCAGGGCTCAGGGGAAGGAGGGTCAGCAGACAGGGGGGTCAGCACCCACTGCACGTTGGCTGCACAAGCCAAGGAGTGGAGCTTGGAGCACCAGGACCTCTGCACCAGCAACACCTCCTCCTCCTGTCTGCTTCAACAGGTCCTGCTTCACACAGGCTTGAAAATGCTTCTGCATTGTTTCTCTGACCCTCACACGTGGTCACAGCCATTACAGCCTCTGCCTTGGCTCCTCTTACACCTTCCACAGCCCCTCCATTGCCTGGGCCCTCTAATCTTCCCAGCAGCACCCATGTTTTATGCCTTGGTTATGCCTCCCTTCCTTTAATTAATTTTTCACACTCCCCTGCTCGTCCCTGTTGCCCTCTTTTATTTAATTTATAGCTCTCCAGCCTTCATAACCCCTGGGCAAGCCTTTAATTTATCTCTTCCCCTATCCCCTTGCCCCCCTCTGTCCTTTCCCTTTATTGATTCCTCCAGTTTGATTTCACCCTGTGCTTCCCTCCTGCTGTTCCCTCCCCCTCAAAATGGCTGGGATGAACTTCTCCTCCCATTGGTGACCTTGCTGCCTTCTAATGCCTGGTCCAACAGAGCTGAGATTGCTTTATGATGCCCTTTCCCCCACACACTCCACCCTTTGCTTGGGCTTAGTTTCCACCCCAACCTCCAAGTGTCTCGAAATTAACTCTAGGCAGTTCCTGTCCAAGTTGCCATGAGAAGGAAAGGGTCCTTTTCCAGTGAGCCTCCTCCAAACCCAAGAGGTTTGTTGGCCATAACCTGGTGCAGATGCTCCACTGAGTTGCCTGCAGGCAGGTGGTTGGTCCTAGGGGCAGGGACAGACTAGTTGACTCCACCAGGTTTCACCTCTAACCAAGAGGAGAAGTTTCTGGTCTCAGCAGCTCTTTATTCCTCCCATTATCCTGGAGATGAGAAGGTGCAGCTGTACCTGTCCTGGAGAGACCTTGGCTGCTCCCAGCCCAACTCCCCTCCTGTTCTGAAGCTGTTTCCTGCTCTACATTTAAATGATGAGGATATTGTGGAAGGGTAGAGGAAATGAATAACTTTTCTTCTGTCTTTTACCTGCCACAGCCCAGCCCACAGGAGCTGGGTGTCCACAGGCTTGGACAAAGACAGAACCTTCAGCTTTGCTCTATGGTTATGAAGAATTGGATGGTCTTATTTACAATCCATAAGTAAATGGTCCATTTACTCACAGACCAGTTCCTGCTGTTATCACAACAGGTTTGCACACTCCATTGCTGCAGATACACAGATTCTTTTGTCATCTGTATCCATGTGATTTGCAAGCTGAGCCCAAAAGTGGGAGAGGGTCAGAGATAGGAATCATATGTTTTAAAAAACTCACAGAAGGCAAGAACTGGAGTTATGAAATGCTCTCCTGTAGGACAGGCATGGGGCACTGGCATGGTGTGGCTCCAAATTGGGATTATCTCCATAGTTCCCTGAGCTGTCCATGCTAAAAAATGCTGTGGTTAGATCTGTGCTCTTGTATCTTGTGTCTGTTTTGATGGGACACTGTGTAACTGAGCTGCTTACATCTGATGACAGGCCAGGTTGGATGGGGCTTGGAGCAGCCTGGGCTGGTGGGAGGTGTCCCTGCCCGTGCAGGGGGTTGTAACTGGATGATCTTTAAGGTCCTTTCCAACCCAAACCAGTCTGGGATTCTGTGATTCTAGGAAAGAACACGTTTAGCTCTATCACCTCCCATCTTCCAGGTCATCCTATTGATCAGCCCTGGAGTAGCTCAGCCATGGGGTGTTGTCACCATGTGGGAAATGGGGAAACCCAAAGGGCATTGCATGGGCCATAGAAAGCTTGGAGAGTCTCAAAGAGTCAGTGGAGAAGGTGGCTGAGCTCCAGGGCATGGTGTGTGTGGATCAGATGGGTCTGCCCCACCTGGCAAGGGCAGCACCTGAGCAAGGAAGGTCCCACAAGTCCCCATGAAGGTTTGTCCCCAAGAAACTGAGTGAACATTGTTGGTTTCATTGGTGGGCAAGTTATAAACACCTGCAATTCTGCAGTGAGGTGTTGGTGTGGTTCTACGTGGCCCAGAAATAAAAGAGGGGAACTATCTCACTGCAATAGTCTGTCTGTGCCCCAGGCAGAGCTGGCTGCAACCTTCAGCAGAGCTGTGTGTGGGATGGGCCCAAAAAAGTGGGAATTCCTCTCCAGCCTAAGGACCTTCCTCCCTCCAGTGTGGTCTGAAGTTAAATGCCACAGCCTTGTGCTCAGCTGGTTTATTAAGTTGATTTTATTCTGTTGATTCTCTCATTATTTCTCTTTTTCTTTTCAGTTCTTCCTATTTTCCATTCTTCATTTGACTTTGATGTCAGAGTTGGGATCATCTTGTAAACTCTGAAGGCAAGATCATTTTCCTGATGCTTTCAGGGAAGTCTGTGGGTGTCTGAGAAGTGCTCATCCTTTTTCCAAATGAATGTGAAAGAGATTTCCAATCTTCCACAATTTTTGCTATTGCACAGGAAAAGTAGAGCAGCTTCCTTCTCCCCCTCTGGATTTCTACCTAGAGACACAGAAATTTCCTTTCTTCATGCAGGAAGGGCCCCCCCTCCCACCCCCCGTTATCATGGTTTCCAGTTTAGACTGGGAGAGGTTTTTTTCTCCACCCCTTAAAGGAAACTTTTAAAGTTGATGAAGGCCATTTGGGTGGTCAATCAATGATCCATTAGATGAGATTGACACTTTGACGTGCCTAATTAGGCAGGGAAGTAGAACCCTAATTAGGTAGTGAGGTAGGAACAGAGGCAGCTCCCTTTGTCACTGCAGCCTGGGCAGGCTTGGAAGTGGGAGGAGAGAGCTGTGCTTTATTGTTAGACCTAGAAAAAGGCCTTTTGCTTTGGTTTTTTTGCAGAGTTTTGTATCTGGGCAGTAGCTGACAGACAAGGATGTGTAGCTGTTTGGATAATTTATCTTCTGTTGTGAATTGAGGTCCTTTTGTGAAACCCCCCAGGCCCCTGCGCGCGGTGATGGATTCGATCCCTCTGCCTCCCGCCGGGAATGGCAGCTCCTCTCGCCTCCATGGGCTCCCTGCAAACAAGGAGCTATAAATAAGCAACAATATCTCTATTTGCAGGGGGTGGAAAAGCTGCACTGGGACTTCTCCTTTGTAGATTGTCAACAAAAAAAAGGACAATTAAGGGACTCTCTCAGTCCAAGCCAGGCGGACGCTGGGAGCGCCCGCAGACGCTGCTTTGTGGCACATGAAACCTGCAGCAGTGTAAAAACAAGTGATATGATTTGGTGGTTTGAGGAAAAAAAACATAGGAGGGCATGGAGAGTTTATAATAAGGAACAGGAAAGCCTTTCAGGCAGCTTTTTCTTTCTCATGTGCCCAAGCAGAGTATAAATGATGGGACCCGTGGTCCTGGAGGTCCGAGCCCCGTGGCCGGGGAGGAGCGAGGCAGTGAGGGGGCTGCAGCCTCAGTGCTGGGCAGCCCAGGGGGTGGAGGGGCTGCAGTTGCCTTTGCCAGCTGTGGAAGGTCTGCTGATGCCCATTTCACTGAATTGTTCTGGTTGGAAAAGACCTGTAAGATCATCGAGTCCAGCCATGAACCCAACTCTACCCAGCCCAGTGCTGAACCATGTCCCTCAGCACCACATCTACATGGCTTTGAAACACCTCCAGGGCTGGTGATGGAACCACCTCCCTGGGCAGCCTCTTGTGGTGTTTGAACTCTTTCAGTGAAGAAGTTTCTCCTAATATCCAATCTAAACATCCCCTGGCTTGACTCGACACCATTTCCTCCTGTGGGGAGATGTGGGGAAAAGGGTGTTGCTGTAGAGCCCTGGTGCTGTGAGCTGTGTGCAGGGATCTGGGGGAAGTGCAAGGTTCCATACTGCCAGTAACATTCACTGGAGCTGCTGGGAAGGCTGGTGAGCCATGTAAAACGTGGGTTCTCCTCTGATTTTTGGCTTTAGGGCTCTGTGATGAGGGGATTCCTTTAGGCATCCTCATCCCCTGGGTAGGGTGCATGGGAACCCTCCACCCAGGTGATTCCATGGCTCCCAGCCCTGCCCCTCACCAAGGCCATCAGGGCACTCATAGTGCTGGCAGCCTCTCATGTGGCCATTCCTATTGTCATTGAAAGGATTTCCCAATCAATGGATTGTAAAAAGGGCCTAATTTTGCATAAGAGGAACATGGTTTAATGTTTCACCCCCAGCTGTTCCACTGGGATTTTTTCAAACCAGTCTCAGACAATGATTCCCTAAATGATTTGGTGATTCTATGGTTTAGCAGTGGACTTGATAGAGTTAGGTTAATGGTTGGACTTGATGATCTTAAAGGTCTTTTCCAACCTGATGTTTGCTGCTGGCTCCTCGCAGTGACAAGGGGTCATGGGTGCAAGTTGCTGCTGGGGAGATCCCAAAAGTTTTTTGCTGTGAGAACAGTCAGACACGAAAATAATCTCCCCTGGGAAGTGGTGGATTTCCCAGCACTGGACACTTTTAAGACTCAGTTTGACAGGATGTGGGGCCATCACATCTAAACCATGTTCCTACCTAGAAAGGTTGGAGTAGGTGATCCTTGAGGTCCCTCCAACCTGGAGTTCTATGATTCTAGGACTTGCTTGACTTGCCACTTTGCACCAGTCCCAGCTGCACATGAGATGCTCCTGGCTGTGGATAAGTCAATAGTAAATGTTTTAATCAGAGGGGGAGGCTGATCTTCCATCAGTTCCAGTGGCATGAGGGGTTTTATTCAGAAGAGTATTAATTCAAAAGCAGAAGGTCAGAAACGTGCCTGGTGTTCAGAAGGTCTTGGATTAATCTGAGGCACAAGTCCAAATACTGGGGCCATCTGCTTGGTAGTAACAGACCACAGAATTAAACCATGCAGCACTGGATTTATTCCTTTGGAGAAGTAATTGGGAGCAAGCTCAGCCTTGTTTACCTCAAAGCAAGAGTTGCTGGAGGTGCTGGGAGCAGGGTGGGGACAGGAGCCTCTGGAGTGAGGATGGACAGCACTGCCCTTCTTGGCACCAGCTGCCAAGTGCCAGGCAGTCCTTCTGTGAGTTTATAGGGCTATTTTTCTGAAAGAAATTACCCCAGAAAATGGTTCCCTGAGCTTTTCTTTACAGAGGTGGCATTTCTTCCTCATAAGCATTTCTCCACAGAGCTGTCTCCTTGGTGAACTGTGATCCCTGGATCAGAAGCTCCATTGCTGAGCTGCATGTGGCACAACAATCCTTCACCATCCCTTATCAGTATCTCATTGGGTTGCAAGAGGGAACAAAGCCACAGGAGGGACTGTTCTGGCTGCTGTCCTGCTTGTCCCTTGTCTGTCCTTTCAGTCCTGCCTGTTAGACTCCTAATGGTGGCATCCAGAGGGAGGTGTCACACCAGGGACCTGGCCAATGTCAGCTCTGCCTGCAGACAGGTGAAGTCCTCCAGACAGTGCTGCTTATGGGTGCAGGACCTCAAATGCAAGATGTATGAATCCTGGGGTCAGTTTTGCCCCCCCCCCAGTACAAGAAGGACACTGAGGACTTGGAGTGTGTCCAGGGAAGGGCAATGGAGCTGGGGAAGGGGCTGGAGCACAAGTGTGATGAGGAGCAGCTGAGGGAGCTGGGGATGCTCAGCCTGGACACAAGGAGGCTGGAGTAAGGAGGATCAGTCTCCCAAGTATAAGAAGAAATGACCTCAGGTTGTGCCAGGGGAGGTTTAGGTTAGATATTGGGAACAAATTCTCCCTGGAAAGGGCTGTCAGGCCCTGGCCCAGGCTGCCCAGGGCAGTGGTGGGGTCCTCATCCTTGGAGAGATTTCAAAGCCATGTAGATATGATGCTGAGGGACACTGGTTAGGGGTGGCCTTGGCATTGCTGGGTTAATGGTTGGACTGGATGATCTTAAATGTCTTTTCCAGCCCAAATAATTCTATAATTCTATGTAGTGGCCAGTGTCATGGTGTCTGTGCTGAAAACCTTTTGTGAAGGTAGGACAGGGAGCAGAGATGTAGCTCCTGTCTCTGGCCCTTCCCACGAGTTTCCTGCCCCCAGAGCTGCAGGGGAGCAGGGAGTGCCCCAATGACTAATCCCAAAGTCCTTGCACCCCAAAAGCCTCTGCTGGGACTGAAGCTGCAGCTGCCCAAGGAGGGCAGTGGGGTGAAGAAGTGCAAGAGGTCCATGGTTATGACCTGACATCACCACCGTGCTATGAGAACAGGATGCTTTCTAGTGCAGACTGACTTCTGGTCTGGTCAGTGAGACCTCACCTCTTCCTGCCTTTCTCTGCTCCTCAACCCCTGGGGTCTGCTGAA
>NW_009951990.1:0-16296 GCF_000747805.2 Chaetura pelagica | reverse complement strand
TGTCTACAACCGTGTGTCCATCCCTAGGGAATGTTTGGGGCTTCTTTGCCTTCATCTTCTTGTAGTATCTTTGCCCACTGCTGCAGTGCCAGAGCTGCCTCGTTGGTGCAGGGAAGCTCATTCTCAGGCAGGAGCATCACCAGGCTGGAAGAGCTCCTGCCTGGATTCAGCTGACTTGTGCTTTCTCCTTAAGCCTCAGTATTAGTATCAAACTTGCAAAATTGCAAGGTATTAGGTTGGGTTTTTTTATAGCGATGCTGCTCTTTGTGTGATGAGGCAGCTGCTGGAAGCCTTAATCCTGGTGTGTGGTGCCAGCCCAGCTCAGGCTGGCCTGGATTAGCCCTCTGGTACCAGGAATATCCCTCCCAGGGGAGCAGAGGGCAGTGCCTTTGTGCCTGGGCCTGTGCACACAGGCTGCTTGGCTGGGCTTGGCGTGGGGTTTGGGAAGGATCTGTCCCAGCAGTGACACCCCCTGCCAGTCGGGGTGTTGGTGGGAAGGACAAAGAAAGCAGAGAAGAAGAACATCCCATTTCTGAAAATGTTCAGGTGGCAAAAGCAGCTGCTGAGGTGTGGGGAGGGGACATGGCCAGGGTGGCCCTTCACAGCTGTCCCCTTGGGGTTTGTGCAGAACTGGGGACATGCAGTAACTAACACCCCACCTGATGGAGATGTGACTTCTTTTCCTCTCCCCTCTTCCACATTCCTCTTCCACACTCATCTTCTCCATTTCCTGGTGTGAGACAAGGCCATGAGAAAGGCTGAGAGAACTGGGTTTGTTGCTGAGAAGGCTCAGGGGAGACCTTATTACCGTGTACCAGGACATAAAGGGTGGCTACCAAGAAGATGGAGACTCCCTTTTTAGAAGGAATCACATGGAAAAGACAAGGGGCAATGGGTGCAAGTTACTCCTGGGGAGATTCCAATTGGAGTCCAGAATAAATGTTTTCCCCATGAGGACAGTCAGACATTGGGATCTCCCAAGTGGTGGATTCCCCCACACTGGCCAGTTTGAAGACTCAGCTTGACAGGATGCTGAGCCACCTCATTTCAACTCTATTATTACCTGGAAAGGTTGAACCAGATGACCCTTGAGGTCCCTTCCAACCTGATTCTGTGATTCCATAATTCATTATATGAGCAAATGCAGCCATAGTCAGTTTGGGGTCTGGAGCCCCCTCCCAAGTTTGGGGGCCCTACCTGGCTTGGGGTGTCCTTTATCCAGAGCCTGTTCCAGAGGAGGCAGTGGAAGGGGTGTATGGACACCTGACAGGAGCTTTGAGCTGCTGACTAGATTATCTTTTTCTTAGTACCAAGGACCTGCTTTCCTTTGGGCCACTTATGTTTTTCAGTTCCAAAAATAGCCCAGAACAGTAGGCAGGAAACAAACTGTGTAATTTATAAAATGAAACCATTGTGGTTATTGTGGACAAGAACATTTTTAGAAAATGATTTTCTTCTTTTCTCACTAAAATTCTCCATAGTGACCAGGTTGCTTTTCCCTCACCTTGTTCCAATCAGCAAACACAGCTTAGTTCAAGGGAAATCTTGCTTATCCCTCCGTGATTCATCATTCCCTCACCCTGGACCAACCCATCCCTGGTCTCAGTGTTTAAAACCAGGAGCACAGCTGGGATGAGGGGCTGGGGGGGATTTGTCTCCCTCCAAACTCCAGCTGCAATGATGGAGCAGGAGTGGTGGGAGCAGGTAGGGCAAGGCATGCCAAGGGATGAATGTGCAAGATGTTGAGTGAAGTAACTTCATGGTTCTCAATTAATGCCTGAATTGCCTTTTTTTTTTTTAAAAAAAAAAAAAAAAAAAAAAAAAAAAAAAAAGCCAAGTTGAGTTGCAAATGCTCTGGAACATAAAACTGAAGGACTCATTGACATACTGGAATTACAGATGATGTTTGTTGTGAGGAAATGAGAAGCTGTCTGTTTAATTGGTCAGAGGCTGCAGTTTGTGTGCACTTGGGTAAGAAAAATACAGCTGTCTGGGGGGCAGTTAAAGATCCCTTTCCTTGGAGTCAGCAAAGTTCCAACCTGGGAAGGAAACAGATCTATTTTCTATGAAACTGCCAACTAACAAGTAGTTTGGTCTGAGGGATTTCTCTTGGCAGAGTGAGAGATGGGCAGGCTCAGGTGGGCAAGTGGTGGGATGGACAGAGGGAGAAGATGGAGCTTCTGGGGTTTCAAACCTCAAAATAAAAAGCAGAGCATCTCCCAGCTAAGGTGGCCTGAGCTTTCCTTGTATTACGAGAGGAAATGGCCTGAAGCTGCACCAGGGAAGGTTTGGACTGGATATTAGAAAGAATTTCTTCACCCAAAGAGGGGTTGGACAGTGGAACAGGCTGCCCAGGGAGGTGGTGGAGCCACCATCCCTGGAAGTGTTGAAGAGAAATGTAGATATAATGCTTAGGGACATGATTTGAGCACTGAAGGGGTAGATGAGGTGATGGTTGGGGGATTTAGGTTATGCTTGGACTTGATGATCTTCGAGGTCCCTTCCAACCAGGATGATTCTATGATTCTATGAAATGTGGGGTGGGCCCCACATCTCTGGCGTCTCTGGCTGCAAAAAGCAACTTGGGATTTGTTTCTCCTGAAAAACAGAGGAAGGCTGAAGGCTCTAGAGGATGAGGAGGGCTCTGGAGCAGAGCTGCCTTGGTCCAGTGTCCCAAGGCCATGGAATAACCAGGGGTTGTGGGTCTCTGCTCTCCAAAATAGCTTCCCCCAGCAGGGTAACCAGTCCTGGTGTCTTTCTGATAAAGCCCTTGGAAAAACATCACTGAAACCCTGCTAGTGCTAGAGGATTCATTAATGTCATTAATTAGAAGTGAAGCTTATACTCTGAATGGCAGGAGCCTCTGGAGATTAAAGATCAATATTTAGACTAAGAAGGGGCTCTGCTCTTCCTCATTGGGTGAATCACAATCTCTGGCATGGGTTTTATTTGCAGAGAAGGAAATCAGGGCTGTCCAGTGTCATCATTTTCCATTGGTGAGGAGGAGGAAGGAGATGATGAAGGGATGGATGCAGGAGCACAGCAAGGGGTGGATGCAGGAGCACAGCAAGGGGTGGATGCAGGAGCACAGCAAGGGGTGGATGCAGGAGCACAGCAAGGGCTGTGGTTGTTCTCTCCTTAGATAGTACCTGTGCTCTGCAGAATGCCATGGGAGGTCTGGTGTCTGAGGGAGAAGGACCTCTTCTTCAGCTGGGGTCAGTTGCTCTAGAGCTTGGAGCTTAAGCAAGACAGGGCTCTTTCACCCCTGAAGCCAAGAGGGCTTTGCCATTGATTTCAGCATGTGCTGAATCATGAGAGGATGTTAAATCTTTACTCTCCCACTGCAGCTGCTTTTGAAACCATATAATTAACAGCACCTCTTGCCCCAGGCTGAGGTTTAGTTGACAAGCAACTCTAAGTTCCTCCTGGGATGTTTTCCCTTTTCTATTTGTTTTAAGCAGATCTAATCAATGCTCTAAAGGGCAAAGCAGCAGCAGGATTTGTTTCTTGTGGGAGCAGCACAGCACATGTTGGCAGATTGCTGACCAGCGTTACAGATGATCAGCATTTTTCACTCTCTTTGCAGGGAAGCCCTGCAGAGGATGATACATCAATAATGCAGTGATTGTAGGATTTGATGAGAAGTTCACCTTTCCTAGATCTCATAGCTCTCTAGCCACAACGTTGGGGTTTTTTTGTTCTACAGAGCAAAAATCAAACAGGTGAGTTTTCATTCGAGAGGGTTTTAGGTTAAAAATTACTTTCTCAGTGCAAATTGTCCTGGGAAATATTTTATTTTGAAGCTGCAAAGCTTTTCATGAGGTGAGGGAAAGCTGTGACAGTGACTGAGAAACAGTAAAATGTAACTTGGGGTTTTAATCTAAGAAAAAAGACATAGTGGGTATATTTTTCTACAAGCTTTGTGATTTCATTTCCCATATTTCACAGCAAACCCTTTCCTGTTCCTGACCTGCTGCTCTCTGGCCCTGCCAAGCAGGGGGTGATTCTCTGACAGATCTGGGAGGTCTCTTTCTGCCTGCTTGTCCTGACTGAGTCACAGAGTCACAGAATCACTCTGGATGGAAAAGACCTTTAATATCATCGAGTCCAACCATCACCTCCCTCTACCAGCCATTAACTCTACCAAGTCCAATGTCTGAACCACGTCCCTCAGCACCACATCTCTACATCTCTTAAACCCCCTCAGGAGTGAGATGCAACCACCTCCCTGGGCAGCCTGTGCCACTGCTTAATTTCCCTTTCAGTGAAGAAATTTCTTCTAATATCCAATCTGGACCTCCCCTGGCACAACTTGAGGCCATTTCTACTAAGTTCACAAGTTCTGTCCCTTGTTCCTGGGGAGCAGAGCCCGACCCTCCTGGCTCCAACCTCCTCTCAGGCAGTTCAGAGCCAGCAGGTCTCCCCTCACCTCCTTGTCTCCAGGCTGGACACCCCCAGCTCCCTCAGCTGCTCCTCATCACACTTGTGCTCCAGCCCCTTCCCCAGCTCCACTGCCCTTCTCTGGACACGCTCCAGCCCCTCCATGTCCTTCATGTAGTGGGGGGCCCAGAGCTGAGCACAGCTCTCTGTCCTGCTCCCTGCAGATGGCCCCTTTCCCTCTATCTCACTGGGAACAATCTCTTTTCACAGCAAACACTGATTTTTCAAGGACAAATGTTCCCTTTCAGGAGCATGGGCTGCCACAGGTGAGAGTGACAAACTGGCACCCAGGGAATAAACTTGGGTCCATGGATGCTGGGACTGTGCCCAACCTTCCTCAGCTGAGACACCAGCAGGACACAGCACATTCACAGGTGGCAGCTGATCTTTCACATGCTGAGCAGGAGGACCAGCTTTGCTAAAAAGTGGGCCAGGCCCTTTCCCCTCCTCCATCTGCATCCCAGCCAACACTGAAGGATTTGATTGTGCTCTGGGTTGTGTCTTGGGGTAGGGACTCCTAGGCAGATGCAGCCTTTGGGGTGGGATTCATCTCACATAATTATAGCCACTTGCAAGGAGCACTGTGTCCAGTTCTGGGGTCCCCAACACAAGGAGGACATGGACCTGTTGGAGCAAGTCCAAAGGAGGCCCACGGAGATGATGGGAGGGCTGGAGCAGCTCTGCTGTGGAGACAGGCTGAGGGAGTGGGGGTTGTTCAGCCTGTCCCAGCAGCATCCAAGACCAGCCCTGGGTCCCCTCAGGAGGGAACCCTGAAGTGTCCCCCCTTGTTACCCCTGTAGAAATAGACCTGTTGGCCTTTACTGGGGCTCTGGCTGTTGAGGAGCAGCCTCAGACTTTCATCTGCCTATTGATCCATCTCCTGATGATGGTGTTCCCAGTTAGTGGGACACTCAGGGTGTAACACAAATATTTGCTCTGTCAAGAAGCTCTCAGCAGCCTGTGGATAAATATTATGAGAGCAGTGAGTAGCAGGGACTCCATTAATGGAGTCCTGGAGATCCCAGCAGATCCTCTGCTGGCACGAGGGAGCCTGGCCAGAGCAGCCTGTGCCCACATCAGCTGGTGGTCAGGCTCCCCTGTCCCCCACAGAGCCCTGCACAGTCCCTTGGTGGGTGATGGGTGTCTTTGGGTGTTGGAGAATATCACTGAATCCCAGACTGGTTTGGGTTGGAAGGGACCTTAAAGATCATCCAGTCCCACCCCTGCATGGGCAGGGACACCTCCCACCAGCCCAGGCTGCTCCAAGCCCCATCCAACCTGCCCTTCAACACTGCCAGGGATGGGGCAGCCACAGCTTCCCTGGGCAACCTGGGCCAGGCTCTCACCAGCCTCATTTAAAAAAAAATTCTTCCTAATGTCTCACCTAAATCTCCCCTTTTTCAGCTTAAAACTGTTCCTCCTCATCCCATCATTTCATGGCCTTGGGTAAAGTCCTTCTCCACCTCTCCTGTATTTATCTATCTTGCTTCTCTGGAGAAATAACCTCACTGGGCCTGTGTTGCTGGTGGAACTGGTCTGTAGAGGAGAAGACCCCCAGAAGCAGGTACCCCAGAGATTTCAGCCAGGGCTTCCAGAGTACCTGTCCATGCCCATGCATGGAGCTGGGCAGGAGCCTGCAGGTGGCTGGGCTGGTAGCAGTGAAAGGAGGAGCAGCAGGGAAGGGCTCAGTCACACGGGGCTCTGGAGGGGTCACATCAAAGGAGGACACTTGGATTTTTGTGGGAGGGTTTGCAGCCTGGGTAGGGTGCAGATGAGTGGTGTGATGTGCAGCAGCTGCCATCAGTGCAGTGTGGCAGTGAGGCTCATGAGCCCTGGCTGGTGGGTGCTGTGGGGTGGAATTGTTCCCTGTATTTACACACCAGAACCATTAGAAAGGGCCAGGATGTGTCCCCTGGGAGTGAAATGCTGGAAGGAATGGAGCTGAGGGGTAGACATGGGGGTGTGGAACACTGTAAGGAAAGCAGGGCTGTGATTTAAGGAAGCAAATAAAACATTTCACCTGGTTCTGGACTTTTACACATCCAGGCAAGTGCTTATAGCTTCTGAGTGTGGTAGAGCCTGGTGGAACAGGTTGTCCAGGGAAGCTGTGGCTGCCCCATCCCTGGCAGTGTTGAAGGGCAGGTTGGATGGGGCTTGGAGCAACCTGGGCTGGTGGGAGGTGTCCCTGCCCATGCAGGGGGTTGGAACTGGATGATCTTTAAGGTGCCTTCCAACCCAAACCAGTCCATGATTCTATGGGCTGTGTCTGGTCTCGGGTTCACAAACCTGGAGTCCCCAGCTGGAATCTCACAGCAGGCTGGCAGCTCCCACTCATGGGAAGGTGTCTCTGGGGGTGGATTTATTAAGAAGAAGCCTGGAAGGATCTCTAGGGTGTTGCTGTCAGCCCATCACTATCACCCCATCCTGGTGTTCACCCATGATCTAAGGCAGATGTGGCAAGATTGAGCCTGGGAACCTTTCTGTGATGAAAGTATCACTTTCAAAAAGCAATGCAGTGAAGATGTCAGCAGTCAAAGACTCCCCTGCCCCCCTTGTCACTTGTGCCCGTGGTTAATCATCTCCCTGTTAAAACTGGTGCCCTTTATCTCATTTGAATTGGTCGGGTTGCAGCTTGCAGCCATTTATTCCTGTTCTGTCTTTACCCTTTTGATTAAAGAGCCCTTTTGTGTCCAGTATTGTCTGCAGATGAAAGTTCTTCCACAGAATAATCACATCCCCTTCCTGTCTCTTTTTTTTGATAAGCTAAACAGAACAAAGTCTTCAATTTTCTCTTTGTCAAGCATTTTCTTCACCCCTTGAATCCATGTCATGGCTGCACTCTCTCCCCTTTTTTTTTAATCCCTAAAATTTAGATGTTGAATTGGGTGTTCAAGTTTTCAAGTCAAAAGTGCCGAAGTCCTGCTGAGCCTCAAGCCCTGACCATGGAGCCTTGTCCATCCCATGGGGCCCCCATGATGCTGAGTGAGCAGGAAGCCCCTGAATCTCTGGGATGCAGGATCCCAAGGGCTGGATCCAGCACAGGTCTGAGCAGGGTCCATGTTTTCAAACCAGCCTTGCCAGAAGCTCCCAGCAGTGTGTGCAGGCGTTTATATTGGTCTGAATTTCTTCTAGCTCTGCTCCCTGGTGCTTTTGTGACTTTACCTCTGTCCCTTGGTTGTTCTGGGGACCTGCTGTGCTCCCAAGGGTGGGCACAGACAGAGAATGCTGGTGAGGAGGTGTTACCCAAACCCTGAGTACCCAGTCACCACCCCTGGAGGGATTTAAGAGCCCTGTAGATGTGGTGCTGAGGGACATGGTTTTGTGGTGGACTTGGCAGTGCTGGTTTTATGGTTGGACTTGATGATCTTAAAGGTTTCTTCCAACCAAAAAGGATTCTGTGATTCTACCCCACTCCCTGAGCAGAGGGATGCACCCAAGGCCACCATCACTGAGAACTGAGGGCACCTCCAGCTCTACTTGGGCATTTTGCTTTCTGATCCTCCCATCAGAATATGCAGAGGAGAAAAGGAGAGACCTGAAGTGACTCAACCTTTCCTGAAATATTCTCAAAGTGGTTGGTCACTTCCTGTCTCCTCCAGCCTGGTTCACCCAAGAGGAGCCTTTTCCTGCTGGTGAAGATACCCAGGGAAGGGGAACTGCAGGAGGCAGCAATGTGGTGGTGCAGTCATAGCAGAGGGAAACCTGGGGTATCCTTTTGAAATCAAAGAACCTGTGGGACTCTGTGGCCATTGAGGATTGAGCTCCTCCAGAAATACTCCTGTCACCATCCCAGAGCCCTTCCAGCCGTGGTGCATCCTCCTTTCTCTTCAGCAACCTCCCAGTGGGCCCAGAGAGGGGTTCTATTTGCATAACCTTTCCTTTTGTGTATTTTTTTATCACCCTCTCATGGTTGTTTGAAAGCTTAGATACCTGAAGCACAGCCCTGGGTCGAGTGTCTCCTTACATCCAGGCTCCTGCTTTCCCAGGCTCCGTTAATTGGGCACCTGATTGAAAGTCTAAATCTGAAGGCTGGGGTATTGACTACAGCTTTGCTAACCTAAGGTGATCTGTTCAGTGTAGTTAAAGCTTGTCCAGCCAATTTCTTTTCTTAACATCCTTCACCTCACTATTAAACAGGCATCAGAGATTGCTGGAAAACCCTCCTGTTCCTGCTGCCTTGGCTGCCCAGGGTCTCCAAGATTTATTTTCACTCTTGAGCTCCGTTGTCACTGGAGTTTTCTGCTGTGCTTGTTGGTGATTCCAGCCTGCCTGTCCGTTTAGCAGGCAGCAGTTAATGGCCTGCAAGAATTTTGTCTTGAATGCTGGAGCAGCCTGTTGGGTTTTTATTGGTTTTGTTTGTTTTTAAAAAGCACTGCAGGGCATTGGGTGTGTTTTCCTGGCAACCAAGGAGCCCAACGTGCTCTTCATGTCTGCACTTTAGGCTTCAGTATCTGCCTGCCAGGGAGATGTTTAGAGCCTGTCTCCCCATGGGCCCCCAGGTTTCCAGGTGGGGGTCAGGGACCTGACCCTGCGGGTCACACATCGATGCTCCGTTGTCCAGGCAGTTCTGGGCTGTGTGGCAAGAACGGAGCAGCCAGAGCTGGGCAGCCTGCCTGGGTGGCACGTGCTGCTCCTCCAGCCTGCACTGCACAGGGAGAAACCAGGAGAGCAAGAGAGGAGAGGAGGCCAGGAGGATGGAGAGGTCCATGCTCCATGCTGAGCCTGCACTGCCAGGCAGAGCAATAACCCCAACGTGAGCTTTCCTGCCTGCCTGGTGTGGGCTGGAGAGAAACAGAGGCTGGGTTGTAAGGGGATGGTGCAGAGCTCTGGGGGCAGCAAGGCTGGGTGATGGGAGAGCTCCAAGGCAATGAATCTCAGTGAGATGCCTGCAGGTGGGTCACTTGTTTGGGTCTGTCCCCATGTCCATCAGCCATCCCAGCAGCACACTGAGCTGTCACCCAGCTTGGGCATCAGTGGCCAATTCCTTCAGCAGGTGCTGTCCCAGGGGCAGCTGTGACCACTAACTCTCCAGCTTTCTGCTTCCCAGTGTGGCTGTAACCTCCCTGAAAACTGCCAGGTCAGGCTGTACCACCCACCTTGCTGGGGACCTGTCTCATGCTTGGTTTTGAAGTGAACAATTTCCTGGGTTGTGCTGTTCTGGGCTGTCCTTGTGTGTCTCATAATTACCTTCTTTAAATTGTCTCCTGCAACTGGTACATTCCAGCTGCTCCAGCATCTGCTCCAGGCTGCACATCCATCTCCCATCCCTCAACACACAGCCTTTCTCCCTCCCATTCTTCTCCTCCCCCAACTTGCTTCCATCAGATGGCCCAGACAGCCCTACCTTGACGTGCTCCTTTTGTCCCCACAAAGGTGGCAATCAAGGTTGTCTGTCAGTTAATTGAATTTTCTGCTGAAGCTTGAAGTGGGATAATCCCAAAGCTTAGTCTTGCCTCTGAGTGACAGCTAATGGCCTTGGTCACTTGTGAAGGAGGGTTTTTTTTGTTTCTTGGTCTAATCAGCATCTCTTGCTCTTTATTCTCTTTGCTCCTAATAAATATTTCTGACCTGTTTGTAGGCAGAGGGTTGCTGGGACTACACAGCTCCCTCCCTGGGCAGCCCTGGGCAGAGGCAGAAAGACTCAAAACCAGCTTTGGAGGTGAAAAATATTGCTGCCTCCTGCAAATGTAGCATTTTTATTTTCTGCAGGTAGAACACACTTTCTGTTGTCCTCTACCTGACTCCAGATTGTAAAAGCACGTTAGAAGGGACAAGGATATGAGGGTGTTACAAAGGAGAAGGCTGCACACAGCTGTGTCCCGAGTGAAACAATGAAAAGAGTAAGGATTGAGCAGCCTCTGATGCAGATTTGCTATTCACTTGTTGACCTTTGTACAAATCTTGTAGGTCCTGGGCTCCCCACGAGGGGCTGGCAGGGGCGGGCAGTCTGAGCAGTTAATGAATTAGCAGAGGGAAGGTGAGGCCTGGGGCTGCATCAGCTCCACTCAGAGATGGGAATCAAGGACCAGGAAGGGTTAAATACCTGCCTGGGGCTGCACATGGGGCTGGTGGCTGAATGAGGACCTGCCTGCAGATCCCCACCTTCTCCTCTGACTGTTCCTGAGGGCCTGGGCTGCTGCCAGGTCCTGCCTTAGGGGCAGAAGCTCCTGTTCCACAGCATCCCAGGGATGCAGACCAGTCCCTTGGGAAGAGACCAACTAGTGGAGGTGAAGTGATGCAGAAAATGGTTTGGGATGAATGAAGAACTGGGAAGCAGATGAATCCAGAGCAGCAAACTTTGGTGTGCAGAGCATGGCTTCCCACGTAGGGCTGACCACCCCCAGCAACAGCATCTTCCAAGCAGGTGGCAGCTTAAACCTCCTCCAAAAGAAAAATCCTATGAAAGGGCTGGTGGAAAGACTCAGGAGGAAGTTGCCACCTTGTGGAAGCTAAAGCTCTGGTGGTTTCCATTGCAGCTGAGAGTCCAACCCTGGAGGAAGCTGGAGCCATCAGCCTCGTGCCATTAACCCACCCACCCCCTTGGCTGGCCTTTGGGGTCCCTTGGCCTCCACTGGTTTGGGGTGGTTTCAACAAAAATCTCCATAGTTTGATCCTTTAGGAAATTTACTTTGCTTTTGAGGTGGGTTTGTTGAGGTTCTCAGCAAAGCCTGGGATTTCAGAGCTGTGCCTGCTGGGTTTGGGCCACGTTTGCAGCCGTGCTGATGGCTGGTGAGTAGCAGATCACTTCCATAGCTGGAATCTTTGCTGCTCTGCAGGCTGGGGGAAAGATAAATAGTCATTTTGGTCATGACAAGAGTGTAGCTGGGAAGGAGGTCAGGCCTGTCTGTCCAGACAGGGAGTTAAGTCATATGGGGATGGTTAGAGGGGAGACAGCTGGGGGGTTGCTTTTGATTGAGATAATTCCCCTTATTATCCTGCCTGCTGGGTAAATTCCACACCTCCAAACTGTGCAGAAACCTCATCTCTGCACCTGCAGTGTCTTTCCCTTGTGCTTTGCATAGTTTCAGGTGGGGTTCAAGGTGGATCTGGAGGTGGTTCAGCTCAGCTGGCTGCGCTGGGAGGGCTGCAGGGGCTGCTCCTGAGGGGCAGCAGCTCAGGGAGCAGCTCACTGCAGACATGCCGTGCTCTCTTGGGCAGCCAAGATCAGTGGGAAAGCCTCAGTCACACAGTCTGGACCCTCCTTTGAGGAGGCAAAATCCTTCAGGATTTTTGTTTTCAACTGCAAAGATGAGACAAGGTTGATTCCTCTTTAGACTGGATGTTGAGGCAGTGAGGTGGGCAGAGGGGGAGGGACCAGGTGGGCACTGCAGATCCCCCCCTGCCTCAGTTTAGACAGTAGCTTCCAGCTTTTCAGAGCATAAATTGTAAACTGTGGAGGACATTAAATAAAAGCTACATTTCTCCCTCCCTCCTTCCCCAGCAGAAGAATTTAATCAAAATCCCTCTGTATTCTGTGCAGAGCCCCTGGCTTTATACTTTATATCAGGGAGCTGGTCCAGCAAAGCACTTAAGCTGGAGGGGTGTCCTGTTGCATGTAATAAGGCTGCTTGTGTGCATGGATTTAAACAAGTCATTTACCAATTCCCTGGATCAGCACCAGGGTACTGAGCACCCTGCAGAGTGCCCCATCTTGGTGTTGTGGAGCACAGGGTGTCCCAGGAATCATGTTGGACCTCTGCTCCACACCCTGGCAGTGGGTTCCTTCCCTGGTAAACACCCTCTGGAAATCCTGCATCCACCAAAACATCTGAATATGTAGAAATGCATCGACTCTGCTTCATTAGTGGTGACCAAAATCACCATGTCCAGGGAGGATGCCATGCCCTGGGGTGTGCAGGACTTGTGATTTCCTTTCTCCAGACCTGCTTGCTCACGGGGAAGGAGAATCCACTGTCAGGGTTCCAGTCGTATTCAGAGGATGTTTGTGTTTTGCTTTGCTCACTTAGCTCCTTTCTCAGTTCCTGCTGTTAGACTGCAAAACATGGTCTCAGGGCTGCCAGCTTGGCTCCATCCGTGCTCCCAGCACCACACAGTGATGAGGGGTGTACTTTGCATCCATCCCAGGCCAGAAAGGCTTGAATTTCCCCATGGGGCATGTTCAGTTTCCCTGTGTTAAGCAAATGACTTTGTGAATGTGTGTTGATCTGTGTTTATAAAATAGAGTTGGTTAATAAAGTCATTTTCAGGGTCTGATGATACTTTCACTCTCTGGGAGGCACAGAAAATGCCATCCAGGCTGCCTGGATTTTCATTGAGACTTTATGGAAATGATCTCAAAAATGCCTCTGCTTTGGGTAATCAGCCAGTTAACGATGTATTTTCTGAGTTCAGAGCCTTGGAAAAAAACTGTTAGTCTGGGAAATCATGCACAAAGTGAGCATGTGTGGGGTACAGGAACGTTGGAAGGTGTTGAGTGGGGTGGGTGAGGCAGGACATCCCTCAGGATTCCCAAGGGCCACAAGGATTATCCTGTGGATGGCAAAGGTCAAAGGCCTAGAGCTGAGATCCCATCCTGTATTCTCTTGGCACTGGAGGAGCCAAGAGGGGCAGTAGGGTCTGAGGCTGGGAAGATCACAGGATGTCAGGGGTTGGAAGAGACCTCTGAAGATCATCCAGTCCAACCCCCCTGCCAGAGCAGGACCACAAAAACCAGGGCAGGTCACTCAGAAAGGCATCCAGACAGGTCTGGAAAGGCTCCAGAGAAGGAGACCCCACAGCCTCTCTGGCCAGCCTGTCCCAGGGCTCTGTCACCCTCACACCAAAGACGTTCTTCCTCATCTTGAGGTGGAACTTCCTGGGCTCCAGTTTGAATCCATTGCCCCTCGTCCTGTCCCAGGGCACAAGTGACAAGAGCTTGTCCTGCCTTCTTGATGCCCTCATGTATTGATAGACATTCATTAGATCCCCCCTCAGTCTTCTCCTCTCCAGACTGAACAGCCCCAGGTCTCTCAGCCTTTCCCCATCAGGCAGGTGTTCCAGCCCCTTCATCATCCTCATGGCCTCCCCTGGACTCTCTCCAGTAGATCTCTGTCCCTCTGGAACTGGGAGCCCAGAAGTGGACACAACACTCCAAGTGAGGTCTCACCAGGGCTGAGTAGAGGGGGTGTTTAACCACAGAGTGTTCTGAGCCCAGAGCTGACCCAGCCTGACCCGGCGGCAGCGCCCGACCTGCCCCGCTGGGGTCCATGGACATGGGTGGCAATTCAGTGGAATTCTTGGGGCTGGAATGGCAGCTAAGGAGGTGCTGGCCACTTTCGTTCTCTGTTTTGGAGGTTTCAGGCTTCAGGCAGATGGCAGAGCCATGCTGGAGGGGGGAGAAGATAAAGCTGCTTCAGATGGAGAATCGGAAATCTGGGAATTCACTCCAGCAAGGAGAGGTTTGGACCAAGCAGCACTTGAGCCTTTGCCTTTGCTTGATTGTTGAGTCTGGTGCTGTATTTCATTGCAGGAGTTGCAGAAGCTGACATGCTGGGAAGACTTGGAAGAATGGATGTCCTATTTTGTTTTAATTTTTTTTGGTGTATCCTACTGAGCAAGGAAGGGCTGCAGCAGGAGTGGTGCCTTGTTAGTCTGGATCTGCTGGGTGTGCCAGAGTGGCACCTGGACCTGTACCATGGCTAAATCAAAGACCAGGTCCATGATCTAGAGACTGTGCAGCTGCTGCCCAGGTCCCTCAAGATGCTTAGTGCCATCAGGCTGTCCCTGCTGAGGATGACAGTCTCCATGGTGCTCAGGAGGAACAGCAGCAAGCAGAGATCATGGCCTGTGGGGTAAAGTGAAGACAAAATGAAGAGCTGGTGGTAAATGAAGGGTCACAGAACCTTCTGCTGTTGGAACAGGAGGGGGGCAGGCTGCAGTCCTTCCTGAGAGGGAACAGTCTGCAATGACTGCTTTCCCACCAACTTTCTGCCTTCTCTGTTGCTTCTGAGATGAGTGATGTCCTGGCTGTCACCCTGCACACACACTGCCCCGTGGGCTCCTCTCTCAGCCTCCCCCACAGGCAGGTTGGATGCATCTTTGGTTTGACCTGAGATGTTCTTGGTGGTGGTGATGCTGGCAGGAGATGTCATGTTTCTCTTCAGTACTCCAACAGCTGGCTGATGAACCTGTGCTGGGATTTGGGTGGCCTGAAGCCTCTCCCAACAGCCAAGAGCATCTTTGGGTTCCCACTGAATCCCAGTGAGGGCTGTCACTGTGGCCACCTCCTCTGGTCATCCTTCCTGGGAATATTTGGCTTAGGGACTGTGTCTAGGACTAAAGCCTGGGCATGTTCTCAATGCTTTGAGCTCAGTGCTTTCTTCATGCAGTGCAGCACCAAAAGGCACTGGTGACCTGTGGCAGTAAAACCTCTTTCTCTAGGTATTCCAGCAACAATCATAGAGTCATAGAATCCCAGACTGGTTTGGGTTGGAAGAGACCTTAAAGATCATCTTCTTCCAACCTCCTTGCATGGGCAGGGACACCTCCCACGAGACCAGGTGTGTCAATCCCTACCTTCACTCACTGAGGAAGAGCCCACACTACACTGAACATCTCTGTCCACACAAGGTGCCTTCAAAAATCCCTGGGTAGTTTTCAGAAACCGGTGGGAAGTGTTTGTTGTGCATGGCAGGGAATAGCACCAAAAGGTGTATTAGGAGCCAGAAAGAAAAGCTCTGGTCCCCAGAGCTCTTTGCTGGGACATGGAGCATCTTATCTGAGTAAGCAAAATGGCAGCTGAGCAAACAGCAGCAGGGTCAGGCAGCTCGTGGAGCTGCAGAACAAAAGCCTTTCTTCTCTCCCAGTAAATTGGTCCCGTAGGAATTCTGCTTTGAAATTATAATTGACCCAGGGTAGAAAATTATTTCGTGGACTTTGAACTCATTAAAAACAAAAAACCACAACCTCCATCACTCGTCTACAGTTTATTCATGACACTTAATCAAAAGAAATTTAATGATCTTTCTCATGAATGCAATTCAACATTGCTGGGAATGTTTCTGCTCCAAGGTCCCTGGCACTGATTGGAGGAGGGGAAGGTGTTTTATTAGCTGTTTGTCACAGCTGCTGAGGACCTCTCAGGAATTTCAGAAGTTCCCACAATGAGGAGCAAAAGAAGTTGGCATCTTCTTTTAAGCACGGATTTTGGTGAATTTGTGGAATTCCACTTTTTGGGGGGGCATTTCAGAGCTTTAACACCTTCTTTTGCACAAAAGGAAAACAGCAGTGGAGCAGGAAAGCCCAGATGAAGAAATGTTTAGAAGATGTTTTTTAAATCAAACTTGGAGTGGCTGTTTTAATCAGACCTTGGGTGTGCATGCATTAAATTGTGGGATGTTCACAGCACAGCAGGACTTGCCTTTGGACAGCAGACCCTCTCATGTGGCCCTCCTGTAGGAAAGCATCTCTCTTTAGGAAAGCATTTTTACAGGTAGCCAAGTGAGAGGGAGTGATTAACTTCTCTGAAACAAATGGCAGCAGTTTCCTTGTCTCCAGGTCATGAACCCATCGTGTCCTGCCCGCTCTAAATGCCCCTGGGCCTTAAGCAAGGCCCATTGCCCATTGATTTTTCCTGGCATTTAGCTCAAGACACTTCAGTGAGAGAGAAGATGGTTTCACTCAGGAGGGTCCTCAAGGAGATACAATTTTGGGGAAAAAAACCAGTCATACTTCCTACTCAAACTTGAAAGACTCACAGGACCTCATTTCTAAGTGCCGTCTTGGTAGTGAGTTGTCTTCTTGAACAAGGGATGTCAGTCTGTACAGAGCCTTGATGGTTGCTCGTCTGTGCCACACCCTGGGCTTCCCAGAACTGTTATTGCCCGTGGTCAAACTCTCTGTACATCCCAGGCTGGG
>NW_009951989.1:56026-56816 GCF_000747805.2 Chaetura pelagica | reverse complement strand
GTTGCCCAGAAAGCTGCTTATCCTTTCTGGACCCGAATGTCCTTGCTGATCAGAGTGTTCTGCAATTTCCAGCCAGTTTTCTCCCAGTTTCCCACACCTCTCTCTTTCCTAGGGGGACAGAACCAACGTGCAGCGCTGGCGGTGGCTGGAGGGTCAGGACTCTGCATCCCTGGAGCACAGCATCCCAGCACAGCATCCCTTGGGCACAGCATCCCTAAAGTATATTGTTCTCTAAAAAAACAGACTGAAGAGACCACAGGAGAGAAAAACTGGAAATTACTCCTTTTTAATCATTAGGAATCTGGCCATGAATATTCATATAAGCTCTTTCCCCTCGACTTTCTTCTTTCTTCAAGGTTGCAGTCACTGTTGTTTTTCATTTCCTAAAAGTTTAATATGCCTTAGTTTATGTGGGATACACTTTAAATGCCACTAAGAATGTTCTGAAAGCGTGGAAGTTCATAACAATAACAGTAATTTAGAGCTCTCAAGGAACCCTGTGACTCTTCTTCCACAGGGATGTCCATGATGTTGCCCAGAAAGCTGCTTATCCTTTCTGGAGCCGAATGTCCTTGCTGATCAGAGTGTTCTGCTATTTCCAGCCAGTTTTCTCCCAGTTTCACACACCTCTCGCTTTCCTAGGGGGACAGAACCAACGTGCAGCGCTGGCGGTGGCTGGAGGGTCAGGACTCTGCATCCCAGGGGCACAGCATCCCAGCACAGCATCCCTTGGGCACAGCATCCCTGGGGCACAGCATCCCAGCACAGCATCCCTTGGGCACAGCATCCC
>NW_009951989.1:34164-55417 GCF_000747805.2 Chaetura pelagica | reverse complement strand
CACAGCATCCCACGGACACAGCATCCCAGCACAGCATCCCAGGGGCACAGCATCCCAGCACAGCATCCCAGCACAGCATCCCAGGGACACAGCACCCCAGGGGCACAGCATCCCAGCACAGCATCCCAGGGGCACAGCATCCCAGCACAGCATCTCAGCACAGCATCCCAGGGGCACAGCATCCCAGCACAGCATCCCAGCACAGCATCCCAGCACAGCATCCTAGGGGCACAGCATCCCAGGGACACAGCATCCCAGCACAGCATCCCAGCACAGCATCCCACGGACACAGCATCCCAGCACAGCATCCCAGCACAGCATCCCACGGACACAGCATCCCAGCACAGCATCCCAGCACAGCATCCCATTGACACAGCATCCCAGCACAGCATCCCGGCTCCGTGCCGGCTGCTGCAGCCCCGGGCCAGGCAGGAGCCGCTGCAGGAGGAGCTGGGCAGTGCAGGCTGCTGCTCTGCTGGGACACGAAAGGGGCAGAACGCCAGGAATTCCCTCTCTGCCCCAACACATCCCTCCCCTTTCCGGGAACACGGACACAAACCCTTGTCCCAAGCAACGGGCAGGACAGGAAAACATCAGCCCTGGGGTTGTCTCCCCTAAGGAAACCTGGGCTGCCTGGTGTTCTGCTGTGTGCACAGGTGTCTGAAAACAGATTTTCTTGCCACCACTTCATTGACACTCCTATCTCCATACTCCTGAGCTCTGCTGATCCCCTGGTTTGACTTCAGAGATAGTGATGAGGGGTTTGAGGACACAGTCACCTTCTCCCAAGATCTGGCCAGAGCTGTGCAGGCTGCTCTGGTGTCCAGGGAACCCTGCATTCTCTCCAGCAGCTAAGTTACACAGGAAAATGTGTGTAGCTCACTTACACCTGGATCACCAGGTCTGGGAGAGTATTTTGTTGCCTGGGTCATATTAGCCAGGATGGTTGTGTGCTTGTTTTCCAGCTCCCTGCAACATAGGTCATGATTCCCAATCTAGGATCATCTGGAAGGTTGGATGAGTCTCACCACCTTCTCAGGCCGTGAGGAGTGACTGGCAGTGCCCACTCAGTCTCCACTTCTGTGCCACTTTGTTATTGCAGCTTTTGCTCTCATGCTCCAGATCTTCAGCATGTGCCACAAGGTGCTGGAGAGGGGTTTGCAGAGACATACAAGTAAGATCTTCCTAACTAAGTCATCTCATGCATAGTTTTCTACAATTGCTAAGGTCTGGACAGGCTGACATAGATGGTCCCTTCCAGTCCTAGCACAATAAGAGCAGAAAAACAGACCCAAAATTGAAATATTAGTGGTGCCATGTAAGCCTTGTGGTACAGCAGCAGAGCTGTGCTCTACAGAGAAGCAACAAACCACACACTGTAGCTTTTAAGACACCTGCCCTTCAGACAGGAGTAATCTCACCTGTGACCTCAGTTGCCCTGAAGTCATTATTAGCTGGTTCATCCCAGATGACAGAGGAAGCAAAATATGGTCATGCTCTTAGTTCACTTATCTGAGTAAGGTGCTTGCATCCACATCCTTCTGCATCCCAGTTCTGAGGAAGAACCTCTCCCTCCTTCAAGAAGTTAACAAATGCACCAGTGTCATGTCTGTCCCTGCTAGGCAGAACTAAGCCTTGCTCCTCAAACACAGCTGCTGCAGTAACACTAAAATTTAGATTTCTCTTTATGTGAACAGATTTATCTAAAGAGATCCAAAGAGATGTTCTAATGCTGCTTTATCTTGCTGCGGTGGGAAAAAGAAAACATGTCAAATTTGCTCCTTCTGTGCTTCTGGTGCTTCTGCACAAATGTATTTTCCTATAACATTTTTACTGTTATGCCCTGGGGAGGAGTGTTAGCAGAATCCAAATATTTGTGTTTATTATCCCCTGCACATGTATCTTCCATTAGCATCAATGGAATTTAAATGTGTACATAGGGAAAGGAAAACAAACAGTTAATGATCTAAGAGAGAGGAAGGGAAACACAGGGCCCCCAGAAAACAAGTTAGCTGGAGAGGGCAGGAAAATTATTTCCCTGAATTAATGATAAAAAATAGCAATGGAAAAGACCTGGTGGACTTGGATCATCTCTCTCTGCCCTCTGCAGGAAATGGATTGTATCTATGTTTGCTTCTCACTCCTTGTACGTAATTCACTCCTGGAGACCTTCAGTGCCAGTGAACCAAACTCCTTCAGAGACTTATCACTGGCAACTAATTACCATGACTGTCAAGAAATGCATTCCTGATGTGCAACTTCACCAGAAGGGGAACAACAGAGGAAACAGTGACAGAGAGAACGCGAAGAGGCAGCACTGAGTGATCTTGAATTCTAGAATATCTTGGTTTGGGAGGGACCCATAAGGATGATCAAAATGCTCCCAGCAGAATGACTGCCCCACAGGTCAGCCTAGTTCAGACTGGCTACAGTGGGGGACTTTAGAACATTAGAAATCCCCCAGCTTTGCTTTGATTTATGCGAAGTGCATTGACTCAAAAAATCCCAACTAATTAGAGATGCCATGGATGAGTACTCACCACAAGGTCACTGCCTGGCCATTCTGGTGAAAGCAGGGGCACAGTTAAGTGGGAGATACCAAACTTCAGAGGGCTGCTCTGACAGTTTCCACTGGCAGAAGTATTTTTTTCTTGTCTTCCTGGTCCTTCTAACACTTCACATGGTGACTCCCAATGTCTCATTTGCAGCAGTGACAGGTGGACAGACCAGAACAGCCAGGGTGTTGCAGCTGCTGGTGCCCATGCCTCCCCAGAGCCCCATTACTGATGGTACCAGTGTCTCCAAGGAGTGAATGGGCACCAAGGCACAGCTCTGGGGAACTGGATGCTCCAACACAGACCACAGCCCCTCAAATGGCCATTGGAAAGACATTGCTCAGCACAGAACACCTGAACATATTTCTGTTTCTCTGAGGAGCCTGGAATTTTACTGTGGTGCCCAACAAGTCTATTTCTCTCTTTTCATTAAACTAAGAGCAAACACGTGAGGGGAACTTAAAGGAAATAGGTAAGTGACTCATTTCTGGAATAGTCCCTGAGCTCTGTGCCCAGAGAAGGAAGAGAGCTTTGATGTCAGGTGTGGAAGAGCAATGCACTTGGCTGCCTAAACTGGGAAGGGCAGGTAACACTGGGGGGCAGCCCTGGTGGGTTCATTCCATTGGGGACATTCATGGTGTGAGAGTGGCACTTTTATTAGAGTGAAAAGTGATGCTTTGCTTTGGAAATATGATTTTCCCTGATATTTAAGCAGCTGTATCTCTGGGATAAGCATTATCCTTGATTCGCTTCTTAAATTCATTCTTATTTTTCCACCAGGGAACCTATTGTGGTTTCCATCTATTTCTAAATTGTTCTTGGAGGAATGAAGCAGAATACAAAGATTCAGAACAAATGAGAACTGAGAGTTAAAGACTTCATTAATTACAAGGTGGTTCAATTAAAGTAACAAAGAGAACCAATTGTGATTGATCCATTCAAAGCCATAGCTTATTGCTACAAATTGGATTTTAATTCTGTCTAGTTGGGAGCAGGCAAATGATCTCAAGCACCAGATCTAGAATCTGAATGATAAATTATTTGCACCCAACCTTTGCTTATTTTCAAGAGACACTTGATGTTTATATACCAACTTTGCACCAGTGATTCTACTAAGTTTTCAATGGCTTTTTCTGGGATTTGAAACCATTATTTCCAGGGGGTAATTTTGTTACCTGTCAATCAGACATTATGCATAAACATATGCAGTGAAGCAAGCAAAAATCTTACAGAAAATGGAAGCATGAGAAGGCAAAGAAGAAAAAGTCCCTGCTAGTTCTATACTTAGAGAAGAGTTTCAAGGAAGACTGATGGACACAGACAGACAACTGTCAGAATGACAAAGCCTGGAGTACTGCAAACCCCAGAGTGCTGGTTATCTCATTCATGATCCAACAGCTTCAAAGAGTTTTTGTTCACAGATGATTTAATGTACTTTTTTTAACACAGGACAAGAGTAATTCTAATAAAAGAAAGTCAGAATGATATGAGGAAGGCATTGTTCCACCTCGTGTGTTGAATTAATGACTCAGGACTAGATTCCTTCCCTTCTTTATAGGATGACTGAGAAGAGTCACACAACTCAGAAAGGCAGTGAGAAACCACACATGCTGAGCAAGGAGCTACTTAGAAATTGCAGTTTCTGAAATCCCATCCTGCTTTGAGCTCTTTAGGCCAACATATTTGAGATGAATTATTTGATTCAACAATATTGGTGTGACATGATATCAGAAAAAAAAGAAAATATGTTAAAAAATCCCACTTCTGAGGTATCACTTCTCTCCTGCAAAGAACTTTTGTTGTCTTATACTTATTAGCAGTGAACAACCTCACATCCTGTCCTGAGGAGGAGGGATGGCAGACAAGAGGGATCTGCACTGATGGAGGTTTATTGCTTATCATGCAGGGGTCTTACCCCCTCAGGAGGCACAAGCACAAGGAAATGGTAGGGAAAGTGGGAGATTGGAGCAGAAGCTGTGGTCAGAATGCAGAAAGGTAAACTTAGCCATAAAATAGAGTACTAGTAGCTAAATCAAACAACAAAGGTTAACTATTAAGATGCTGACAACTTACTTATTAACCAGTTTTATACCAGCTCTAGATCATAACTATTGACTTTAAAGGATCCTATAGTCTTGAAAGTTAATAATGAAAAAACACTTAATGTTCAGTTTACTAATAAAGACAATAAGGGAGTTAGTATCTCTCACCCTTGCCTGGCCACAGCTGGTGTCCCTGGGTGGGTCTAGGTTCTCAAGAATCAGTCTCTCTGGCAGGTGTCCCCACTGGAGAAAAGGCCCAGCAACACCCTGGGAAAGTGTATGGGAAGTCCTCCTGCTCAAAGATGGGCTTTGATAGAATAAAGTGGACTGACTGCTGTCATTTAACTGCTTGGTTGTACCTCCAAAGCCTCTCATTGAAGAATAAAAGGAAAACAGTGGAAAAAACCCAAGAAGGCCCCTTTCTCAGCAAGCAAACTCTTTCATTTATCTGCTCATTCTTGAGTTCATTTCAGGCCTGGTTGTGACTGGGCTGGGCTCTGTGTTCTTCAACCCCAGAGAGCAGCTGGTGTCATGAACACCAACCTGGCCTCTGTTTGTACTTTCAAGGTTGTTACCAGCTCAGAGCTTGCTAGGCCCTTTCCTTGCCCATGGAAATCTTTCTACTGCAGGCCTAGGCTTGTAAAATTGAGAGACAAAAGCAGTTGAATTACAGAGGGAAACTGAGGCAGGCACACTGAGAGATGGGGTGTCCTGCTACACTATATATTACTGCAGGAGGATACAGTTCAATATGTTTTCCTGCTTCCTTGACTTTAGAGATCAGCACTTTCAAAAATAATTACTGAAAATCAACTGTACATAACTGAATAAAGAGGCTGTAGATGTGAAGGCATTTTGGGAAATGTGATCTTTTGTGAGCTGTAGCAGTTATGTCTGTCCAGTCAATAAAAGCTATTTTTTTATACTACATCTTCACCTGCAAGTGACTTTTTAAAGTCCTTTTCTCCCTTCATTGGAGGGGAAACGAGATGAAGTGATCAAACACAGCCCACAGAAGCAGGTTTTGTAGGATGATTTGTCAGGCATAATGAACAGAATATTTCATTCCATTAAGCAAAAGGAAATCTTAACTGGTCCTTGAGAGCAATTCCTTTGACAAGAAGAGGTTTTCACAAAGCTCTCCCACCTCATCCTGAATCTGACCCAGTTCAGCGCTGCTAAATACCAGAATATAAATTAAGCTGTAGTTTCATAATATAATAGTTCTTTCTGTAGGAGTTAAGTACCTTGTTAAATGTGTCCCAAAACAGAAACATAAAGGAAGCAACAGCTGATAGGGGGATGTGTAGGAAATGTGAGGCTGCTGGTGCTCCCTGTGTCCACCCTCCCACCGTGCTGCCCCACCTGAACGACTTTAGAGATACTATTGTCTTGTCTTCTCTATATATAGCACAATAACTCACATCCTTCACATCATGTTTGTTTTTCCCCCTAAGGGAGTTGTTTTGTAGGTCTGCAGCTGTAGCAGCATCAAGGAGAATTCTCTTTATTTTATTTTCTTCTCACTGTACAACTGACATTGCCAAGTTATTTTAAATCAGAGAAATTAAAAATGCAAGAATTCAGAAGATGCCAAGAGATCACCTGCTCATCCTGTTTCCTAGGAAGCATAAGAATATGTACACAACATCACAACAGTGATGAAAATGATTGAAAACCCTTGCTGAATAACCTGAAATCTTCCTCACAGCAGAAGTCAACTTTATGGGCATGTTGCTCCCACTAATTTCTTAGTGGCAGGAACTGAATTAGCCATCTGTCACTTTCTCTGGGGTCACTGCCATCCTTTGCAAGACTGCAAAACTCTTGCCAAGGTTTTTCTTATTTCTTCCCTCACTGCTTCCTCTCCAGACTCAAGGATTAATTTGTGTAGGCCTGGAGGAGCTCTGTCCACCTGAAGCAGCTATAATTGCCTTTCAGTATTTTGCTGCCTCTGCCCTCAGGAGATTTCCTGTGGTTCTCTTCGACCTGGTGACAGTTGGTGGTGACAGTTCTTGCTTTGTGTCATGCCCCCTGATCCTTCCCTGTCACACATTTCATCCTAATTTAAGCAGGGTTTCAGCAAATCTTCCTTCCCAGCCTTCTTCCTTACCTGTCTCCCTCTTTCATCTCTGTCTTCCACAAGAAGTATTTCAGGTGTTTAGCTGGGAATACTCCTCTTTGCTGACAGCTGCTTTTGTCTGTGTTCACTGTGTCATCCAAGCCACAGCACCAGCAGATGGGGGGTGGCAGAAAAATTGCCCAGCTTGCTAAGCACTATTTTCCTTATGTTATTCAGACTATTATCTATGTTGGTTCTTCACTGATACAGAAAACAGGAAAATAATTATTTTCTAAAATATAAATGTGTACTTGTACACCTAAATCCTGTTTCTTAGCATTTCTTGCCCCCCGTATTTTAGTTTCTGGTTTTAACACTAGATTGAACCAGACAAAACTGGCTTTAATAATCTTAAATTTTATGTAAAAAGAAATGTGTAGCTTTATTTATTTATTTATTTTTTAAATTAAAGCAAGTAAGTGTGGCTACAGCACTCTGATATATGAAATCAGGAGACATCTTAAAGATCCTTGACAATAGATCCCTAAACATTTCATACTATTTCCATTTCTCATTCACAGCTACAGTGTAGAAATGCTTGGTGAATCAATGCAAAGAGCCAGCATAGCCACAGAATCACTGAATGTCTTGGGTTGGAAGGGACCCCTAAAGATCATCTAGTCCCAGCCCCCTACAATAAGCAGGGACCTTTTTAACTAGACCAGGTTGCTCAGAGCCCCATCAAGCCTGACCCTGAATGTCTCCAGGGATGGGGCCTCCACCACCTCTCTGGGCAACCTGTTCCATGATCCACCACCCTCATAGTAAAGAACTTTTTCCTGATGTCCAACCTAAATCTGCCCTTCTCTAGCTTCAGACCATCACCCTTTGTCCTGTTGTTACCTGCCCTTGTGAACAGCTCTTCCCCAGCCTTCTTATGGGTCCCTTCAGGCCCTGGAAGCTGCTCTAAGGTCTCCCTGGATCCTTCTCTTCTCCAGGTTGAACAACCCCAACTTCCTCAGCCTGTCCTTGTAAGAGAGCTGCTCCAGCCCCTTGATAAGTTTTGTTGTGCTCATCTGGAGATTCTCCAGCAGGTCCATATCCTTCTTGTGTTGGGGGCTCCAGAGCTGGACACAGCACCCCAGGTGAGGTCTCACCAGGGCAGAGTAGAGGGGCAGAATCAGCTGTCCCGACCTGCTGGCCACACTTCTTGACTTAGTCTACTCTTTGCTGTTTCTTCTTCAAGCACTCCTCAAATACAAGGATCTGGCCAAAATGCACTGGGACTTGAAACTCCAAAAGCCTCAGCTCCTCAGCAGCTCTGTCTCACCTAAGAAGCCAGTTCAGTAGGAAGAAGTTCACCTGCCACTGAAACAGTCACCACCTGAGCGCTGCAGCTACTCAGAATTACCCAGGGCACAGTGTGAAGAACTTTTTAACTAGCTGCACTTAGAGGGATTTTAAGGAGCTAGGATGTAGTTACTCCACCTGAAACTTTACAAGTTTATCCCTGATAAAATGCTGAGGGCTACTGAATGATGGGAGGTCAGCACTTTCATCTCACTGGTTATACCAATAGCTGTCAATTAGCCCTGCAGACATCACTTTTTGCTCAGTACATTCTGTTATTCTTACATTGGGTGAAGATGCCAAAACCAGATCCACTTCTGATGCTCTCTGCATACCTATACAATCCTGGTCACCTTCATGTTCAAATGCCTCATATATGATACATAATTATCCCTGTTTAGCTGAGGGAGAAGATACTCAGAGATGTGCTCAAAAATGCCTGTCAAAAACTACAAGCTTAACTAAAGCTTCTGACCTTTTGCACAGCCTATAACCTTCTGTAAAATGTCCCAGATTTGTGCCCATTGAATTTTTGTCTGCCTACAGAAACATATAAGAGATACCTGGGTATATCCAATGCCTTCTTGTGCTTTATCTCTCTACCTATGGCCATTGCAATGGATCCTCTTTAACTTAAAAATCAGTAGGGCCCTTACCAGGCCCTGCAGTTCTCCCTGGCACTCTGCCCTTTGGAACTGATTCCACACTTGGGGCACTTTTCCTCCTGGGTTTCAAGGCTCCCTGACAGTGTACACAGAGCTGACATTTTGCCTGCAGAAATGATGACACAGCACTTTGGAGGGGAAGGAGCAGGGCCACGCCAGAAAGCTGGGAAGAGCCCAGGCAAGTCAGGCTTCCTACTCCCAGGGCTTCTCTCTTCTTGCTGGGAAAACACACTCCCTGCTCAGTGACAGCCCTGGGAGAGCAGAAGGCTGTGCAGGCAGGAGGCAGACACTGGCTACTCAAACAATAATACTCTGCATGTCCTCACCTGCCATCTCAGACAGTCTCTCATTGGAGGCTGCTGTTCACTCTGCCTGGGATTAAATAATCAGTGTTGCTTGGATTCAGAATATTACTTTTTTCCTTTGTGGAAACAACCACCTCCCTCACACAGTTGCAGGTTGCACCTCTGAGTGTTGCTACAGGCACTCCCAAGTCACTCCTAAGCACCTTGAGAGAGGTCTGGCCTCCTATGGATGTCTGAAGGTGGAGTTCAGATCAGCAGCCCAGTGGCTAGGGGTTGCTGATTTCAAAACAGGGAGAGCTTGGGAATGCAAATAATGGGGCAAAATGCAAAAAAACCAAACCCTCACACACACAAAAAAAGTCTTTTTTACTGCCTTTTTAAGTGAAATATGCAGGTTTGGCTCATTAGTTAATTGTTACTGCTACAGTTCAGGAAAACTACCACTTCAGGATACAAACTGGGTTTGCAGCTCTCCTCTCTGAGCACAGAGATGTTCCCCAGCACACTCACACATGCACCAGAACTGCTGTGATGCTTTAAGCCCTGTTGCCAGGATACTTTTGCAAGCCATTCTTCTCTGACTGTCGTTTGACAATGGTGTGAAATAGCTCTTACTTGAAGTATTTCAAACTGCTGCTCAGCCACAATGCTTTAAGGAGCACAATAGACAGCAGGCATGCAGAGGAACATCACAATCCATATGAACAATGCTTACTATTAATATTATATCTACAGGATGGTTTCAAATCCCTCAGTGAGATGAGAAAGAGGTTTGGTCCCCATGAAGTACAACCCCTTTCAAAATTCCCATGCACTGATTCTGTCTCCCACCTCTGCTCCATAGGGCTGTGCTTTCATATCAAATTAAGTTTGAGTCTCCTGGATCACAGAGAAGAGGGCTCAGCTACAAGGCCACTGTGCACCTATCATGTATGGAGCACACAAACCTGATTTCCCACCAAAGATGAATTTTGAAGAGAATTTCAGCATTTCTCAGGCATGCTTTGCAGCAAGCTCTTCAGTGAGCTGCCTGGAGTCCCTGTGTGCAGGATGGGCTTATTGTCACACATCTCTGAAGCTCTGCTGCTCCCTGGTATTATAAGCTAAAGTACCAAGCCAGAAATGATACCTGCATCACACAGAGCACAAAGTGTGAGGGAGAGCTGTTGGAGAAAGGCAGGAGAGGGGCTCAACTCATCCTCAGGCTGAACAATTCTTTCCAGGGAATTGCCAAGTGACACACAAATCCCAAGGTAACTTGGCCGACAAGACTTGCAAAGTCTGAGATTTAATCACCAGCAAAGCCCAAGAGGATATAACATCTCCAGATAATTTATCTTCAGCATGAGAGCAATCCCTGCTGCATCAGTCCCACCCCAGTCACTGGTTTTTTTACTCTGCTACTGCCAAGAACCTGAAGACCTTAGATTATGACTGGAGAAACTGTGGATTAGGGAGAACATCTGGCTTTGTGGTATCAGCTCTAACTGCTTTATGCAGCTCCTAAGCATGGATACAAATGTGCAGTGTGAGCTATTACTGTCATTATCTGTAAAATCACATTTGAGCAGACAGTCTGGCTAACTGAAAAGGTGTGTGCAATCCTTTTCATCCTCCTTGGTGGCCCCAAAGGTAAAGAGATAAAAAAAATCACTGCACCTTTACCTTTTGTCTGATAATTAAATTCCCACTCTGCTGGGATGAGTCAAGAGATCACAGCTCAATCTGCTGACGTGGTGTAAAAGTGAATGGGAAAACTCTGTGTAAACAGGTTATCCCTGTGTATAATAGAAAATCTGGGGAGCTTGTGCACACAAGACAACTGTGTGAGTGCTAATCCACAGAATGATGACAAAAGGAAAAAGCTAAAGCAAAAGGTAAACATGGGATTAATTGGATTTTTAAAAAAATATTTATAACAGGATACAGAGTGTAAGGACATGAATTACTGAAGTAATCCTGACATTGCAGACACTGCAGTGATACAGTTTTTAATGTGATTCTCATCCCCAAGGGCTCTAAGAACTGGTGAATTATCAGGAGCTCTCAGCAGTTTTCCCTTAGTTGTGAAACACACTATGGAAGACAGATCCTGCCTCCTTTGTGCTCTGGTCCTTTCCTGAGCATATGGGCTGAACCTCATTTTGCTCTGAGACCTGGTGACTTTCTGCCAGTCGTGGATGATCCTTACCTGTGCCAAGGCATAAAGAAAATCCAGACTGGAGGAGGCAAAATCCAGTGAGATGATGTATGTAAATCTATCTGCTTGGCTGCAAAGGTGGGGCCAACCCTCCTTTCTGGCCCAGGGGGTCCTTGACAGTGGAATCAACTGGCTAAATTACCAAAGACACCAAGTAAAATTCCAGTTCATGAGCTCTTTTCTGCACGCTGTTCACTCCAGCTCTGCCAGGATTCTCTTTAAGGTAATACAAAGAAATGAGCAAAACATTGATTTTGGAAGACACCAGGCATCCAGTGATTTTCCTGTAATTCTTTCCAAATTCACCAATCCTAGGGAGATGCAATTGCAACCAACTGGTGAGAGCAAGGAACTTCTTTGGGTAAAGGCAGTGTGTGTGCTTATGCTTCACCCAGCAAGGACCACATTCCACCAGCCAGTCTAAAGAACACAGGTGTCCAAGGCAAGATCATAAGATTGGCTGCAAAGTTATTTCCAGAAAAAGAGACTATTCCTGAATCCCCCAAATACAACAGGAGCAACTGGTATTACACAATTTCCCCACTCAGAAACCCACACTTGCTTCCTTGATAGTCATACTCCCTCTATCTGTTTTTTCTTTCATCCTTGTATTGTCTGTAGCTCCAGGAACACTGTTCCCTTCTCCTTCGACCCATGGCTCTGGTCACATCCTTCTGTCACATGTGGTCATGGCCAGCTCCACCAGTGCACGTCCAGGTTGGTGAAGCCATCAAGGAAAGCTCTTCTGTCCTCTCTTAGTTTGTTCCCAGTCCCAACTTCCTACAGTCCAATGCATATTTAATTGTTCTATGATTTATTCCCACCCAACGTGGTGTGCACACCCATTAACTTCAAAGATTTCTGATTGCCTATAGATGATGAACACACTTTCAGGATGCTGTCAAAATATTTCAGCATCAAACTGTCACTCCAGAGAGGGTGGCTGGCATTGAAAAATCTTTTTTTTCCCCTTTTTTTTCTCTGTGCCCATTGCACAAGGATTCTTTTGTTCAAATTTGGCATTTCCAGTGCTGTGTAAGTTGTGGTCTGTGACACAGTGTTGAGCTGGGGACCAGTCTGCAGTGGTGCAGGGACAATTCTGGGTCTGACGTTGTTTCCTGTCCTCATGGATAGGACCTGGAGGGTGGGATAGAACTTGTAGATGACAAAGACGTGGGATGAATGGCCCCTGCCCCATGGCTCTCAGGCAGGGTGCAGAAATATCACAAAGTTCAGCAAAAGGGAAGTGCTGAGTCCTCCAGCCGTGGAGGAATAACCACATTCACCAAGGAGGAGCCTGCCTGGATGGAAGGCAGACCTGCAGAAAAGGGTCTGGGGCTTCTGATGGGCAGGAACTTGAGCAAGTCAGCAACCTGCCCTTGCAACCCAACAGCACCCTGGGTTGCACGAGGAAAAGCATTGCCAGGAGGCTGAGAGAGGTGATTCTACCTAGTGAGGCACTTCTGGAGTGCTGGGTGGAGTTCCAGGCTCCCCATCCAAGCGAGTCCAGCAGAGGGATGATTAAGGGATTGCATCATCCCTGCTATGAGGAAAGGGCTGTTGAGGTTGGAGAAGAGAAGGCTCAGGGAGGGATCTCATTGAGGTGTATGAAAGTCTGATGGAGGGAGTAGGAAGAAAGAGTTAAACTTATTGTCAGTACTGCTCAGTGAAAGGAAGAGCAAGAATGGGCACAAACTGTGTTGTTCATGCTTAAACATGAGAAAAAACCCAACTGTGTGAGCAGTCAAACATGGGAACACATTTCTGAGAGAGGCTGGGAAGTCTCCACCCTTGGAAATATTCAGAAACCCTTGGACATGGCCCCCAGCAAACTGCTCTAGCTGACAGTGTTTTGAGCAGGGAGCTGGGACCTGAACTCCAGAAGTTCCTCTGAACTTCATTTCTCTTCTTCTCCTCCTACACTGCACATTGTGAAGTTTATCCTGCTTATCAGAGGCTTCAGGCACCTTCCAGTTCTCCACGTTGCATTTAGAGGGACAGCCACCAGCCAGTGCCCAGCAGAGACACACACCCAGCACAGCACAAAGGTGAGACACACCACAATGGCAGCAGGCCAGCAGACCCGTGCAGAACATAAAGCTGTGTCACTTTTAAGGTCTTGTTTTAATAGACTCACGCAAGGAGGAGTTGGAAAGTAAGAAAATTACAGATGAAAGAAAATAGTTTTAGTGAACCAATCAACGAGCTTGGGAAGCTGAAATACAGAAAAAGTTCCAAGTTGTGAGTTGGAAGTGAGAGCCTGGCCCAGGTTGCCCAGAGAAGCTGTGGTTGGCCCATCCCTGGAGGTGTTCAAGACCAGGTTTGATGGGGCTTGGAGCAACCTGGTCCTGTGAAAGGTGTCCCTGCCCATGCAGGGGGTCAGAACTAAATGATCTTTAGGGTCCCTTCCATCCCAAACCACTCTATAATTCTATAATATTTATTTTATGTGTATCATGAGTTGAATAACGTGGGATTTTGTCTCAAAAAAGACATGATTACATAGAAAGTGCTAACCCCTTCTCCATGATGACTGACAAAACAAATAGTGTTTCACTAATCTCTAACATGTGCCAGTGCCTGAAGAGTTAATTAGTAAACACGGTGCAAGGAAGAATGTTAACAGGGATTTTACACCACTTGAGGGGGCCAACAGAAAACAAACCAGTTCTGCCTGTGTAAGCAGCCTAGATGCAACACAGGCAGAGCTCACACAGGATTCTTACACAAAACCCTGTCAAAAATCACTTCTCATACACGTAAAGGTGATTTTTCAGGAAATGACAGTGCTGTGTTTTCTGACATAATTATATATTTCTGTCTTATAAGGATTTCTGCTTCTAATAATGTCAAGTTGTTTGGTTTCAACATACCTCCTTTCTGCAGCTATCTGAGCAGACCAGGTGTTTGTAATAACTGTAAGAAGTTCAATGCACAGTGAAAACAAATTGGTGAGGGAAACTGTTCCTTTTACACTTTCAATGTTCTGTCCTGGGTCTCAAGCTTCTCATTTTTTACCTTTACCCCTTCAGCTTTCCCTTCAACCTGTATTTTCTTCTCTCATGCCACTACCACCGTGTTAACTTTCACCTTACATTTACTATCATTATCCCTCCATCAGAAAACCCTATTTTTAACTCTCAAGGTGTCACACAGCAGTGGTTTTTGATATTTTAAAGTCAATGGTTTTGTTTTTTTTCATTCAAAATATGAAATAAACCACAGCATTCTTGCAAAAAAAAAAATAAAAAAATGACCCTCTTTCTTAATTGTCTTTTATTTTTCATTATTTATCATCATTTGTGTAATTTTTTTAAATGAAGCAAAGAGGTTTTGTTGACCAGGGAACAAAACCATAACCACAAGATTTTAGCTTAAGAGGCACACTTTAAATTTTTCAGAAAACATTTCATGAACACCTTCAGAACTTGATATTTCTCTTCAAAATTAAAAGAAACAAAACAAAACATCCCAACAAAACTGAAAAAACTAATAAAATGTATTTGTTGGGGGAGAAAAATAAATCTCCACCTATCTCAACCAGTTGCAGTCAGCCCTCCCTATTGTGGTCAAAATTGCTGATGATGACTAGCAATATTTTAAAGAAGAAATTAAAATTACCTTTGGGTAATGGAGTTTTCCACTTTAGAAGGCTGGTCTGGAAGGAGAGGGAGAGAACTGGGACTGGCAAAAGCTGAGGACCATGACAGGGAGTGGTTCATGTGCAGGAACAGAAAGCAAAAAAAAAGAATATATATATATATATACGCCGATGTCTTTTTGTGGTCTGTTTTTTCACTCTGCTCTGATTTACCTGTGTTATTGCAGTCATGTCACCCTGTTCTCTGCAACCTGTGCCCTCTCAGCCTCTCTTCTCCCCCTGTGAGGAGGCAGCAGCATCTGAGCTCCTGAGCTGTTAATGACCTGGCAACAGGTGGGACCTGAGCTGGCCCCAGGTGGTCTGTTTGTTGGAGGATATTGAGGTAGATTTACCTTACACATTGGGAAGAAACTTTTCCCTGTGAGGGAGGGGAGACCCTGGCCCAAGTTGCCCAGGGAAGCTGTGGCTGCCCCATCCCTGGCAGTGTTGAAGGGCAGGTTGGATGGGGCTTGGAGCAGCCTGGGCTGGTGGGAGGTGTCCCTGCCCATGCAGGGGGTTGGAACTAGATGATCTTTAAGGTCCCTTCCAACCCAAACCATTCTATGTGGAGAATACTTTCCTTCCTGACTTTGAAGAGGATGGACTCGTTTTTAATCACTTTTATTTTTTCAAAGATTTGATTCCTATTTTTACTTAAAGCAGACAATTCATACTCAGTTTTAGGAATTCTGTGAGTCATCCCATCCTGTTAACTTGAAAATTCACAGGCTGCTCTCAGGGAAGATCCTGATTAAATGTCCTCAGCAACCCCACAACTTCCCAGATAGTTTTGATTACTTTTATACACTTAAGGTGGCATTTTCAGAAACTATGACATGGTCCCAATTTTGCTTCTGTTAAGACTTAATCTATGTAAAGAGTCACTCTGGCTTTTTTGTGCTCAAATCTAAAGAAAATGGCAACTTGCCTAGCATGCATGATGGATGCAGGAAGCATGGTAGGAAATAAAAGGAATTTTAATTTCCATGCCCACCAGGCTCTGAACTGTCTCATGAAAACTTTCCAAGCTTTTCATATTCAAGAGAATATTTTTTGTCCTCACTTTTGGGGTGTATATAGCAAAACTTATTGTTGGTCCCTTATTATTAATTTTTCCATGCTCTGTCATCCCTTTCATCCTTGAATATACCCTTTCTGAATGACCTCCTATGTCTTGTTTCAAGAATGTCAGACACTATTTGAATTGGCAAAATTCTCAAATGATGGAAAATTAAAGAGAATTAAAGAAAAATAAAAGAAATTAAAGAAAAATAAAAGATAACAGTTCCTATAAGGTTGAGTTATGCAACCAAGGAAATAACAGACAAAAAATTAAGCCAATCAGCTCTATAGAGGTCAAGAAAATTAACACTTAACATAACTAGCCTTCATGGACAGTTTAGGATTCCATTTCAACATCATAGTAATTTTATTCAAGGGAAGAGGAACATCAGATAAGTGCCTCCAACATAATCTCCAGAATATTATCTTTGTTACAAATATTACTATATAAATCAAATATGTGTTTCCATGGAGAACACATCTGGTGATAATGTGAAATTTAAACTAATTCCAGTAGCCCTACTACCAAAATAATTCAGTCCAGTGATGGGAGGAAATGAGTCATAATCAAAGAGGGAACTGCAAGTAAAAATTCTTCAGATCCTGTTTCTGATCCTGATATTCTGTGTCATCTTCTGGAAAGTCACTTAACTAGTTTGGTTGATGATAAAGCAGAGATAATGATAGTTTCTTCTGGGGGGAGTTGTGAGGATGCTTGTGAAGTGCTTTGTATCTGCAGGAAGAAACTCACCCTGCAAGTACAAAGTATCAATAACTTCTTATCATTTCTCTTGTGAATAACTGAACTAGTTGCTTCTTCCTATAGGACAGGTGATCACTCATTCCTCCTTTATGGAATACAAACTAGTTGCCCTGTTAAATAATAGTGAAATTTAAATCTTGCAGATGTTTTGAAGAGTATGGGTATGGAAAAGGAAGAAGGAAGAAAATCAAACTGCCCCCACCATCAAAGTGTATCCCTTTGCACATTCCTGGCACCACATCAAGGTTAAGTTAAAAGCAGCACTTGGAGGCAGTTGCATGTGGTAGATTGTACAACAAGGCTCATTAGCCAATGGTGAGGCTTAACTCAAGGTCTTTAATGTGGTACAATGGCATTTTCCAGCCTCCTTTAAATGGGAAAAAGTTAATAATGTGAAAGTTTTATTGCTTTTCTTCTTTTAAAGAAGTGGCTTTTTGTAGTGAAACATTGTGGCTAGTTAGGGCAAAGGCTGAGGGAATTTCCTTCACTCTGGGAATGCCTGTAGTTATACAAGGGGAAGGGACCACAGCAGTAAACTGGCAACATACCAAGGTCTTAACCTCTGAGACAGGAGGTGGGGAAATAGGTGTTAAGCAGTCTTACACAAGTCCTTAAAGCATAAACATATGGTAAATCCATTACCTAAACTACAAAGAATGGAACCTTGCTAATAAACCTATTTACTAGGTTAAATAAATACTGAAAGTGTTTAAAAAAGCTGAGCTGTGTGACTTTCTGAAATCAAACATTTTTCACTTGTCAGGATTTGTTGTTGGGAATCTGTGAAACAGGATGGCCCTTCCAACCCCACGAACACACACAGTCATGTTCTCCCCCTCTCCCCCAGCTCATTGCTCAGCACCACTGACTTGTGAGCTGCCCCTGCCACTCTGCACTGACGCTGCTCTCCAGTGCTCAGCTGGGTTGCTGGCACTCACTGGTGCAGAACAAAAGGAAGGTGGGATTCCAGCATCATTTTATCACCTCATTGCCCAGCCCTGGGCTTCACGGCCGGTTTTGACTTAATCCAGCACAAATAAGGCCTAACTTCAGAAGCAATAATATTCAGTAGGAAAAAAAAACAGACAAGTCTTCTGGTGTCTTTAGAAGTGGCATGTTGCCAGCAGCTCCAGCAGCAGCTCCAGTGAACATTCTTGCACCACCCTCATTACAAGAATGTTGTAGGACACATAATCCAGGGCACCAAAGCTCAGGAGAACTGTGTTTTGCAGAAGTGCTACCAAACTGTGTTTTATAGAAGTGCTACCAAACTGGCAATTGCTTTGCCTATGATTCTATGGAATAATTGCCCCTCTGCAAGATGTGGGGCATGGGATATCCAGCTGTACGTTTTAAAGCCTCTGGGAGCAGTTTCCTGGGCTTGTAGCAAAGAGGCAGCATTGATCTAAAGCCAGCTGGAGTCAGCTGGGCTGCTGCCCTGCCCTCTGGAACTAGGTGGTGCAGGTAGTTAGTTATTTGAGGGGGCAGTGAGGGGGTTTTACAGCCCAGTGTCTCCCTACCGGGGTGGCTGCTCCTTGTCTCCTGCAGAATTCACCTGAATGTTGCCCTCTCATTTACCAGCCTCTGGCAGCTCAGCCTGTCCTGCTGCCAGTGAGTGACAGGCTTGGGATCCACCTTGTGCTGCTTGTCAGGTTCAAACAAAGTATCAGTAGGGGAAAGAAGAAAGGAAAAAAAACAAAAGGTTTTGAATGCCATGTGCCCTTGGAAGTCCAGTGATCCTTGGTCAGGTATCCAAGTGTGTGCTCAAACACAAGCCACTTGTTCTCAAGCAGTGTTTATGGCTGGGGAAGCAAGGTGGGGGATCTGTTACTTCTGCCCATCAAAGCACCCTCTGTAAACACAGTCAGACATTAACCATGACCCTCATCTGCTTCAGGTTCATTAGCTGAGATTCCTGTGCCTACATGGAATGCCACTGACACCCAGCATGGAGCCCTGCTGCTAGCACAGTGCAGAGGGTTGGATTGAAAAGCACTGGATTAGTGTAATTTAAAAACATGCTATTGCAGAAGATGGGTAACAAGCTGCAATTTGAAGAAAGTGCTTCAGATTATGTAATTATGACTGTTTTGTTTGGAAAAAAGGTCAGTATAAAGTTGCAGATGTAACCATTAGTTATGTGATTTTAAAGAGGGGCAATATATAAATAGCTGCCTTGTGGTAGTTTTATGTTAGGAGTAATCTATTGTTTAACCAATGCTAGAGAAAATTTATTTGGCTTTGTAATAAATACCTATCAAAGCAGAAAACAATCTATGTAGATTACAAGGGTCATTCTTTTAAACAGTGCCATTACTTCTGATGAACTATTACCCAGCTGCTGATCTGACTTCCTGAATTAACTGTCAGCATCAATATCACACTGCACTGAAAAGGAAACAGGTAAATAGAGAAACCAAATGAATATTTTAACCTTTTTAAACTAATATTTTAACTATTTTAATAGAGCCATTTAAATACATTAGGTGTCTGAGTACACCAGAAGCACTGCAGACAGCAGCTGGTATTGGACAAGGTATTTTGTTGCATTTTAAAGCTCTGTCAGTATGGCAGAACAGAATAACACATGCAGAGAAAACTTTGGAGCCATTTGGAGAATGTGTCTACAAAGCTCCTTGACTTTCTGTCTAATTTCTGTTTTTTGCAGAATTTGCCACTTTTTTAAACAACACAGATTCTTGATGCACACAAAAAAACCAACCCTGGAACTAAACACAGAATAATCCAGGACTGTGCAGGGTGATCAGAGGTCATCAGGAGTTATAAAGATGTAGATGTCATCAAAGCATCTAAAAGATATAAATAATTCTGCATATTTTTCATACGACACAAGAGTTGCAAACGTAGCTGTGCAGGTCTTGAGATACCTGACTGGGAGGGCACCACAGCCTTGGCCAGTTTCCAATGATCCTGAGCAGACAGGCAGCTCTGAGGGGGTTGGTGGAGGGGAAAGGACACCCTCCTTTTACCACCTCTCCCTCCAAACATGCAGGGGCTGAGAGCAGTCGTTTGCTCAGCAGTCATTTGAAGCTGTCACCTCAGAGAGGCACAGAAAGGTGGGAACTCTCTGACCAAACATTAACAGTTGCACCTGAACGAGTCAGGTAATAAAACAGGGTGTGATTGACCCAAAAATGAGGAGGAGATGGATGGCTTGCTGGGAATGCCTGTCTCTGTGGAGACAGAGCCAGTGTGGGTAGCCCAGAGGTAACCATCCATATCATGGACTTCTAAAAATAATGTGAGTCTTGCTTGAAGTGTGGAACAACAGATCATGTTTCCATGAAGTTTCTTGAAAACTTGGGAGATAAGAGAAATTAATCTCTTTTCTCTCTTGAGGGATTGTCTCCCACTTACCAGCCCAGGAAAGCCCTGCTGGGACAAACAGTTGTGTAAAAATGGACATGGTAACACATTTAGTTATGGAATTCCTTGTAGATTATTACAACTATGCCTAAAAACACTGGCAGAACTTCTACGAGCTGAATATCCCATAGCAAAGTGCTGAGAGGGTCTTGTTGCTGTGCACAGGAAGCTGGAACCAGATGGACACTGCAACAGGTTTCTTTCAGGCTCAACAGGTGAAACCTGAGAACAGCTGCTTCAGTGAGTGACCCACAAAATCCCCACAGGGCTGTAGGTTGGTTGGTGAGAAGCTCAACACGAACTGGCAATGTGTGCTGGGGCCCAGAAAGCCAACTGTCCTGGGCTGCATCAACAGAAGTGTGGGCAGCAGGGCCAGGGAGGGGATCCTGCCCCTCTGCCCTGCTGAGACCCCACCTGGAGAGCTGGGTCCTGCTCTGGAGCCCCCAGCACAGGAGGGACATGGAGCTGTTGGAGAGGGGCCAGAGGAGGGCCATGAAGATGATCCCAGGGCTGGAGAAGAGAAGGTTCCAGAGAGACCTCATAGAAGCCTCCTACAGACAGGGCTCTGGGCACAGAGGTCACAGGCTGGGCTGTGTCCCAGTCCCTGCTCCCCCTCTGCAGCAGGTTCTCACACCCACCTGTGGGGACAGGGGCTCCCAGCAGCACAGGGGGCTGCAGGAAAACCTTCCTGGAGAGGTTTTGTGCTCAGCACTCCTGGGGGGCTGAGCTTCTCAGGTGTCCAAATGCAGATCTGAAACCTTTCCTGGTGTCTTGGCAGAAGAGTGATTGAGACAAACATCAACACTCTACATGAGTTTGAGGTTAACCCTAAACTCTGCACTGCAGGAGCCTTTTGTTTATTTTCTCCTCAGACTGTTTTCACAAGCACTTTCTAGGGGGCTACCAGAGGCTCCTTTTTTTCAGGTTTCCATACAAAACCCCAAGGCTCATGTCTCTGAGTGCCAGGGCTGACAAATCACCAGTGTCATCAGCTATTGATGCGTGTAATTTTCTGGGAAGGAAATCATGTTTTCTAGAATAAGCACTTATGAAAGGATAATTTGTTTAAACGGCTCACATATTTCAGAAGGAACTGTTATATTCATAAATTCAAATATAGTTGTTTGTATGTTCTGAAGAGTCTGTTCCTTTCCCAAGGCACCTGTGCTGCTCTGTGTGATCACTTGCAGTGAGACTCAGCAGGTGCTAATGAAGCAGGAAT
>NW_009951989.1:25043-33419 GCF_000747805.2 Chaetura pelagica | reverse complement strand
TTCAGTGTGATTGGAAGCAAAACAGCATCAGCAGAAAATCAAATAGTATGCTAGATATTTTGGGTGGATTTTAGGTTTTTAGGATTGCTCTTGGTTTCTACAGTTACACCAATCTGAAGTCTGGTTGCAAAGAAAATCTATAGTCAATTTTCTTCCTTGTTCAACTCTCTAAGGGACAGTGAAGTTAGGGCAAAGAATGTATTTTTTTGAGAATTCTTATTATTCTGGTATGGGTGCCTTCAGTGAAAAAGAATAAAGCATGAAGTCAGCTGATGGCAAAGCAACCCTATTGGTAGACATTTTAAACACTTAAAAAATAAACAACTAAAAAGTCTTAGTTCCTAGTTTCTTTGCAAATCATGAAATCATAGACTGGTTGGAAGGGACCTTAAAATCATCCACTTCCAGCCCCTGCATGGGCAGGGACACCTCCCACCAGCCCAGGTTGCTCCAAGCCCCATCCAACCTGCCCTTCAACACTGCCAGGGAGGGGGCAGCCACAGCTTCCCTGGGCAACCTGGGCCCGGCTCTCACCACCCTCACAGCCAAGAATTTCCTCCTCATTTCTAACATAAATCTCCCCTCCTCCAGTTTTAATCCATCCCCCCTTGTCCTCTCCCTCCCTGCCCTTGTCCCAAGCCCCTCCCCAGCTTTCCTGGAGCCCCTTCAGGCACTGGAAGGTGCTCTAAAGTCTCCCTGGAGCCTTCTCTTCTCCAGGCTGAACCCCCCAGCTCTCCCAGCCTGTCTACAAACCTCTTGCTGATTTTGCTGGGCATTTCAGACATACAAGGAATGTGTGATTGGATCCATAAAATCAAAATGCTAATCAAGAAGGAAGTAACTTGCCAAGAAGGAAGCACAGCCCATCAGGCACAGGCAGTGAGACACGTGGTCAATCTAAGGACATTCAGTTTTTCCAGCGGAGGTGCTGGTTTTTAATGGGTAAGCTCCCCTGCTCAATGACACTGTTACTTAGGGATGCCAAGGCAGCTTCAGCTGTTACTTCTTCAAAACAAACACAGCTCTGCATTTTGCACCTTAGTCTGATCATGTGCTTGGTTAGGGGTGTTTATAAGTAGCTCCCCTCATACCTTGGGTTCAGGGATAGCATCTGGCTCATAGCTCAGGTGCTGGACTGAAACTGAGACTCAACCTTCCAGCAGAGGTTCTGTAACACAGATATCAGAGAAGCTGAGGTCAGGATTTGGGGTTCTAGGTTCTTTGTTCCATTTCCTTACTCTTTGTACTAGACTGTTTAAGTAATTCAGGCAGAAGACTCTTTTGAGACTGTAATTTTTCTCTTATTTAATAACTTTTCTGGGTGTTTGCTGAAAACCACTTTATGCTTCTAGGAGGAAATGAGTAGGTGCTGTAGCAGGAACAACTCTTAAAATTTTAGTTGCTGTGAGAGGGCCACTAACAATATGTATAAGTAATATAGTTTTTTAACAAGAATAAAATCCACTGGATCTTTGTTACTTTTTCACAAATGATCATAAATTCAAACAGCAATTATCAGTCTTCCAGAGAAACTCCTGACTCCCCAGGAAGAACTTTGTGATGCAGCTCCACCTGTTTCAGCTCTCCATCAGCAGGGGTGCCCACACAGCACAAATTACTCCTCAAGGCCTGGGTTGCCAGATTTGGCTGCCAATTTGTGGTGCCTCCATTGTGCATTCATAGCTGGAGGTTTGGAAGAATCCATTTTCAGAGGTGCTGAACAGTCATTGTCTCTATTGATATTACTTAATTTAAGAAAGACTTTTTGGATTCAATCCAAGGTGAGATTTTTGTTCCTTTTCTTTAGGGGCAGCTCAGGACTTTGTCCACTTCCTACTTGTGACTGGAATATGCAGTGAACTATCCCTACCTAATGTAGAATCATAGAATAATTGTGGTTGGGAAAAACCTCTCAGGTCATCAAGTCCAACCACTAGCCCAGAACTCCAAGTCCACCACTAAACCATCTCCCTCAGCACCATTATCTTTTAAAGGACATCACTAGGGATGGTGACTCAACCATTTCCCTGGCAGCCTGTTCCAGTGCCTGACAACCCTTTTGGTGAAGAAAGTTTTCCTAATATCCCACCTAAGCCTCCCTTGGCACAACTTCAGGCCATCTCCCCTGGTCCTGTCATTATTTGCTTGGGAGAAGAGCCAAACACCCACCTTCCTACCATCTCCTTTCAGGTAGTTGTAGAGGCAATGAGGTCTCCCTTCAGATTCCTCTTCTCCAGACTGAACATCCCAGCTCCCTCAGCTGCTCCCCATCAGACTTGTTCTCCAGCCCCTTCCCCAGCTCCATTGCCCTTCTCTGGACACGCTCCAGCCCCTCCATGTCCTTCCTGCAGGGAGGGCCCAGAGCTGCCCCCAGAGCTGGAGCTGCAGCCTCCCCAGTGCCAGCACAGGGCACCAGCCCTGCCCTGCTCCTGCTGGACACACTGTTCTGATGCAGGACAGGATGCTAGTGCCCTTCTTGGCCACCTGGGCACATACTGGCTCACATACAACCCAGATTCTCCTTGACTTTTGACATGAATTCTTCTCTTGCTGTTTCATTTTGCTAAAACAGTTCAACAACTGAAGGGAACATGATCAAGACTGTATAATAAATAATATGCTTCAGTTTTATGACACAAAGATTTATAGCAGATATAATTTCCACCAAGACATGGAATTGGATATTGCAGACGAAGGCACAGTAAGTTCTTTGTGCAAATTAGGACCTGTGTGCATTCCTTATAAAATGCCAGTAATTAAAATGAAAAGGCAACATGTATAGCAGCTGGATGGGTTTTCCTAGCAAGCTGGATTCCAAGGAGTAGAATCTATTTGGCAAAGAAAAAAAAACAAACTAACCAGCTTCAGCAGACTCTGTAAATCCAATTGCTAATAGAAGATTTGTGATTGTTTTCTTGGCATTCCATAAAACACATAAACAGCTTCCAGAGTAGGCTAAGGGTAAAAAAGGAAATAAAAGTATGTTACAGCAGTACATTAAAAGCTATAAATTATGTTAGAAAGCGACAAACCTCAGAACTACCCTGTGGTTACTGAGACTAAACTTCTGTCAGCTCCAGAATGAAGCTTTGACTCAGTAAGGACCAGGGGGTTTGACTCCAGAAATAGGTGATACAATTAGGATTTGCTATTTATGTGGAATGTGAACATAGATATATCTACAGGAGGGAAAGAACTCCTGAATGCATGGAATCAAGTGAGCTTTGAAGTCAATATGGTCTTCAAGAAAGTACTGGTGTTAATCCAGTGGCAGATTTTTCCACCAGGAAGGAGTTGGGCTGCAAAATTCACATTTCTATGTCCTTTTCTAATCAATACTCCCTAGAACTTTTTCTGCCCTTCTGCCAAGCAGTGTCAAATTCACTAGCAAGAAAAATCAACCTCCTGCTGCTACCAAAGAGAAGTGGGAGGGAGGGAATCTGAGGTGGCTGAGCAAGAGGAGATGGGTGGACAGAGCTGATGTTGAGTGTCCTGTTGCCACTGTCAGTGTTGGCCATTATTCTGAACAGCATGAGATTTCTTGTGCTCCAGTGGGAGGTTTCAGGTGTGATTGGTACACAGTAAGAAAGCTCAACAGAGTTAGGGACCGTGTTAAGGATGGACGTGCAAGGTTTAATCTGCTGTTCATGGCACAGGCACCACTTGTTGCTTGAGATTTTGTGTGGAGGAAACTGTGCCTACAGGAACATCCAGACTCTGCACAAACAAGAACACTGTGCTTGGCACAGGGAAGATCAGCCTGCAGGATCCCCAGCTGTTTAAAACAGAGATTCATTTTCACTGTTTTGGCCAGCTGAGTGTATTATGTTGTCACTCTTCTACCAGAAACTCCATCTCAGAAAATCCAGTCTGGGAAAGGGCAGTGGCAAGAGCTCCTTTAGCCCCACGTGCAGCAATTGCAAAGGAAACCAGAACCTTCCTCACCCCTCCCAGTTCCTTAACTAGACCCTGAAACTCTGTAATAAGCTTATCAGTGCCTCACAGTGCCAAGTGTTACCTCAGACTTCAGCACAGCTTCTGGAAAGGACTGACCTTTCCCTTCAGCCTGCAAAAATGAGCAGAACCCTACCCCTAACCTTATGCCTTCAGATACTGATCCATGTGCATTTGCTTAGGGCCAGTCTTCATTTTTTTCCCTGCAGATATCCCAATACCTGAAACAAACTCACTCAGCAGCAACTGAAATTTTCCTTAGTCTTTTTCTCTGCTTGATCTTTGCTACTGGGTGTAGGGAGGACATGGACAAGGGGGGGTATTTTGGAAAACAATGTTCTTTGCTCTCATAGGTGAGATGTTAGATTGATATGGGAGGTGTGTCCTTTACTTTCATAGGTCTTAGACCCATTCCCATCCAGTCACAGCCTTGCCTAGCAACAAGGGAAGTTTCCAAACTGTACAAGTTGTTATTTCAATAGCTGCAAATACAAAATAAATAAATAAATAAATAAATTGCATATTTAATATCTATAATATATGCAATCTATTTTCTGTATTCCAAAAACCTTTGCTGCTGAGTACACTACTGCACTGTAAAAACAGTAGAAAAATTGAACATATCTATATAATTTTAATAATTAATCACTAACAGAAATTAATAGCAGAGCATTTACACTCTAATCTGGCATAATCAAATGCTCCTCTTCTTGTATCTACACCAATAATAGGTTTTAACCAGTCCTCACCAGTTTTAACCAGTGCTTAACATCTTAGCCTGTCTTTTCCTTAATGAACAGCTATCAAGTATTTCTCTGCAATCCCTCCTTTTAGTTGTATTTATTAATTGTTTAGTTAATTGCAACTGTGAATTGAATGCTTCACTGATTCTGTAATTAGGGAGTCTGAATTTGAAATAATTTATTAGGTCTTAATTTATGTGCTGTGAAATCTGTTAGATCATTTGCTAGTCAGTGTGTTGTCTAGAATAAAGGCAATTCTACAAAGAGATTTTAGGGTGAGGGTCACCAGCATAATCAGAAACATACCCAGTCTGGCCTCCAGCTAAAGATTATATGCTTTTAAGTGTACTTCTGTCTTGCAAAATGGCCTTTTGAAGACTTAGCCATTTCAACAAAATTCCTTTTTTTTCCCCCATATAAAAAGAGAAAGAGCAATTATTCTGCACTGCTGTTTGATTTCTCACCACCACCACCCTCTCCCCTAGATAATTGCATATTTAATATCTATAATATATGTAATCTATTTTCTGTATTTCCAGAAACCTTTGCTGCTGAGTACACTACTGCACTGTAAAAGCAGTACAAGAATTGGACGTCTCTATATAATTTTAATAATTGATCAGTAACAGAAATCAATAGCAGAGCATTTACACTCTAATCTGGCATAATCAAATGCTCCTCTTCTTGTATCTACACCAATAATAGGTTTTAACCAGTCCTCACCAGTTTTAACCAGTGCTTAACATCTTAGCCTGTCTTTTCCTTAATGAACAGCTATCAAGTATTTCTCTGCAATCCCTCCTTTTAGTTGTATTTATTAATTGTTTAGTTAATTGCAACTGTGAATTGAATGCTTCACTGATTCTGTAATTAGGGAGTCTGAATTTGAAATAATTTATTAGGTCTTAATTTATGTGCTGTGAAATCTGTTAGATCATTTGCTAGTCAGTGTGTTGTCTAGAATAAAGGCAATTCTACAAAGAGATTTTAGGGTGAGGGTCACCAGCATAATCAGAAACATACCCAGTCTGGCCTCCAGCTAAAGATTATATGCTTTTAAGTGTACTTCTGTCTTGCAAAATGGCCTTTTGAAGACTTAGCCATTTCAACAAAATTCCTTTTTTTTCCCCCATATAAAAAGAGAAAGAGCAATTATTCTGCACTGCTGTTTGATTTCTCACCACCACCACCCTCTCCCCTAGATGGAGATGACCCAGCTGATCCAGTGTGAGAAGCACACAGCTCTCTGCACCGAATGCTCTGAACTTCTGGAAGGAAATCTTCAAAGCCAGGAGCAAAAGTTTCCATTAAGACTGAGCAGGGACTTGATTAAAGATGTGGATTTACCCTCACGACAAATGGAGCCAAACCAACTCTTGCCTCACACAAAGGCACACTTATGTTTTCCAGAATGTCAGGGAGGAAGTGACATTGGTTGGCTCTCAATTGTCATTTATTGTATTCATCCACATGCTTATTAGAACACAGGGGATTTGTTACTGGGTCCATTAGAGAAACAGGACTGGAGCTTTTTTGTTGTTAAACTCAGCTGATACATGTGATATTTGACTGCAGTCTCAAAGCTGGTCTGTTTGCACATGGGACTCTGAAATGGAAACCTGAATGTCTTCAGAGCTGTACGTGTGCTGCTTGGGGCAGGATCTCTCTGACCAGATGGATATGTCCCTGGATCAATGTAGATGTGTGTAGAAGTCTCTGTGAGGGACTCAGGTGGATGCCCATATGTAGATGTCAGTATTTCAATGAATCACCTGCCCTACGTAACCAAGGAAGAAAAGATGCACAGTTTGGTTTAACCCCAAGAGGTCAATGAGAGAGTGAGATGAATGGTGCTCCAGGCACACCAACAGCACCTGAAGTAGGGGAAGGAAAGCTGACCCAAGCTGCAGTGATCTAAAGTGAGGTGAGATGGATTTCACTCCCATCAGTGTGGTAGACTGGAATGACCTGATGTTTGATGCTCTCCAGGTACTTCTTTTATCCTATTCAGGATTTCACACACACACACACACACACACACACCCCCACACACCCTGCCTTGGTTAATGACCTTTTAATATTTGAGGGTCTTACTCTTCATTAATCTCATCTACCAATATTCTGTCTCTGGACAAGGATAGAACTTGCCCTTTTGGATCTATGACCATGCTCTTGAAATACGTGTATTCAGCTTCCCTGTCTTCCATGTCAATAATAAGCTTAAAATACAGAACAGGGGCAGAGTCTGAGCTGCTCACTCCTTTTTTTTTCTCTTTCCAAAGCTAGATCTTCATGTACTTCCAGTCATGACCCACTCACCCTGCTATTACTCTATAGCACATATTGAGAGAAAACTCCCAATGAACATCACCTATCCAGGAATATCAATGCTTCAGTCAGAAATGAGAAGCAGACTGTTTTCTCTCAGGAGTCTTTTCCTTCAGCATGGAGAAAGTTAAAAATCATTGTAGTGGAATATTGGAAAAAGGGGGGAAATGTGTGTGATAGTAATACCTTAGAGTAGGAATCAGAATTCAAGGCACAAAGAAAAATGTGCAGAATCATTTAAAATGGGAAACATAAAGGATGTATTACAATTAATTAAAAACATTTAATTTAATTTTATTTTATTTGTGCAGTCATTTAAATTTTCCCTCAAATGCAATTCTGCTCTTGGTTACATGAATAGGTTCTACTGAAACCAGTGAGATAATACTAAACAGCAGAACTTCTCTCTTAAACTAAATGAGATGCTTTTGATCTCAGTGCAGTCAGCAAGCAGGGAAATCCTCTTCTGTAGGAGCTCTAAGATTAGTTCTTAAAAGGGTATCCGAGAAGGCAGGGCCAGGAAGGACATTAGTAAGTACAAAGACAACTGTTCTTTACATCATCAGGTTCCAAAACCTCACTTTATCGGAATAGCAAACTGGCAGAAACCTGGATTGTGGGTAGAAGTTGTCACAAGTGTCCTTTTGGACCTGCTGAATCACCAGGGAATTTCATTCCATAATTGTAGCAGTTACCTTCTTTAAGGACAGCTGAGCAGAGCCATCCCCACCACTCCAGGAGGTGACCCGAGAGGCTGGATTACCTTGGGCCCAACAAAATCACAGAAACACTGAATTACAGAATATCAGGGGTTGGAAGGGACCTCCAATCATCAAGTCCAACCCCCCTGTCTGAGCAGGACTGAAAAATAAAACAAAACCAAAACCAGAAACAAAAAAACAAACACACACAGCTAGGGCAGGTCACTCAGAAAGGCATCCAGGTGGGTCTTGAAAGTCTCCAGAGAAGGAGACTCCACAGCCTCTCTGGGCAGCCTGGCCCAGGGCTCTGTCACCCTCACAGGACAGAAGTTCTTCCTCATGTTGAGCTGGAACCTCCTGTGCTCCAGTTTGAGTCCATTGCTCCTTGTCCTGTCACAGGGCACAAGTGGCAAGAACTTGTCCCTGCCTTCCTGTGCCCTCATGTATTTAGAGACATGAGTTAGATCCCCTCTCAGTCTTCTCCTCTCCGGACTGAACAGCCCCAGGTCTATCAGCCTTTCCTCATCAGACAGATGTTCCAGTCCCTTCATCATCCTCATAGCCTTTGTTGGACTCTCTCCAGTAGATCCCTGTCCCTCTGGAACTGGGGAGCTCAGAACTGGACACAACACTCCAGGTGGGGTCTCACC
>NW_009951989.1:18725-20922 GCF_000747805.2 Chaetura pelagica | reverse complement strand
GAAAGGCATCCAGGTGGGTCTTGAAAGTCTCCAGAGAAGGAGACTCCACAGCCTCTCTGGGCAGCCTGGCCCAGGGCTCTGTCACCCTCACAGGACAGAAGTTCTTCCTCATGTTGAGCTGGAACCTCCTGTGCTCCAGTTTGAGTCCATTGCTCCTTGTCCTGTCACAGGGCACAAGTGGCAAGAACTTGTCCCTGCCTTCCTGTGCCCTCATGTATTTAGAGACATGAGTTAGATCCCCTCTCAGTCTTCTCCTCTCCGGACTGAACAGCCCCAGGTCTATCAGCCTTTCCTCATCAGACAGATGTTCCAGTCCCTTCATCATCCTCATAGCCTTTGTTGGACTCTCTCCAGTAGATCTGTCCCTGCCTTCCTGTGCCCTCATGTATTTAGAGACATGAGTTAGATCCCCTCTCAGTCTTCTCCTCTCCGGACTGAACAGCCCCAGGTCTCTCAGCCTTTCCTCATCAGACAGATGTTCCAGTTCCTTCATCATCCTCATAGCCTTTGTTGGACTCTCTCCAGTAGATCCCTGTCCCTCTGGAACTGGGGAGCTCAGAACTGGACACAACACTCCAGGTGGGGTCTCACCGGGGTCAAACAGAGGGGGAGGAGAACTTCCCTTGACCTGCTGGACACTCCTCTTACCCCAAGAATGTTGAGCACAAGAAACGTTTACCACAAACATGTTTATCACAAGACAAAGATCACTATTACTCCTTTTACACGCTGGTTTTTATTCCCCAGCTGACTCGCTCCTTTGCCCTGTTCCTGTATTACCTGGATTCCCAGGAGTTCCCCAACTCCCATCCCACAGCCCTTCCCAAGGAGGAGGAGGGAGTGTCTGTGAGCACCTTTGCAGGTGCCACCTAGAGAATAGGAACAACTTCTCTTTGAGGAAGTGCTTGACCCCCCCGTCCCACAGAACCTGCTCTGCTACCTCTGGTCTCCAGAGGGTCAGTAGCTTAGGGAGGGTCTTCCCAGGGAGGTTCCATCAACAGCTGGTGGGTTAACCTGGCATGAGACCTGCTTCTGCATTTGGGTGCTGTCAAGTGGGGAGAAAAGGAGGGAAAAAAATAAATCGTTAATTGGTATCATTCTTTCCCAGGTCAGGAAACACCAGTCATGCTGCTGGAGAGAATTTACTTCCCATTTCCTTCTTGTTTTGTTGTTAGTTTTTTGCAGCCAGTGCAGCAAACAGAATGGAGGTTGCAGCTGAAGCCACTCCAAAGCACTGATCCCAACATTTGAATTCTGGCAGCATGAGGTGCATCAGGAATCAAAGAGAACATGAAATATCCAACCATAAGCCCTCACAGCTTGGATATTCAACCCAGTTTAGTGGGACAGGGGAGGCAGGGCTAGAGGTTGCACTTTTTGAACACAGCAGATGGGTGAGGGAGCTGACCAAGACAAATGGTTGATCCAGTTATAAAGCAAAGATAAAGAGCCAAGTCAGTACCAGATAACAATATGACTATTGTTATCAGTGGGAAATTTTGAGGTACTGGAGGCATATGGTTTTGGAACAGAATAACCAGCTCCAGCAGTGACTTCCCCCAGTGCACTGGGGCTCTGAGCTTTACAGAGCAGGGATGTGTTGCTGGTGAAGGAATGAAATTCAGTGCTTCAACATATCCTTAGAAAGCAAAAGGCTGGTTGCAAACCAGTGAAGTGCTCACCGTAGTTTTGCAGTTTATAAACTGATAAAAGCACATAAAAAATGCTACTTTCTTACCAGGCTGGAGGAATTGGAATAAAATCAGTATCAGTAATTTCTGGGAAATATATGAAAAAAGGTTGAGGGAAGAGCTGGGTGTGCTTATTAGTTGTAACAACAACAAGATGGAAATGTTTTGCAGTGTTTATTACTATTTATTTCAATAACAAAACACAAAGGTCTGATGCTGCTTCCTATACAAGCTGTCACAATCTTTGAATCCTTAAACATATATCTGTTATTAATGAAAACCAACAGTCCCCTGGCCCTCAGACTTCCTACCTACCATCCTCTCTCACCCCCCACCTCCCAGATGTCCAGGAAAACAGATGTGCTCTGTGACATGCCCTGATATTTAAATGATAACAGACTATTTAGTACAAAGTTTTGGAAATCTACTCTCTTTCATATCAGGGTTACAATTCAAGCCTCACTGGCATTTGCAAAGGTGGTGCTAACACACAAGAGAGAGGGAAA
>NW_009951989.1:7733-18637 GCF_000747805.2 Chaetura pelagica | reverse complement strand
GCTGAATTTTTTCCTGTTACCTTTCCCTTTCATTCCCTTTCTCTTGGAAGCCTTTGCAATAAACAGACAACAGTTCTGTCACCAGTTTCCCCAAATCAGCAGTGTCTTTTTGTGGTGGCAAGGCTGTGGGCACAGCTGCTGCCTTAGTGACCAAACCACAGCTCCTTCCAATCCAACAGAACCCCAGGAAATGCTGCATCCATCACAATGGTTTTGTATCTGTTAACAGTCACATCCCTGGATGTGTCTTCATTCCCTATACACAGATATCCTAATCCATCTATATCCTCTTCATGAGATCTGGAATTTTCTTCTGTTTTCTACAGTGATGGATTCCACAATGTCAGCAGCAACAGCCTGAATGCCCCTCTGGAACTAACACTGCTAACACATGCCCCTCTTCCTCTGGTTTTTTATCTTCTTTACCTGTTTTCTGCTGTCTTATATTAATTATAGTTACATCAAACCTCTGTGTACCTGGGGCTGACTCTCTGTTCTGGATGGGCACCCTGCCTGGGACAAGAGGCTTTGTCCTTTAGCAGGACACAGAGTGACAGGATGGGAAGTTCATTTTTGGTGAAAGTCATTTGGTTCCTGTGTAAGGAGTCAGGGGGGAAAAAAAAAAATAATAAAAATTTCTATTTCTTTTATAGGTTTGTGTGAGATTGAAAGGCATGTGAGGACAGGGAGAGTAAAATCTTAAAGAGTGATTTTTTTTTTTTCACATGAGTCACCAGGCAGCCCCCTCCTCTGTCCCCAGCCCCTGCTCACGTTGCTCATTCCTCTGTGCTTCTGAACATGCTTTGACTTCATGAAAAGCACTACGTAAACAGCATTTGTTTCCTGAAACAGCTTTCCATGATAATTGACATGAGCAGAAGCTCTGTAAGTAGCTCTGCAAGTAGCTTCTGCTCCAAGTCTTTGGAGATTTTATTGCCAGAATAAGGAAGGGCTTCCCTGACCTCTCCTGGCTGGCCCAGGCTTTGAATCCGACCTCTTAGATAAAGTGCATGGGCAGGAAATAATGGGGTTTGTTTTAATTTGAAGTTACCAAAGTCGGATGCTGAATGGTGTCGATTTGGGGTAAAATCTGAACCTTTTGGTGCCTTGTGTGAACCTGACATTTTAGAGTGGTTTGTGCCAGGACTGCTACTGGGAGTTGAGCAACAGGATGCACTGGCTCCTTAGGTTTTCCTTCAACTGGAGGTGACTCCACAGGCTTCACAGAAAGGGGAGAGGGAAAAGACTGGAAAAAAGGTGTTAATCCAGCTGGGCAGATGGAGAGAGAGAAAGTTGGAGGCAAGAGAAAGTTGGAGGCATCAGAGAGAGAAAGTTGCTGCCACAAAGTGACACAGGACGCCTGGACTCTCCTGCCTGAAGCTGGGAGCACTCAGCCTGAGCTTTTACTTTGGAAATGAAAACAAAGCTTGCATCCACTTTGTATAAAAGGTGGTGTAAGGCTTTGTTTTTGTGGTTTTTCAGAAGACACCCACCTCCCTCCCCTGCAGCTCCCACCGAGCTGGAACGGGGGCTGGTGCAGAGATGGAAACAATCAAGAGGAGCAGGGAACCCGCAGCCCTTTCCAAACACATTCCTTTTCCAGCCCATCGGCTGCAGCAGCAGCACGGGAAGCATTCCTTGATCTGAGCACTGCTGAGGGGCAGCTTGATGGTGTTTGTGGATCGTGGGACCCCACCGGTGAGGAGAGAGACCTGCAGCCCCAGAGCACCAGGAGTGACGTGAAGAGAAATGAGGACCATCCACAATGGGGCTGTTCATGGCAGGAAGGCTGGGATCCCACCAAGCATCCCCTCCATCACCTTCATTGCTCATTACTCAGTTTTAAAGAGGCTCTTTTTTTTGTTTTCCTGGAAAAATGTAAGTGAAATATTTGCTTTACTGGTATTTTTCTTATTCAGCAAAGGAACGTGAGGCTCAACAGACATCAGTGGGTTGGAGAGTTCACGGGTTACATTGATCTTAGAGCTGTGCTCCAGGGCTTCAGCAGAGCTTCAGCACAGGCTGTCACACACCTTGGCCTCCCCCTTGCACTGAAACTGATGTGCCACTGGGCACCTTCTGTCCCCTTTGCAGCTCTATGAGGTGTCTCTTATACTTTTATACCCCCCATATCTGAAAATATGCTCCAGGAAAGCTGGGGAGGGGCTGTTTACAGGGGCTTGAAGTGAGAGGACAAGGGGGAATGGGTTAAAACCAAAGAAGGGGAGATTTAGGTGAGACATCAGGAAGAAATTCTTCAGTGTGAGGGTGCAAATACCCTGGCCCAGGCTGCCCAGGGAAGCTGTGGCTGCCCCATCCCTGGCAGTGTTGAAGGGCAGGTTGGATGGGGCTTGGAGCAGCCTGGGCTGCTGGGAGGTGTCCCTGCCCATGCAGGGGGTTGAGACTGGATGATCTTTAAGGTCCGTTCCAACCAAAACTAGTCTGATTCTTTGATGATTCTGCTTTGGCTACATTGCATCTGATGCAGAAACCATCCAGAGACTCAAGTCTTGCCTGGGGCCTCCAGGTGAGCACATAACTATGAAGATTACCTCACAACTTCATCCTCTTCCCCTCTTCTCCTCTGACACTGCAGCTCTGCTGCTAAGCCTAGGATGGTGCAGTGATTTTCATGGCAAATGGATGCCAATCACAGGAACAGGCTTTTGCTTGATGCTGTTAGAGAGTTCTTAAATTCTTTGAGTCTAACAGTCAAATTTTTTAATCAAAAGATTAAGAAAGCATCTGTAACAGAAATAAATAAATCAATAACAGCAGAAAAGGCAGAAGCATTTCCCAAATATTTCCGAAGTACATTAATGAGAAATGCCTCCCAGCATGGTCAATTGATGGGAAGACACTTTCCATTTTCATAGCAGCTTAGAAAGACATTACAAAGTAACCCCTAAACACAGACATCAGCCTGTCCCAATAACTTACACTGGAAGTTTCAGAGCTCATGAAGGGCCTCCCTTGGCCATTAATGTTGATTTGCAATGCACTGTGGAACACCAGGGACCTTGCAGAGAGCTGGGAGACAGCAAATGTTGTGCCAGTATTTTTAAAAGGGCAAGTAAGAAGACCTGGGTAATTATAGGCCTGTCACACTGACATTGATCCTGAGTGAAATCACTGGCTGATACAAGACTTGATTAATAAATTAAAAGCGGGTAATATAATTAATGCCAATCAACATGGGTGTGCATCAGGCTACACTGTTATCTTTTGTGATGAAATTACAAGCTCAGTTAAAAAGGGAATAATGGAAAATTCATATATTTAGACCTCTTGGTGGCATTGATTTGGTGCTCCCTGATATATCAAGGTATTAACTAAGGAGCCAGGGTGACACAAACAGCAGCACAGCTCACATCAGGGAAGCCATCTGACAGGTCTCCAAACACAACTGCCAAGGAACAGGTATCACTGAGGATGTGAGGGTTTGGGTGGGGTTTTTCTGATCTCCACAAGCTTTTTGTATCAAAACATGAAAAAAACCCCAAACAACAAACCCTTTCTCTATAAATACAGACCCACACTCCCATATGTGTGTGAATTCATCAGGGTAAGTAGCTAATAAGAGAATGACATAGTGACACAAGCTGGGCAGCTTCAGCCACTCTTCCCCAAGCCTGTAGATCTGCTGGGGGCTGTTGTGGCCCCAGTGCAGGACCCAACATTTGGCCTTGTTGGAACTCTTTCAGTTGGCCTCAGCCCATTGATCCAGCCTGTCCAGGTCCCTCTGCAGAGCCTCCTGCCCCCAGGTAGATCCACACTCCCACCCAACTCAGAGTCCTCTGCAAACTTCCTGCATATGATTTTCCAAACTCCCCTCCCTATAATGAAATGAATGCACACTAATGCAATGATGTACAATTCTGCTTCATTACAGAAACAGACCTGAGAAGCAGCGTCCTGTCAAGTTCCAAATGCAAATTTTAGATCTTTCACTTTACAAAAAAAACACCCTAAACTTCACCAATGGAACTTACAAATGGTTATTCCCAGGCCAGTTCAAGATTAGACAGAGCTCAATAGTGCTCTTAAAAACCCTAAAGAATACTACACAGATCAGAATTCCTATCTGAGCTTTAATTTTCTTCGCTTGTACATTTTAGTCAGACCCTTAGCTTTATTTAAATGTTTTATTGATTGCATCTATAAAATATTTAAGTTTTAATATATATAGCATCATTACCCTACACAGTGAGAAGCATAAAAGCAAATGAAAGTAAAAGCTTCTTGAGTAGCAGGAGGATTCAGAAGTAGGAGCTGCTTTGTTCTGTATTCCATGAACTCACATTTCATGGAGACACCAAACCTGTAGCTCAGGAAAAACCCTCATCCAGTTTCAACATCATAGGAGCTTACACAGAAAGGTGTGTGGTCCCAGTATCACCTTTGCAAGTTAAACTTCAAGATGGAGCTCATTAGGGAGCATTGCTAGCAGAAGGAGGTAGTTTTGTTTTGTTCATGGGGCAATTTCCTTTCCAACGTGGTTTCCCCTGGGCTGCTTCAGGGCCTGGTGCAGAGTGAAGCTTTTTTAGGGAGTTTTTCAGCAGTACAGAAAGTAATTTGAATTAAGGAATGCCCACATCTGTTCATCAGCTTGTTACTGTCTTCTAGACCTCTGTGACTCAAACCTTCTAGTACAAAATACCCTGCTAAGGACATGAGCATCTAAAGTTGATTATCATTGGCATTACTAAAAGATCTTGTGTTTGTGGAAGAACAACAGAACAAACCACCAGAATGATAAAAGCCCTTTGGGGTACGTCCATGATCCAAATTCCCCTCCTGTATAAAATGCAGTAGCACATGAAGAGCTTTTAAAAAGTGATCACACAGACCTGGTGTCAGTGCTGTCTGAAGAGGAGTGGTGGCTACAGCTCCTCATGAGGGTCCTTCTCCCAGGCATTCCTTTTTCCTTAAGGGAACTGGCTAAATTATTAAAGTCAATTCCTGATATGTGAATAATAATAGAATCTAGAATAGTTTGTATTGGAAGGGACCTCTAAAGGTCACCTCCTCCAACCTCCCTACAATGAGCAGGGACATCTCACACTAGACCAGGTTGCTCAGAGCCCCATCAAGCCTGACCTGGAATGTCTCCAGGAATGGGGCCTCCACCATCTCTCTGGGCAACCTGTTCCAGTGATCCACCACCTTCAATGCAAAAAATGTCCTCCTTATATCTAGTCCAAACCCACCCTGCTTTAGTTACAACTATTACCCCTTGTCTTATCACAACAGGCCCTGCTAACAAGTCTGGCCCCCTTTCAGTACGGAAAGGCCACAATAAAGTCTCCTCAGATTCTTCTCTTCTCCAGGACAACCAGCACCAATTACCTCACCCTTTGTCCATAGGAGAGGTGCTCCAGCCCTCTGATCATGTTTGTGTCCCTCCTCCAACAGCTCCACGAATTTCTTGTGCCAAGGACTGGAGAGGTGAACACAGCACTCCCAGGTGGGGTCTCACCAGAGCAGAGCACCACAGGATGGTGGGGGTTGGAAGGGACCTCTGGAGATCATCTGGTCCAACCCCCCTGCTAGAGCAGGATCCCCATGAGCAGATCCCACAGGAACACATCCAGGTGGGGCTGGAATGTCTCCAGGGATGGAGACTCCACAGCCTCCCTGGGCAGCCTGGCCCCAGGGCTCTGGTACCCTCACAGTAAAGAACAACTTCCCTTGCCCTGCTGGCCACAGTTCTTGTGATGCAGCCTAGGAAAAGGTTGGTTTTCTGGGCTGTGACAGTTCATGTCCAGCTCTTCATCTGCCAGTAACCCCAAGTCCTCCCCAGAGCTGCTCTCCACCTCTTCACCCCCAGCCTGTACTGGTACCAGGAGTTGCCTGGTATATCCTGCCTTTTGCTATGGATTCTTGGCAGAATAAAGCCTTGCAGAGCCTGTCTGGCAACCATCCTGTGAGTGCAACAAGAACTACCTAACTCCCCATGGAGCAAAGCTGCTCCATGGGACACCTGGAATGCTGGAAATGGTGTCTTCATGGCAGCAGCACATGTGGAAATGGACTCATTCTTCTTAAAAACTTTCTTTCTCCTCATCCTGTGCTTGTCAGCAGTGCTGCAGCTTCTCTCTTAGCAAACAGAACCACCTCTCCAAGACTTAATTTCTCTGCACAGGTTAATTAGTTTAATGCAGGAAATAGCAGAGCTGAGGATTTCTTCTTCAAATAAATGAGTTAAGAGATTCGAGTTTGGTAAATATTGTCTGAGAAAGCATGGCTTTTGGATGAAACACTGCACAGGCTGTCAGTGCATGAAAGGAGAGAGAATAACACCCAAAAAAGTTCTACCTGGGTTGGCAATTTGTCAGGCTTCTTACTAAACACCCAGGAAAACTGGCACAGCCTCATGTGGGGGGTGGAATTGCTTCCTGCTTCCTTTTGTTACACTCTGTTCTGTTCAGTACAAGCCTAATCTGAACCAGAAGAGAGCTGAGGCTGGGGTTTCTGGATGAGTGGCAGGGCCTGACATCTTACTGAGCTACAGATGCTGTAGGGAGAGGATTTCCCATCCTGGCCTATCAAACCATGTTACTTTAATGTGCTCTGGACAATGGCAGCAGAGCAAGCAGAGTTTCTATTTGTTGGGTATCAGTTTGCACAGCCAAGATGATCACATACAGTTAAGATTGTAAGACACTGATCTCTGAAGCTCAAAGCCCTGAAACCACAGCTTATTTGGGCATCACAGACTTAATCACCCCAGACCATGTCACTTATGGAAACACTTATTCAGATTATTCTCAAACTGGCAGGTCAGGCCTCAGTCAGGATTTGGTTTCTGTCCTGTCTTTCATTTCAGGGAGTTTACAGTTCTTCCCCCTCCTATCCCAGTGTTCCCCTCCTCAGCCCCCAGCTGGTTTTCAGGAGCTATAAACTGAAAACTGCCTTGCAAATACTTCTGGTGATAGAGGAGGAACAGTTAACTCACTTCCCATCAGCAGGGTGACAGGAGAGGCAGCTGGATACACGCCTGGCCTGACAAGCAGGAGGTCACTTTACTGGATGTCTCCTCAGCAAAAAAACAACAACAAACACCTTTTAAGGTGTTTTCTACAGGTTTGATGAAAACATTTCATACACAGACCAGAATTTCTGATTGTTTCTGTAGCCTGTGCAGTGTTTATTTGGGAAGTTTCCCAGGGATCTCCTGCTATGTTAAGGAGACCACATCCCAGAGCACAGTGTTCCCATCAGTCACCTACAGGATCATATCAGGGAAGGAAAGCACCAGAGGCTCCTCCAAACTCATTAATGCATTTGGTGCAGGGCTACTTATAGAATCATAGCATGGTGATGGTTGGCAGGGATCTTAAAGATCATCAGGTTCCAACTTCCCTGCTATGAGCAGAGACTCTTCAATATTTATATTTACAGATATATACAAATTTAAAAAAAAAAAACAAACAAAACAAACTTAAAGCATAACAGTGTACTAGTCTATGCAAAAAAAATTCTTTACTTCTCATTTTGAAGCACTTAATTTAAAAGTGCCATTATTGTTCAGAGAAACTGTCATAACCAGAAATTCACAAGAATATTTCAATAGTGTGTTGCTTAAAACCTAAATAAGAGAGCCATACAGAATAGTGATAACATAATATTGATGATATAATCACAGATGCCAAACCCAGCAGCTTGGATAACATTTTAATTGGCTTTTGTTACCCTTCATGTTACTGCTCCTAACTCATAGACTAATTTGAATTCTAATCCAACCAAAGCTGCAGATAAAAGGGTGCTGGTGCTCAGGCCCAGCTCTGCAGAAGGGTGGCTGTAACTGACACCCAAACTGCTGGGTCTTGCAGCAATCAGCATCAAACCAAAGAAAGCGCCCACAGGACAATTCTGCAACACTTAATTGTTTTTTATTGAATCAGGAGACAGTAAAGAGAGTGAGGCTGCACAGCTTATGAAATATGAGCACTATGGCTTTTCCATACATGTTAGAACCTTTGAATGAAACATCACAGAATTGTCATGGTTGGAAAGGACCTCTGAGACCACCGAGTCCAACCAGCCACACAAAAAACCCCCACAAACACAACCAGCCACACACACTCCACCAAAAAACACCCACAACAACCCCACAACCTCAGCCACTAGAGCATGTCCTGAAGTGCCACATCTACATGTTTCTTGAAACCCTCCAGGGATGGTGACTCCACCACCTCCCTGGGTAGCTTGTTCCACTGTCTAACCACTCCTTCAGTGTAGAAATTCTTCCCAATATCCAATCTAAACTTCCCCTGCTGCAGCTTCAGGCCACTTCCCCTGGTCCTGTTGTTATTCACCTGGGAGAAGAGGCCAACACCCACCTCCTTACAGCCTCCTTTCAGGCAGTTGCAGAGGGTGATGAGGTCTCCCTTCTGCCTCTTTTTCTTCAGACTGAAGAACTCCAGTTCTCTCAGCCACTGATCCACTGCCCTGCTCCTGCTGGCCACACTGCTCCTGATGCAGGCCAGGATGCTGGTGGCCTTCTTGGCCACCTGGGCACACTGTTGTCTATACATAGGGTGGCTCAAGTGCCTAAGCATAGACTCTTGACACTGTTCAGATGCTTCAGGCTGCCTGAATTCTCTGTGCAGCACTGGCAGGTGCTGATTTCCAGCAATCTGCTCTCCATGTATCAGCCAGCTCTTTGTAGTTTTAAATTTTCTGCCAAATAGTAGATTGAGCAAATCCCTTCAGGACAAGAGAAACATTCTGCAACACACCTTGGGAAGTGCAGGAAGCAGCAGTGCTGAGCAGACATATGCTGAGCTTCATGAATGTGCCTTTTATGTTCTCCAAGAACAACTCCCATTATGAAAAATCATTTTGTTCAGAGGTTGAGTATCATCAGTCTTTAACACACACCATTGCTGCAAGTTACTGCCAGTCTTGGCTGCCATTCAGGTTCCTACAGCCCTTTACCTTCAGTTTCTCCACCTGTGGATTCAGCCACATTTGTAAGAAACCAGGAGCTACAGCCAAAAAGCTCTGCAAGATGCCAAGTGGTTTTTGAAGACGTCTTAAGAAGTGATTAGGAGCCCACTCACCATTCACAGAATGGGTCGGGATCTGCAAGTAGCAGCAACACTGCAAAGTAGCAGCTTTGCTGCCAAGCACCTTGTCCAAGCCATTAGCTTGACTGTTGTGAAGAGGATGCCTCACACAAGCCAGAGGGTTTCCTCTCCCTCACCCCTTGCATTTCTTTCTCTGTTTGGCAAGTGTTGGTGCAACTGGAATGACAGAGGGTTCTTGAAGTGTTTCTAACCTGTGCACTGTTCCCACCTCCCAGCTGAGGTGAAGGCAGAGGAGTGCACACTCCCTGGTAAAGCTCTCCCTCTGAGCTCTGCTCCACTTCTCCCCTTTCTTCCAAGCAGCTCCTCTACTTGAGATGCAGCTCTTTTGCTCACTGGCTTCAGGAGCCTCACTTCTCTCACTGCACAGATACTCACATATGGAAGTGACCACAGTCCAATTACCTCCTCAAACAGACCAGGCGTGTTTATTTGTGTGTGTGATTCCATAAACATCAGAAGTTTGGAGTAGAAGTTTGTTGCCAGCAACAATTTCATCTGCCTTCACAGTAGCAAAACAGAACCATTCTTAAAGGCTAAGAAACCAGTGAGCTCCTGCCTTTGGAGTGCACTAAAAGGGGGCCCCAGCTCAGCAGTTTGGAGGCTGAGTGGCAAACACCATCTGTATCCTTTTCCTTTCCATAAAAGGAACCTTTAGAGGAGTGTAAAGGAAAACAAAGAAAGATTACTACCAGTAGTTATAAATACTCAAATGAATAATAATTCTCTATACATTGTATTGAGGCAAATTCATTGCAAATACAAAGCTATGGAAAAAGGGTGTTCCAGTAAGTGATAAATTCGAAGTCAAACAAAAATCTCCCCCTAACTCAACTTCACAGCTATTATTAAAATACAACTAGGAAAAAAAACCAACAAAAAATCTTAAAACTAGAATTTTGAGTTCCCCACGTTTTCCCCTTTTGGGCAGAAAAGCTGAAGCACAGTGAACAGGCCAACATGGGATTTGCTTGCAGAGTCCCACAGCCAGCCAAGTGTGACCCATATTTCCAGCACACTTCTGAGAGCCTGGTTTTTGTGCTGCTTTCCTTTAGCCAGCCCTAGAAATCAACAGTGAGAAGAAAAACAAACTTCTGACATTCACAGCAGTAAGAATTAAGTTTGGATCCAGGCAAGGAACAGGCCATTTAAAACAGAAGTTAGTAGATTAACCATCCCAGCATCTTCAACTGCACCTTTGTTCAAGCTGGGAGAAGTCAGCCAGTGAAGCAAGGGCCCTTCCTTCGGTGAGAGTTTGAGTTCCAACAGCTTTAAGTTTCTTTGTTCGGGAGTTTGTTTGTTTATAAAGGGAAAAATAAAAAAGGATAAGAACACAGCTGACCCAGTTGGAAGCAGCTGGCTGTGATCAGTGATGGCCTCTGCAGCCGTATGCAAAGCACCAGCACCACCACGAGGCACTCGGTGGTCAAATCGCCCCACAAAAAGCACATGGAATCCTAGAATCATTCAGGTGGGAAGGGACCATAAAGATCATCAAGTTCCAACCCCCCTGCCATGAGCAGGAATCCCCACCACTAGATCAGGTTGCACAAAACCTCGTCCAACCTGGCCTTAAAAACCTTCAGGAACAACATCATCAACCTCCCTGGGCAACCCATTCCAGTTCCTGACCACCCTGAGAGTGAAGAATTTCTTCCTCATATATAATTACCTAAATCTCCCCTCTCTGTTTAAAACCATCACCCCTTGTCCTACCACTGTCTTCTCTGGTGAAAAGCCCCTCCCCATCTTTCCTGGAGCCCCTTCAGGCACTGGAAGGTGCTCTAAGGTCTCCCTGGAGCCTTCTCTTCT
>NW_009951989.1:0-5306 GCF_000747805.2 Chaetura pelagica | reverse complement strand
GAGAAGCTGAAAGCAAGACTCCAGCAGAAGTGGCTGGGAATATTAACATTAGCTTTATAATGAGAGAGATAACTTATATAAAGCATAACTTGCAAAAGTTCACTGCTTTCCTCAAATTATTTCCAAGGTTGTAAACACAGCCAAATGTATACTTTTGTACTTCATCCACACAGCTACAACAAGAACTATGACTTTGCTTAAGCAAAGTGTTTACCTGCATCTCATTGTACCAGATGGTACAACCTCCTTCTTCCTTCAGCCTAGTATTGTAACACCCTTTTCCACGACTACTGCACACGTGGTACCAAACCTACAAGGAAAGGAAAGCAACTTCTCAACCTTGTGAAATACAGTTCAGTATATTAATTTTGATTAACTATATAACATGAACAAGAATCCAAATATGTAAATTCCCTTTCAATTAAGCATGATTAAGCATGCAGGTTTCCAATACAGGATACTGAAGTCAGCCAGCAGCTGTGGTTAGAGCTTCAGCAACTCCTCTCTGTTCAGTTTTGCTCTGGAGTAGTTACCTTTTCTTTCTCTTTGGCCACAAGTGAGATTGCCAAACCCATCCTGAAATATTAGGGGAGAAGAGACAAAATGTATTTCAGTAACTGTTGGCAATTTACAAAACAACAACAAAAGAAAACAAAACATGGAGCTACTCTGAGCACACACACACACATACCTCTCAGCTCTGCCTACTCTCCCAATCCGATGAACATAGTTCTGTTTTTCATCAGGGAGTGTGACATTGATAACTGGGTAAGATACAAACAACAGAGGTTTCATTTTTTTAAATAAATGAGCTAAGTCACATGCCTGACAGCTAAATTAACTATGATTTTGATATCACAATCCATCTCCTTAGCCCATGTACATACTTTATGCTCTATTACAGCAGTGACAGGTGTCATTACCTGCAGCACTCACACTTAAAGACTTTTCACTATAAAGCTGCTTTTTCCATGACTACTGTTTCACAAGAGTAGGAAAATAAGTGAAGAATTCCCAGCCATGCTGAAAATCATTAGGTGTTGGAGAAGGTGTGGTGAGCAAGCAAATGAAAAGTTGCCTAGTTCAAGCCTTTAGCGTCTACAACTTTTAGAATAAAGCTGTAAATCAGACACCTGTTTCAACTATTCGACAGTACTGCAAATGCCTTGAAGCTGTATGCAACTCAACAGCTCAGGATGGAAGTTCTATCTTACCATAAGGAACCCCATGGATATCAATCCCTCTGGCAGCCACGTCTGTGCAGATCAGGAAGCGGACGTCTCCTCGCTACCAAAAACAGAGTTGGGAAGGTTTGTGCCAGATACACCCAACAGAAACCCAAGCAGTGCAACACTTGTCCTTCACATGGACTTCAAGTGCCTCTGTGCATTGAGGAATACTTCCAATAAAGCTCTTCAACATGAACATCTTTGTAAGTTTACAATCCTTATTTCTTTCCCCAACAGCATGAGGCAATTACAAAACAATGAATGGCTTAATCAAAAGCAAACTCTCTAATATTTAAATAATTTTTAATATTTAAGAACCAGAGACTTTAAAAACAATGCAATTGCTACAGACCTTAGATTCAGGTTTTACTTAAAAGGAAGTCCACCTATCCTCTCAAAGAAGACTCAAAGATCCTATTAACTGACACCTGCTGAAATTGTGCCTCACAATTTTAGGAAGTGGGTCACAGAGCATTTAAATGCAATTTAATTTAAACGGAGAACTAACAGCACATAACATATGGTTTCAGGTATCAGGAAGCGAGGGAAAAGCCTTCAAGAATCTGTTACATCACCTTAAATCTTTCCAGGTTTTGCTTTCTTTCTTGAGGTTTTCTGTCACCATGCAAGCAGACACATGAGAACTGATGTCCCTTCCTATCAGGGCCTGGAAGAGAGGCTATGCATTAATAACATCACATTTAAGGTACATTGAAACACTACACAGAACTGGAACACAGCACATTTTATGGGCCAAAGTCTCAAGCCATGGGAACTTCATTTCTTTCCAATTAACATAGACTTCTAATTACTGATACAACCATTGTGGAAAAACAAGACAAATACCTTTCCTCTGCCCTCCCCAAAAGAGGTCTGTGCAGACATGTCTCTTCATTCCTTCCTAGTCTAAAGTTTCCCTTGTTCCTCCAAACATGTCTTCACCTTCCTCCTCACACATCCCCTTTTAGTGTCTTCTTTAACGTCTCTCCCTCTTGTTCCCTTACGTGTGTAGTTTTGTGCACACACGTTTCCTCCTGTCTCTCTTGCCCCAGCCATGATCACTTTTTCTTACACGATTTTCAGCAGAGGCATCACACTCTCTTCTCAGTGTTTCAAACTTTGGTGCCCAGTTGGTTGTTTCCAGCCATTTCAGAGTAGTCTAGAAGAGGTACAGGGCAGTTTACTGCCTCCTCCCACAAAGGGCACCCCTGCAGTCCATGCTACCAAGCCCTGACTTATGTCCAGTCACTGTAGCAAAAAACTGAAGTACAATTTTATTTCTGTCTGACTATGACTGACCTCTATCATACAATTTCGGCTTTGAAATAAACAGGAAAGTGAGTAGAATAAGGTTTTTGTGAAAAAAAAAAAAAAAATACTACCTCCACCCTGCTGGATGAAGTACTGCTCCATATTATCACAATCTATTTTAGTCCTGCAGAAAATAATGGCTTGGTCCATCTTGTGTTCTTTGATCGCACGAACGGTGTATTCTCCCTTTAGGATTTTAATAGCTTCAGACCACATCTCTAAGGAAAAATAAAGAAGTGGTTACACTCAAATTGTTTAAAAAGCCTTTGAACAGCTTACATTTGAAATTTTTTCTAGCCTGCAATAGACAGTTATGCTTTTATTAGCAGAGCAAGTGAGCTAGACCTTCAGTTTCTTCTTCTGCCATCACGCTCCAATGTAGTATCATACAGAAAGAACAGAACTACTTCAGGTTCCTAATACACACTGAGAACTGCCAGTCTGCACACCTGCAAAATATATATTCAAGTCTTTTTCTCTCCTCCCTCATTACAGAAACATTTCTCTTCACAGTGATAAAAATGTAGAAATACACATGTGGAGGAATGTGACTCAAGGCCAATTCTCACTCTCTTTCACAAGCTGTTAGTGAACTGGGGGGGCTGGTTACCTGGAGTGTTAGCACCAGGACGGGTGTTGTCTTTTGCATGTACTTCATCAGTCTAGGAAAAACACAAACAAACAAACAAACAAAAAACCAAGTCATTAGCTCACCCTCCACAGAGGGAACACTTAAATCCATTAACTTATAATTAGTGTGAAAATAAATACACTTTAAAAGTACCCTGAGCATTCTTCTCTCTCGCCAGGCAAGCTCATCTAGCTTTATCTAACAAGAAGTCTTGAGTGTAAGCACAGAAAACTTGAAAGGAGAATAACATTATTTTTGTAAACACTGAATAGAAACCACTTTTGAACAAAGTCATGTATTAAAACCCCAACAAAATGGCAAATCTGAAAACAATGTACTATAACATGGATAAATCATACAAACACAGTTGCTCTTTAACTATTTCCCCTTGCTAGGCTGAATCAGATACCAGCCTAAAACCCAAGAGAAGCAGAGACTTAATGAAAAGGCTCTAAATAGATCTAACAAAGGGAGAGGTTAAAAAAACCCTACTGATTGTAACTGCTAAGAGTTGCTGAGAATGAAACAGTCCCAAGTTACTCAGAACACAAAACCTAAAGACTTCAAGAACATCAACCACCACCTTTTCTCATGAATAGGTGTCAGATTAATGTAGAATTTCAACTAGAGTCTCAAATGCAGTTTGAGATGAAATCCATCCCTCTAAAAATTGCTCATCTCACATAGGTTAGAGACAAAACTACTTGACAGACTCATCTATGCTGGGAGGTCTACCTCCTACTGACCTATCAGACAGGTACTCACTATAGCTAAGCCACAGACCATGAGCTAAGAAAGGAGTGAAAAAGCAGTGTAGTGCCATTATTCTCCAGTACAAATCAGAATGTTCATCTATCAAGATCTTCCTCACTCAAGTTTGCAAGAATGAGCTGTTCAGGAACAGTGTTACCACATCACCAGCTCCCTGCTGCTGACTGCCATGGAACACACCTTTCCAGATACACTTGGCTGTGTCAACAGTCAACGACCCTACAACATTAAGTCTCAATTCTGAAAGCTAAAGAAGTAAACATGGGAAAATCATCTCAATTTTTCACTTTTAGACCACTTACTCTGATATGATTCTTGCCAAGCCTCTCCCAGAGTTTGTCAGCTTTTGGATTTACAGGCACAACCACATGGTGTACAGTTTCAGGGACAGAATCTTCTCCTTTCAAATCAACCCAAGTGGGAAAATGCATGATCTTTTCAGATAGCTTTTTCACATCAAAAGAATGTAATGTTGCAGAGCACACAATCACCTGAGAACAAAAAAAAAAAAAGCCATGTGGATACCACTGGAGATCAAGTTCTCTCAGCAAAAATGGTCAGAGTAGAACTGGAAGGACGTTATGTAGCTGAACAGTGTAATGCACACAGTCCCTGACTGGATTCACTCAGCACAGGGACCACCCACCTGACAAGAGTCAAACACAAGTTACTTAACTATTCTCTTACAAAAATCCAATCACCTTAAAAGAAGAAAGCAGAATTACTGGGAACTGATGAATCATTAGAACATTAGAAATCACAATGCACATAGTAACTTCTTTTTCAGATGTGTTTATATCTAACTAAATACTGCTAAATACTGGGCTTCAAGATCTAGAATCCTAAAAATACATATTGACAGCAATTACTGAACCCAACCACAATATGTTAAGTTTTGGACAAGAGGTGTAACAAACTCTACTTCAAAGAAGCAAGCTCCATGCCATGTAACAGACAACAGCTGAAAGCAGTGCACACCACACAAAAACCAAAACCCAAAGAAACCCAAACCACCACAAAAAAACAAACCAAAGCTGCTAACAAATGTGATACCTGAAGTCTCTTTCCATCTGAAGTTATCTGAGGAATTTGACTGTGGATCCTGTTTATGAAATCTGAATAACCTTGGAGAAGAAGGCCATCCTATATGGGATTAAAATAAAACAAAGTTGCAATACTTATTTCTCAGTCTATACACTTCAATTAATTAAGCAATACACTCGTAGTCTCAGAAGTTCTCTCTTTTAATTAGCTAGTCAAAGCCTAGTATCATTACTAAGGAAGAAAAAAAAGTAAAAATGTGGAGTATTTGCAAGTACAGTTACTGTGCTTCACAAGAAATTGAACATTTGTCTTAGCTGTTT
>NW_009951988.1:0-748 GCF_000747805.2 Chaetura pelagica | reverse complement strand
CCCAGACCCGGGGAGGTGGCACCAGGGGACATCAGGGGACAAGGGGGGGACTGATCCTGGGAGGTGGCACCAGGGGACACCAGGGGTCAGAGGGGACATAGAGGGGGACAGATCGAGGGAGGTGGCACCAGGGGACAGAGGGGACACCAGGGGACAAAGGGGGGGACAGATCCTGGGAGGTGGCACCAGGGGACAGAGGGGACACCAGGGGACAAAGGGGGGGACAGATCCTGGGAGGTGGCACCAGGGGACAGAGGGGACACCAGGGGACAATGTCCCCAGAGCCAGGGGAGGTGACACCAGGGGATGGAGGGGACAAGGGGGGGGACAGATCAGGGGAGGGGACACCGAGGGACAAAGGGGACAAAGAGGGGGACAGATCCTGGGAGGTGACACCAGGGGACAGATGGGACACCAAGGGACAGTGTCCCCAGACCTGGGGAGGTGGCACCAGGGGACAGAGGGGACACCAGAAGACAATGTCCCCAGACCTGGGGAGGTGACATCAGGGGACAAGCGGGGGACAGATCCTGGGAGGTGACACCAGGGGACAGATGGGACACCAAGGGACAGTGTCCCCAGACCTGGGGAGGTGGGAGGTGGCATCAGGGGACAGAGGGGACACCAGAAGACAATGTCCCCAGACCCAGGGGAGGTGACACCAGCGGATGGAGGGGACAGGGGAGGTGGCACCAGGGGACAGTGTCCCCAGAGCCAGGGAGGTGACACCAGGGGACAGAGGGGACAC
>NW_009951987.1:6387-23710 GCF_000747805.2 Chaetura pelagica | reverse complement strand
GACTCCTCAAGAAAGAAATCTTTGACGGCCAGAAACAGCCATCCCTGTGTGTTGCAAGACCTGGGTTTTTGAAACTGCTGGGTCTTCAAGGTGGCACCTTCACTCTGCCGGCTCAGACACTACGGGGAGATCTACGACCCCCCTGTAAGCGGCTGAGTTAGACAGACAGCACAATTGGCCAGAAATATTCCATTCCGTAGAGCTACGTAAGCTCAGAGGAAGGTCAGAGATCACAGAAGACAACTTCCTTCCTGCTTCTTCTTCCCTTCTCTTCTGTCCATGACTGGCGTCCGGGGAGGACTCCGTCCATCCCTCACTGTGGATCCCCAGGCTCCAGCTCTCCTGGCCCTCATCACTCTCTGCTTTTCTCCAGCAGCTCTGGAATTCTTTGGGACTGTTCATAGCTAAGGAGAGTGCTGTGGAAGTTCCTGGGGGTGGGGGGAGGCGAGAGGCTTTTGCACATACCTAACATATTTTTATGTAATTGTATATATATTTTCTTATATAATTAGTGTTTAATTAAAGCTGTGTAGTTTAGTTTTCAATCCAGCCAAGTCTCTCTCTTTCTCTCTCTCTCTCTCTCCTTGTCTACCTGGGTGGGAGGGGGATTGAGAGCATTGTTGTTGAACCTGAGTCAAACGGTGACAACACACACTGGCAGGCACTCCCTCTCACCTGTGTTTGCAAATGAACATACAACTGTACACAGGCACACACAAATACACTCACAAGCACAGGCAGGTGCGCATGCACCTGAGGAAGCACAGCCTCTCCCCACACCCACTGAGAACCAGGACTCCACCATCCAGCTCTCTGCCTCTGTGTCCCTGACAGCCTGAGGCAAGTCCTTGGCAACCCAGTGCTAAGAATGTAAATTGAGCACCAGCCATCACTGGGGTATGTCATGACAGCAGAGGGCTTTGAGGCTCTGCTAGGTTGGGCAGGAATTATTCAATGGCCTGTGTTCTCATTACAGGAAAGAAAGAAGGTGTATTGGGGTCCAAGCCTCAGGGTCTTAAGTGGACATGCAGCCAGTTCACGTGCAAATTGTGTGCATGAGGGACAAAGTCAAGGCTGGAGACCACCCCTACAGGTGCAGATCCAGGGGCTCTGCACCTAGCCAGTCTACGTAATCCCAAAATCTGACAAGATCCAGCCCACCCCTGGTGATCACCGTAGGGTGGTTGTGGAGGTCTGGGACCAGTTCCAGCTTCAGTGCAGGGGGAGGTGCCGCCCTGACATGCTCACACAGCAGCAAAGGGTTGTGTGTCTGGGGCGAGCCAGATACCCTGCAGCTGCAAATGCTGGGGCTGGGACAGCAGATAGGAAGCTGGCCTGATGAAGTGTCCTTATGATAAATATCCTCTCTTCAGCAGCCAAACTAATATTGTCAAGTGGCATTGGGAGGAGACTTCAAAGTGTCTAAGCTGCACTCAGACATCTGTCAGTTATGGTGGCTCACTAGGGCTTATTGGAGCTGCACTGCTGACAAGTCTGTCGCCATGTCTGCTTTTAGCAGTGGAGCAGCCTCCAGAGCCACAGGAGCAGTGGACAGAGGCTATGCCCTGAGCTGCACAGGCAGCAGGAGGACAAGCATTGTGCCCTGAGAGCCTCCCAGCAGGAGTGGCATTTTCCCAGGGTCCACACCTGGCCTGGAAGGCCCTTTGCTGTGACCTGCTTCCTGTGGAATGTGTCCAGCTCCTGGCTGTGCTTGGCAAGTGCAGCATCAGGAATCAAGGTGGCACGAAGATGGATTTGTCAGAAACCCTCTCCAAAAGCAGCTGCACCATTACTTAGGCTAAACCAGCTGCTGCTATTCTTAGCCAGCAGGCAGCCATGACAGATGTGTACTGTGTGTGTAAGAAGCACACCTGTGTCAGGATTTTCCATTGCCGGCTGGTGAGCTCAGCAGATGCTGCTCTGAGGCATTGTTAGTGCTTGTCACGTCAGTACTGTCCTGGCAAGAATTCCTTCTCCATCTCTCTTAAAAGTGTCTCTAATGTTTTATGGAAGACTGCAACAAGGTCTCCCTGGAGCCTTTTCTTCAGCCTCTCTGGCTGAACAACCCTACCTCTCTCAACCTTTTGTTCGTCAGAGAGGTGTTCTAGTCCTCCAGGCATTCTCATGGGGCCTGCTCTGATAGGAGCGCACCAGGTGAGAACCCCACAACTGGACACAGAACTCCTGGTGAGGTCCCACCAAAGCAGAGCAGGTGGACAGAATCTTCTCCCTTGACTTTGTGACTGTGGGAAACTGTTCTTTTCTTCCTCACATAAGTCTAAACAAAATGCCTTTTCAGCCAGCGAAGGCCTCTCCTGATCATTCCCTGCTCATGGACTAAAACAGACTTGCTTCTCAAGGACAACTAAGACCAAAACACCAGATGTGGTGTGGGACAGAAAGGATGGGCCACAAGCCATCGTGTGCCCCTGGCAGTCACCCCCTAACTTGGGGCTCATGGACGCTCCTTGGCTCTGGGCAGTGACACTGCCTGGACAGGTGGTTTCACGGGGGTATCAGAGGCAGCGAGTGCAGCAGGTGGGCCCTTCCCTTCTCCCTGAGGCCCGTTCCCACGCTTTCTGCATGGGATACCCCCTGCTGTGGGCACTGGTGCTGGGACCTGCCTGCCTGCCTGCCCCGGGTCCAGCCTGGGCCTCAGCACTGAGCTCAGGGTCCTGAGCCCTGGCGTCGGGGCCGGAGCCCCCACATGTTGCTGCCGGTTGAGGGGAAACCAAGGGCTGCTGCACACACACACTCACACACACACACACTCCTCTCCTCCTACTTGCACACACCGTGCAACCTCTTAAGGAGGACTGGCATCGGGCTTCCTGCCCTCCTCCCTTCTCCCTTTGGTCCTCAACCCTCTCCTGAAGAGAACGCCTTAAAAGCACAGGACCTTTTGCATTACCTCCCCAAAGGACACTTTCTTACTATATATATATATCTATCCCTGGTAGCCATTCACATTTTCCCTAAACATCATCCCTTAGTTTGTGTTAGCCCTTAATAAACCGATTAATTTGTGTAGTAAACATTGGTCTTAGAAGCAATTTGTGAGTGTGGGGGGGTGGGGTGCTTTCTAACTACCACTCTAAAATATGGTCCCGCAGTGTCCGTTCCTCTGTGAGAGGCAGTGCCACATGTGGCCCTCGGTCATATTCAAAAACCCCTCCACATCGGGGTGGGGGGGAAGTCACGAAAGCACCTGACAGCCAGTAGCCACCCAATATCGGCTCACAACAGTGACTATCCTTCTTTGGATGCAGCTCACGATACAGTTGCCTTTCTGGGTTGGAGGCACACATTACTGACTCATGTCCAATTTTTAAACCAGCAGTATCCCCAAGTCCTTCTCCATAGGGCTGATCACAGCAATTCATCCCCCAGGCTGTTCTGATGTTGGGGATTGCACCAAGCCAGGGGCAGGACCTTGCAGCACTTGGTCTACTTGAACTTCATGAGGTTCATATGGGCCCACGCCACAAGCCTCTCAGGGTCTCTCTGGGTGGCTACTCGTCCTTCACAAGTGCCTACTGCACCTCTCATGTTGGCGTCATCTGCAAGCGTACACTCAACCTCACGGTCTATGGGATTTATGAAGATATCAAATGATACCACAGAATGGTTTGAGTTGGAAAGGACCTTAAAGGTCACCTCGCTCCAACCCCTCTGCTTGGGTAGGCACACCTTCCTCTACATCAGGCTGCTCAGAGCCCAAATTCAACCTTGCCTTGAACACTTCCAGGGATGGTGCTTCCACAGCCTCCCTGGGACACCTGTTCCAGGGTCTCACCACTCTCACAGTAAAGGAATGTCTTCCTAACGTCTACCCTAAATCTCCCCTCTTCCAGTTTCAATCCACCACCCCTTGTCTCCCTCTTTCTCGACTTCGTGGCCCTCCCTCCCGACTCTCTCAGGAGGCTCAACCCACGGTTTTCTGCAGTTGGCAGGTCCGGAGTTGGACAGATCCAAGTCCAGCCAAAAGGAGGGGGCACCCGGAGTTGAACCAGGGACCTCTTGATCTGCAGTCAAATGCTCTACCACTGAGCTATACCCCCAACTGCTTGTATCTTTGTCCAGTATGGCCTGAAGAGGGATCACAGGCTGGCAGAAGAATTCCTCTGATGAAGGATACTGGAATCCCAAGCAGTGAGGCAGCTTCAGTGGGGGCCCAACTCAAACGCTTCTGTGCACATGCACGCAGCATGGGGAATAAGCAGGAGGAGCTGCCTGGTGGGACAACTCCTGCTGGGGCAACTTCTAGTGGAGATGGAGCGTGGGAATGGACGGTCCTTAGGAGGGACAGGCAGGAGAGTAGAGGAGGGGACATTGCCCTCTAAGTCAATGACCAGCTGGAGTCCATGGAGCTCCCCCTGGGGATGGATGAGGAGCTGACAGAGAGCTTATGGGTCAGGGTTAAGGGGAAGACAGGGGCTGGTGATAATACAGTGGAATTCAGCTGTACATGACATCTGCTGGAGGGACAACACAGCAAGGCACCAGCAACCCAGGAAGTTCCCTTCCTCCTCCACACGGTAGACGAACCAACAAGAAAAGGTGCCGTGCTGGGCCTTGTTCTCGCCAGCCGGGATGGACAACATGCAGCTTAAGGGCAGCCTTGGTTGCAGTGACCATGAAATGGTGGAACTCGGGATCCGTCAGGTGACAAGGAGGGTCCGCAGCAAGCTCACTATCCTAGAGTTCAGGAGAGCAGATTTCAACCTCTTCAGGGATCTGCTTGGTAGGATAACATGGCATAAAATCCTGGATGGGAGAGGAGCCCAAGAAAGCTGGTCAATATTGAAAGATTACCTCCTCCAAGGCCAGGAGCAATGCATCCCAAGAAAAAGGAAGGCAGACAAGAATGCCAGGAGACCTGCATGGGTGAACAAAGAGCTTCTGAACACTCTTAGATGAAAAAAGAAAGTCTGCAGAGGGTGGAAGCAGGGACAGGTAGCCTGGGAGAAAAACAAAGAGGTTGTGCGAGAAGCCAGGGATCAGATTTGGAAAGCTATTGTGCAGGTAGAGTTAAACCTGGCCAGAGACATCAAGGGTAGTGAGAAGGGTTTCTACAGGTACATCAGTGGTAAGAGGCAGAACCAGGAAAATGTGGGACCTCTGCAGAAGGAAGCAGGAGACCATGTCACGCATGATATGGAGAAGGCTGAACAACTTTCTTGCCTCAGTCTTCACCACTAAGGGCTCTGGCCACACCGTTCAGGTCACACAAGGCAGAAGCGGAGACTGGGAAAAGGAAGATCCGCCCTCTGTAGGAGAAGAGCAGGTTCGAGAGCCTTTAAGGAGCCTGGAAGTGCACAAGTCCACAGGACCTGACAAAATCCATCCGAAGCTCTTAAGAGAGCTGGCAGGTGAAGTTGCAGCACCACTCTCCATCACATTTGAAAAGTCATGGCAGTCTGGTGAAATTCCCGCTGAGTGGAAAAGGGGAAACATGACCCCCATTTTCAAAAAGGGTAGGAAAGAGCCAGGCAACTACAGGCCAGTCAGTCTCTCCTCTGTGCCCAGCAAGATCACAGAGCAGACCCTCCCAAAGGCTCTGCTACGGCATGTGGAAAACATGGAGGTGGTTGCTGGCAACCAACATGGCTTCACCAAGGGCAAATCTTGCCTGAAAAATTCGGTGGCCTTTTACGATGGGGTCACAGCATCAGTGGACAAGGGGAGGGCAACAGACGTCATCTACGTGGACTTGTGCAATGCATTCAGCACTGTCCCGCATGACATCCTGGTCACAAAGCTGGATCAGCAATGTGCACTCACAACCCAGAAATCCAGCAGGTCGAGGGAGGACCCTCTACTCTACCCTGGTAAGATCCCACCCAGAGTACTGTGTCCAGTTCTGGGGCCCTCAAAACAGGAAGGACATAGAGTTCTTGGCACAAGTCCAGAGGATGGCCACAAAGATGCCAGCTGGGTTTAGACTAGATGGTCTTTCAAGGTCCCTTCCAGCCAAAACCGTTCTGTAGTTCTCTGGGCCCAGCCAGGCCCTCTGTCCCCAGGAGAAGCCTGCATTTCTCCAATAGCTCACTCAGCTGTTCTAAGTCCACACTCTTGGGCTTCAGAAGCAGAGAGGGAAACCTGCTCTTCTGCAATGGCAGAGGCCCCTGCCTTGAACCAGCAAAGGATCTCTTCTCCAGTGAGGAATGTTGTCAGGACATGTATGGGTGTGACTTTTTCATGGATATCCAGGCCTAGGGACTTGGGACACAGAAGTGGATACTCAGCAGAAGTGTCTCACCTGCATGACTTGCTCCTCTGCTTCTCTCAGCACCCGCCAGCGGTTCCTGTTGGAGACACTGGCTCTTGGCAGGAGACACACTTACTCCTGTGATGTATTCCCTGGCCAGATTAGCCCAAAGAGGGAAAATCCCTCTCTTGCCTTGCATCTAGGAGCTGGGTGAACATCAAGCCTGCAATGTGAGATTGTTCAGATACATGGACCAGCCTTTGGGAGCTTAAAGAAAGTGAGGTGAAGAATGAGCCGAGGGAGGAAGCTGATGAAGTGACAGATAGATGGATATGGACTCAGGCAAAGCTGAAACACCTTCCTGGCTTTTCAGGTGACGTACAGAAGGAATTTGTGCTGCAGTTCCCACCAGAAGCGACTATCCAGGTAGAACACATCAAAAGAGGAATTTTCTCCAACGGCCTGAGCCAAAAGCTACCAGTTCCTCTGGGTACAGGCACCTTCCAGCTTCCTCCCCATTTCCTTCTTTGTTTCCCTTGCACAGTCATTTCTGACAGCTCTGCCCCCTCAGGGCTCTTGCTGTGGACATGTGTGTTTCCGAGTCTCTCTCACATGCAGGAGGATCAGTGTCAGCATGCACCTCAGGTATCTTGTCCTTGCTGCCTTCTTGAGGCAACCACTGGGTAAGCACTGGCATTGACTGTCAGTATGAATCCTCATCTTCCCAGCAGACACTCAGTTCTCCACAGTTCTTTGCAGGGAACTGCTCTTGACTTATGGGCAAATATTGGGAACCATCAGACCACAAGGGTGATTTTGCACTTGCTTTCTCAAGATGCTGTTACTGCTGGCAAAGAAAAGATGAGACTGAGAAGAAACAGCTCCTCAGGTATCTCGTCCTTGCTGCCTTCCTGAGGCAAGCACTGGCTCAGCATTGGCTTTGACTGTCAGCACGATTTCTTTTCTCCCCAGCACACCCTCACCCCTCTACAGTCACTGGTGTTTCCCTCAGGACTCAGTCTTGGGTCCAGTCTTGTTCAAGGTCTCTAACAATGATCTGGATGAGGGGGTTGAGTGCACACTCAGGAAGTTTGCAGACGACACTGAATTGGGCGTGAGTGTTGTTCTTCTGGAGGGTGGGAAGGCTCTACAGAGGGACTTGGACTGGCTGGACTGAAGGGCTAAGGCCAATTCTCAACAAGACCAAGGAATTGTAGTGGTGGGGCCTCCCATCTGCAGGATGTGCTCTGAGGCCAAGAGGGCATATGTCAGCAGAGGTGCCAGAATGCAGGGCTGGATCAGCATTGGCTGTAGAGGAGCTGAGAATGTCTTCCTCAGCTCCAAGACACAGTTGCCAAAAGGGACTCATCACCCTGAGGAAAGGTCTGCTTGTGTCCCCACCTCACTCCCTGTCCTTATACCAAGTTAGACTCTGGTCATGTTTTCAGAGAGCCCCAGCTGCCCACCTATGGAAGGGCAGCACTGGATGCACAGACGCTCTGACAGCAATGCCCAGGAGCTCTGTCCTCAGTCCAACATCAGCCTTTGGGTTCCCAGGGATCCTCATCTGGGCTGTCACCAGTGGCTTTAGGAGGGGGGGCACCTTCTGCCACAGTAGCGGCTGGAAATGCCAGAGAGGTCACAGCACCCGGAGTTGATGGGCACTCCATCACAGCTGAGGATGCTGCCAACAGCAGCAGAGGTGGAGAAGCCCACCACGGTGTTCTGTGGGAAGGAGCTGAGGATGGGGCCGGGCAGGGTCACCACCACAGCAGGAGGCTCGATGGCGACAGTGGAGCTCTGGCACTGCCTGACACAGGGCTCGTTGCAGCTGTTGGCCAGCGGGGTGGGGCCGCAGGGCCGGCATGGCAGGCACTGGTTGTAGCAGGACATGCCTCTGGGATGGAGGTGCACCTGGGAGAGAGGGTCAGGAGGAATCAGAGCAGCCCACCACAAGTCTGTCACCCCGCCAAGAGGATTTCACAGGCACCTGCTGAGACAGGAGGTAGGAACTGGGCAGTGAGGCAAAAGGGTTTCCAGGCCTCATCCTCACACAGGACTGCAAAGTGTCACAATGATCAACTGAGGAGTTGGGCTGGCTTTCATGGTGGTCCTGACCTGGCTCAAGGCCCAGAGGTAGCTTCCACAGAAGTGGCAATTTCCTAAGCTGCTCACGAGGAATGGAAAATATCCCAGGTAATGACACAGGCTGGCGAGTGTTTTCCTGAAGCTGCCTGGGATGTTGCTGGCCTGGGGCTCACTGGTGGAGTTATGTGGGGCCACATTAACAGCAAGGGATCCTGCAATCCTTGGCTGGTCACCTAAGGGCTTCCTGGTGTGAGGACATGCCACATCTTTCTCTGCCTCCCAACATGGTCACTCCAACAATTAGTTGTTGGGTGCACGTGGCCTGCCCTGCTGCGTTTCAGAGACTCTTCATCTCTTACCCATGAAGCTAAGCAGCCTTCCCTAAGCTTTTGGTATTGAGGACTGAAAAGGTTATTCCCCCATTTTTAAACACTGCTCAAAGTTATGTGGGTCGTCTACCCACTGACATATTATGGGGTGGCCACCATGATGCTTGAAGAGAAAAAAATCATTTACTGGCACTGCAGAGAGAATCAGGGGGAGATTTTTGCCTTCCAAAAGCCCAGAGTTACCATTGCCTACAAGACGTAAAACATTTGAGAGAGGTCTCCAGTTTGCTCTAGTATTGCCTACCTGGTCCTCTCCCTGCCAGACTACATCTCTGCCTCCCCAGCTGGACCCCCACACCCTTGACTGCCTTCCCATATAGCTTTCTAATCACTTTGGATACTGTCACTCACCTTAAGGGTGCATGCTAATGGGTGAGGTGGACCAGAGCCTTTGCTTCCAGACACACGTGACACCTCCTCAGCTTTGAGGGCAGTGAACCTGTTTTCTAGTTTTAAGAACTTAGGCACGACAGAGGCCTTCTGCTTGGTGCCAGAAGTTACCAGCTTCCATCCTGAGCTTGTTCCTTGGAATCTGCTCCTAGGAGTCTACAAGTGGTGGTCGGTTTTCCACATTCATCTACTAAAAGCAGCAGAGCAGACAATTCCATGGTGTATTAAGATAAGCAAGAGGGGCAGAAGACCAGTTTGGCTGAACAGGCAACTCCTCATGGCAGTCCAGAGGAAAAAGAGCTTGTACCATCTCTGGAAGGAAGGCCAGGTTTTGCAGGAAGCTTACAGAGCTGTCATCTGTGTACGCAGGGAGAAGCCAGGAAAGGCCAAAGCTCAGTTATGGCTGAACCTGGCCAGTGTTGTTTTAGGCAACAGGTACAGCCCAGCCAGTGTCCCTCCTGTTCCCCACAGTGCCAGTCACCTCCTCAGAGAAAGCAATGAGAGAGAATTTTCCCCCAGTAAAGCCCTGTCAGCTGCTCCCAACCCCCTTCTGGCCCATCATGAGTTTAGAAAGGCTTCTGAGAGTATTTGCTCCACCTGCTTTCCAAGAAATGAGTAGACACTGTCCTGTCAACTCCTCCAACAGCCTTGGATGCATCTGGAGTGGTCCCATGAACTTGTGTAAGTCCAAATGAGAGCCAGAGTTCCTTAGTTGTTTCTTCTTGTACTCTGGGTGCTGTTTCATTCCCAGAGAGTCTGTGAGGAGGCTCAGGGATGTGGTAGGTCTGGGGACCTTCCTGAGTGGCTTTTACTGGACAGCATGTGAGACGAGTCCTGTGCCCGAGCTGACGTGTCTTCCAAGGGAAATGCATGGGCCTCTCATCCTGTCACGCAAAAGATGCCTTCACCGGGGAACGTGCCAAACATAAGGCAGGAAGTAAAGAGGCAGAAATTCAGGAAGCCAAAACAGCCAAAACAGCATTAGCTGCGGCGTTTTACATTCAAGAGGAGCTTGTCAGGAAATAGCAGCCTCTCCAAGGGATGCCTCTGGCACCTGGGGCAGTAAAGGTCCAGCCCAGCTCCTCGCCTTCATTGACTTCTCGCCTCCTTCTCTTTGGGAGTCAAGTGAGTCTGAAGCCCCTTCTCCTTCTCCACTTCTGTTAAAATGGGGTCTTAGCTCAAGGGAACTCTATGCTGATATCAGCTTTGTTCAACGCCCAATCTTGGGGATCCTTGTCAGAGACACAGGGAAAAGGAGAGGAGGTTAGATATGGAGGGAAGCTGGGAGGTACCCTGGGAGGACTGCAGACAGGTTGTCCAAGCAGCTAGGGATCAGGTAAGGAGGGCCAAATCCCAGACAGAATTAAGTCTCACCAAGGGTGTAAATACCAATAGGAAAAGCTACTATAGGTATGTTGGGGATATAAGGACAACCAAGGAAAATGTCGGCCCTCAGCTGAAGGAAACAGAAGACCTAGCTATGCAGGATATTGAGAAGGCTGAGGTTCTCAATGGTTTATTTGAATCAGACTTCTCTGGCAAGTGCTCCAGTCTCATCACAAAGGCCACAGTGGATGAAAGCAGAGACTGGGAGAAGAAAGCGCGCGCGCGCACACACACACACACACACACACACCAACTTTAGGAGAAGAGCAGATTTGGGACCACTTGAATAACCTGAAAGTGCACAAGTCTATGGGACATGATGGGATCCATCCACAGGTCCTGAGGGAGCTAGCAGACGCAGCTACTAAGCCTCTGTCCATCATATTTGTGAGGTCATGGTGGTCTGGTGAGGTTCCTGCCCATTGAAAAAAAGATAACATTGCCCCTATTTTTAAAAAGGGAAAAAAGTAAGCCTCGGGGAACTACAGACCGGTCAGTCTCAACTCTGTGCTGGGCAAGATCGCAGAACAGATCTTCCTGGAAAGTCTGAAAAGGGACACGGAAAATAAGGAAGCGATGGGAAACAGACAACATGGCTTCACTAAGGACAAGTCATGCCTGACCAATATGGTGGCTTTCTATGACAAGGCTACAGACTACAGACATGGTGGATAATGGCAGAGCAACTGATGGCATCTACCTGGATTTGTGCAAGGCATCTGACACTGTCCCACATGACATCCTGGTCTCCTAACAAGACATGGATTTGAGACATGGACCACCTGATGGATAAGTAATTGGCTGGATGGCTGCACCCAGAGAGTTGTGGCAAATGGTTCAGAGTCCCAGTGGAGGCAAGTGATGAGTGGTGTTCCTCAGGGGTCAGTACTGGGACCAGTGCTGTTTAACGTCTTGGTTGCAGACGTGAATTGAATGTATCCTCAGCAAGTGTGGTGATGATACAGGGTTGTGTGGAGTAGCTGACCCTCTAGAGGGAAGGGATGCCATCCAGAGGAACCTTGACAGGCTGGACAGGTGGGCCAGTGCCAATCTCATGAAGTTCAACAAGGCCAAGTGCAAGGTCCTGCACCTGGATTGGCACAACTCCAGGCAGAAATACAGGCATGGATAGACAACAGTCCTGAGGAAAAGGACCTGCGTGTGGTAGTAGATGAGAAGCTCACCATGAGCCACCAGTGTGCACTCGCAGCCCAGAAAGCCAACTGCATCCTGGGCTGCATCAAAAGAAGTGTGGCCAGTACGGTGATAGAGGGGATTCTCCCCCTCTAGTCTACTCTGGTGAGACTGCACCTGGAATACTGCATACAACTCTGGAGCCCTCATCACACGAAAGGCATGGAGCTATTGGAGAAGGTCCAGAGAAAGGCCATGAAGATGATACAAGGGCTGGAGCACCTCTGCTACAAAGACAAGCTGATAGAGTTTGAGCTATTCAGCCTGTCGAGGTCAAGGCTCCAGGGAGACCTGATAGTGGCCTTCCACTACCTGAAGGGGGCCTACAGGAAATCTGGGCAGGTGCTTTTCACCAGAGAGAGTAGAGGTATGACAAGGCGTGATGGTTTTAAACTGAAAGAGTAGACATTTAGGTTAGACATCAGGAAGAAATTCTTCACCATGAGGGTAGTAAGGCGCTGGAATATCTTCCCTAGGGAGGTTGTGGATGCCTCCTCCCTGGAGTGGTTTAAGGGCAGATTGGATGAGGTTTTGTTCAACCTGCTCTAGTGTGAGCTCATGGGAAGCACATTGGAACCTGATGATATTTAAGGTCTCTTCCTACCTTAACCATTCTCTGATTCTGTGATTCGGTGGTGACAGGCTCCTTCTCATGTATGCCCCCTCTGCCCCCTCTTCCAGGTGCACCTTGGGCATCCAAGACATGTCCTGCTACAACCAGTGCCAGCCCTGCTGCCAGCCTTGCGGCCCGACCCCACTGGCCAGCAGCTGCAATGAGCCCTGTGTCAGGCAGTGCCAGAGCTCCACCATTGTCATCGAGCCCTCCCCCGTGGTGGTGACCCTGCCCGGCCCCATCCTCAGCTCCTTCCCACAGAACACCGTGGTGGGCTCCTCCACCTCCGCTGCCGTTGGCAGCATCCTCAGCTGGAAATTAGGTGGAGGCATGGGGAAACATTTCACTGCTCTTTATTGGAAGGTAGGACTACTGCAGCGAGTCCTCTTTCAGGCACTGCCTCTGGAAGCTGAGGAAGACACTAATAGTTACTCCACAGTCAATGGCTATCAGTCCTTGCCTTGCTGCTGCTCTGCCGGGAAAGATCTTCTTGGCCCTGAAGCACACCATGTGAACTGGAATCCTGACCACTGCTGCCCTCAAGAGAGGAACCATGGGCATCTGGGAACCCCTGGGACATCATCAGTCTCACGATGTCTTGGGGGAAAGTGCTCCTCTTGCTGGTGGAGCTGTGCTGGGAAATGAGGCTCAGAAGAAGAGTTTGCCAAAGGATGGCAGGAATTTGGAGTGGGAAAATAGCCTTGGGGATGGCCCCCAGTCCTACTCACCCTGCCCCTCTCCTCCATTACCTGATCTAGGGGCGACGGCCAGCAAGACTGGCCATGGGCAGCAGAGACAGCTTCCACATGAGCCCTTCAGCACAGCATCTGGCCTGGGCCACCTGTTGCCTACATGTTGGCTGAGGTGTTCACAAGTTAGCACTGGCATCATCTACAGCAGCCCACACAATGGTGACCCCTGTCCTTGTGAACCCAACACCTCCTTGGGTGAAGGCAGCCCCAGTACAGTGACTGGTGTTCAGTGACACATGGTTGCATTTTGGTGCCTTGTCTTGTGCAAGCACAGAGCAGCTTCACAGAATCACAGAATCACAGACTTACTGAGGCTGGAAAGGACCTCTGAGATTACCAAGTCCAGCCTGTGACCTAAGGCTGCCACATCAGCTAGACCATGGCACCAAGTGGCACATCCAGTCTTTCCTTAAACGCCTCCAGGGATGGTGACTCCACCACTTCCCTGGGCAGTGCATTCCAATGTCTAATCACCCTTTCCATGAGGAAGTGCTGCCTCATATCCAGCCTAAACTTCCCCTGGTGCAGCTTCAGGTCAGGCCCTTTCATCCTGCCACTAATTTCCTGGGAGAAGAGCCTGCCCCCTACCTGATTACAAGTTCCCTTCGGGTAGTTGTAGAGAGTGATAAGGTCCCTCCTCAGTCTCCTCTTCTCCAGGCTAAACAACCCCAGCTCCCCTAGCCTCCCCTCATAAGACTCAATTACCAGCCTCATTCTCTCCTCTGGACCTACTCCAGCACCTCAATACCTTTCTCGGAGTGAGGGGCCCAGAACTACACACAGTACTCGATTGAGGCCTCCCCAGTGCTGAGTCCAGGGGGAGAATTACACCCCTGCTCCTGCTGGCCACACTTTTCCTGATATAAGCCAGGATGCCATTGGCCTTCCAGGCCACCTGAGGACACTGCTGGCTCATGTTCAACCGGTTCTCAACCAGTACTCCCAGGGCCCTCTCAGCTGGGCCATTCTCCAGCCATGCTTCCCTGAGTCTATAGAGCTGCCTGGGGTTATTGTGGCCAAAGTGTAAGACCTGGCACTTCGTCTTGTTGAACCTCATACCGTTGGCCTCGGCCCATCAGCCCAGCAGGTCGACACGCCCCTCAACTTGGTGTCCTCTGCGAATTTACTAAGGGTAGACTCAATCCCCTCATCCACGTTGTCAAGAAAGATGTTGAATAGCACTTGACCCCATACTGATCCCTGGGGGACACCGCTGGTCACCAGACACCAGCTGGATGCAGCACCATTCACCACCACTCTCTGGGCCTTGTCATTCAGGCAGTTTTTAACCAGCGAAGCGTGCACTTGTCCAAGCCACGGGCTGCCAGCTTTTCCAGGAGGGTGCTGTGGGAGACTGTGTCAAAGGCTTTGCTGAATTCTAGGTAGACCACACTCACAGCCTTCCCCTCCTCCATTATGTGGGCCACCCAGTCGTAGAAAGGGATCAGATTGGTTAGGCAGGACCTTCCTTTCCTAAACCCATGTTGGCTGGGCCTCATCCCCTGGTTGTCTTGTACATGCTGCTTGATGGCACTCAGGGCCCAGGAGCTCTACAGCCTCACAAGTGCCCTAACCCAGCTCTGGTCTTGCAAAGGTGGTGTGAGAGAGCAGATACCCCAGCTCTGTGTAAATGTGTGGGAGTTCAAGGTTTGAGTCACACCATTTGTAACATATGCTAGATGACTAAAGTCATGCCTTCATTTCTTTTGACCATCAGAGGTGTCCACGTTGCTCTGCAACTGCTGTCAGTTATCTTGTGATTAGATAAAGCCAACTCAACCAAATCTGAGAAACCGAAAATTAACATTGAGATAAAGGTCACTCATTCAAACATGAGATATTTTCTAATGGCACAGAGACCCTGGGCCAAGGGCCAGTCAGTGCTGGGACCCATGGCTGTATCTGGTCTGAGTGGGCTTGCTCCTGATGCTCAATGTTCCTGTGTTACCACCTAGCTCAGCAGTGCCTCCCACAGAACCTGGCCTGGGAGGGATGACCCATATCCTCACCCCATGCAGGAATGGCCCTGTCATAGGATGATGAAGATGGTTATCAGTAGCATGACTAGGGAAAAAGATTTCAGCCATGGAAAGGAAAGGCCTTTATAAATGTTTTAGCCTTCAGTCATTCTGAGATATGCTTCATCAACCATAAGTGTCTCTTAGTGGAGGACATTAGTGTGTGGATTCTGTTCTAACACTTGTACACTTTTTTCAAGACACTTGGTTTTTCATGCAGGAAACAGCCTATGAGACTGCAGATACTGCTACATGAGAGTGGCAAGAGTCTACCTTGACACTTTCAGCAGCATGGATGCTGTTTTCCTGGAACACCTGTCCATATGTTCTGGCCATAGCCCCGACAGTAGGTGGTGGAAGGAAGAGGGGAGTATCAGCGATGGGCCATCCCAGAGGCTGTTCCCTGCTGTACCGCTCCTGACACTCTGCAACACAAATCATCTCCTAGAGCCCCAGCCCCTGGCACCCCAGCACAGCTGGAACCAGGGCTCGTGGGGCTGCTGAGCTCAGGGCCTCCTGCCTTTCTAGACATTTGTGGGCAGAGACACATCACGGCAAGGCCTGATGCTCATGGGCAGCAGAGCGGCCAGCGATGACTTCTTCAGCTCCAAGGGGTGCTGCCCAAAGGAGGAGTCACTGCATGCACATGCTGTCCCAACTTCCTCTGCCAAAGGAGAGGTGTTTTCTGGTGCCCTCACCCCCTTCTGCCCCAGAGCAACACCCTTCTCCTTTGGCAGCTTGGAGCCTGTTCAAAGAGGGAAAGACCATATGGAGGCCAGGCTTGAAATGCAGCAGAGCTTTAATGAGACCAAAGAGGGAAACAAAGTCACTCCAAGTGAAGGTCACCAGTGTGGAGAGTCATGGTGGCAGCTGAGGGTCTGCATTCTTGGCCATCAAGGAGTTCTTCCACAAGATCTGTCTTCTGCCTGTCCGATAGAAAAGGAAAGGAGACACGTGGTCCCCACTAGGCTGGCCTTGGTGGGACTTTACTGCCAGCGGGAACCAAAGCAATCTGAGAGAAGGCAAACAAGGGCAGATGCGTTCAGCTGTACTGAAAGCAACATGGAAAAAATCTGAGTTCCCCCCAGGTCTCTCCAGGGGGTCAGAGAGACGGATGGTCCCCACCAGGGTGGCCTCAGTGGGACCTTGCTGCTAAGGGAAACCAAAGCAAGCAAAGAGAAGGCAGAGAAAGGAAAAGCCATTCAGCTATAGTGGGAACAATGCTGAAAAATCTTGATCCTCTTCCCAGCAGCTTGTTCTGTGTTCCTCGAGGTGTCTCCAAGGGGTTTCCCAGCATTTTCATCAGGAGAGGAACCTTCTGCCACAGTAGCGGCTGGAAATGCCAGAGAGGTCACAGCACCCGGAGTTGATGGGCACTCCGTCACAGCTGAGGATGCTGCCAACAGCAGCAGAGGTGGAGGAGCCCACCACGGTGTTCTGTGGGAAGGAGCTGAGGATGGGGCCGGGCAGGGTCACCACCACAGCAGGAGGCTCGATGGCGACAGTGGAGCTCTGGCACTGCCTGACACAGGGCTCGTTGCAGCTGTTGGCCAGCGGGGTGGGGCCGCAGGGCCGGCATGGCAGGCACTGGTTGTAGCAGGACATGCCTCTGGGCTGGAGGTGCACCTGGGAGAGAGAGCTGGGAGGAAGCAGAGCACAAGGAGGGGTGAGGAGCAGCCTGGTTACACGGAGGGAGCCAAGGCTCCCCAAGCCAAGTAATGAGCGGGTGGCTGGAGGCTCAACCAGGAGCCACATAGTCTTCATTGCCCAATAAAGAACATCCTAGATGAGGAAGGCTCTCTCCTAAGTCATAACCCAGCCCCCACCTTCAGCCACATCCCAGCTTCTCTCTGAGCAGACCTTCCTGCTGTGCCCTGCCATGAAAAGGAGATCCCAAATCTGTTACAGAACAGAGGCAGTATCAGATGAGAGTTCCACTGAGGAGAGATCTCCCTTTGGAAGAAGAGGAGAAGGAGCTTCACACTCACCTGGCTCCCAAGCAGAAGGAGGCAGGAGAAGGGGATGAGAGAGCAGGGGCTCGGTCTGCCTTTTATACCCGCCCTTCATTGCCGCAGGACCACAGGCACCCTTGGCTGAGGTAACAATTTCCTGACAAGCTCATCTTCGATGCAAAGCATCGCAGCTAATGATATGGGCTGTGCTTGGCTTTCCAACACTGCTGCCTTTTCATCTCCAGGCTTGTGCCATGCCAGTTCTCCTGTGAAGGCTTCTTCTGAGCGCTGGGATCAAAGGCCCCAGGATTTCCAGGGCAGGAATGACAC
>NW_009951987.1:0-2532 GCF_000747805.2 Chaetura pelagica | reverse complement strand
CACCTCCGCTACCACCGGCACCTGCAGCGGCAGCAGCCAGTGGCCTAATATGGAACATCCTCTGCTCGGGATTCTGACTGTCCGCACTAGGACGGCCAAGGGATCCCTGAGCAGGGGCTTTCCTCTGCTCTCTAAGCATAGGGAGGGACTCCAGTGACAAGTCGCTAATGTAAAACTTTACTTCAGAAAGTGCAAAGAAGAGGGATTTCACATTTTATTACTCTGTTAAAGGTCAGATATACAATTTAAAAATGAGTCCTCTGGCTACAGGCTCTCAAGGGGCTTTCAGAAGTTTTCTGCTAGCATTACAAAGTCATGCCATAGAGTCAGGAGTCCAAGTCCCACATTGGTAAGAGAAGCAGATATCAAGGTTTCAGGAACCTTCAAGCGTTCCCCACAGGGCCTCTGTGTTGTTTGAAGAGCATCTAAGCTGATGAAGGGTCTAGAGCAAGTCCCATGAGGAGAAACTAAGGGAACTGGGGTTGTTTAGTTTGTACAAGAGGAGGCTGATGGAAGACCTTATTGCTCTCTACAACTACCTGAAGGTTGTAGTGAGGTGGGTGTTGGCCTCTTTTCCCAAATAAATCACAATAGTACTAGAGAAAATTGCTTGGAGTTGTGTCAGGAGAGGTTTAGAATAGATATTAGGAGGAATTTATTTACCAAAGTAGTAGTAAGGCACTGGAATGGGCTGCCCAGGGAGGTGGTTTAGTTACCATCCCTGGACGTATTAAGAAAACATTTAGACGTGGCAGTTCAGGGCATGCTTTTGTTTAATAACTTCATTAATTATATTCACAGTGGTGCTGAAGGCACTCTCAGCAAGTTTACTGATAACACCAAGCTGGATGGTGCGGTCAATATGCCAGAGGGACAGGATGCCATCCAGAGGGACCTGGACAAGCTGGAGAAGTGGGCCCAGGTGAGCATTGTGAGGTTCATCAAGGCCAAGTGCAGGGTCCTGCACCTGATCTGGGGCAAAGAGAGATATGAATACAGGCTGGAGGAAGACATACTAGAGGGAAGCTCTGTGGAAAAATACCTGGGAGTACTAATAGATCAAAAGCTGGACATGAGCCATCAATATGCAGCCCAGAAGGCCAACTGCATCCTGGGCTGCATCAAAAGAAGTGTGACCAGCAGATCAAGAGAGGTGATTCTGCCCCTCTGCTCTGGTGAGACCTCAGCTGAAGTACTGTGTCCAGCTTTGGAGCTCCCAACACAGAAAGGAGGTGGACCTGTTGAAGCACGTGCAGAGGAGTGCCACAGAAATGATCAGAGGGCTGGAGCTCCTCTCTTATGAAGACTGTGCAAGGGAGTTGGGGCTGCTCAGCCTGTAGAAGAGTAGACTCTGGGGGGACCTTATAGCAACCTTCCAATACCTGAAAGCAGGACTTCCTTTCCAGGGAATTCCTGGCAGGTGGGCAAAGAAGGTATAGCAACATGGCCAAGCCAGCACACAGACCAGACGTGTACACATGAGAATGGCCCCACTCATCCCTGTCTCCATCTCCCTTCCCATGCTTGCTCCAGGCCAAACTGCCTTGATCCTTCCCTTTCCCTGTTTCTACTGCTTCCCTTAAACATCCCATGTCTTGTACAATCCAGAAGGACTTTTCCAGTGCATCCCTTAGCAGTTTTGATCCCCTTGTAGGCAGAAGCGTCCCTCAGTTTATAAGATGATCCTCCCTTCTCAGCCTTCTGGGAGAGTTCATCCCCACAGAGGGAGGCCACATCCTGATACCTGAATGAGTAGGGAGTAGAAGTCTGTGAAGCAGAAGGTTGTGCTGGATGTCCTCCTGCCTGAGAGAGGTGGTGTGTCTGATTCTGGGTGGGATGTTCACAGCAGTTGCTGTTCCCAGAGATATTTGAGAAAGGAGGGAAACCCCCTGTGGGGACAGAGTCAGAAACTCCTTTCAGACACTATCGAGCAACAAAGAAAGCATCAAAGTCAGGCTTATAGTGAGAGGACAAGACGCAATGGATCAAAACTGGAAGTGGGAAGATTTGGGTAAGACATTAGGAGGCAATTCTTTCCTGTGAGTGTAGTGAGACCCTGGAACAGATTGCCCAGAGAAACTGTGGAAGCCCCATCCCTGGAAGTGTTCAAGAACAGGTTGGATGAGGCCCTGAGCAACCTGATCTAGTGAGAGGTGTCCCTGCTCACATAGGGGAGTTGGAACTAGATGATCTTTAAGGTCCCTTCCAACTGAAACCATCCTTTGAAGGTCTGCAGAGGGGCCAGTCCCTGTCTGATTGTGAGACGAGTGCAAGCCCCTCTCTCTGGCTCGGCACTGCATGGCAGAAGTTCACCATGGACACTCCTTCCTTGCTGGGGTCTGACTGGGCTTGCTTTGATGTCCAGGAGGAGCAGGATAAAAGCCTTCAGCCTGCTATTCACTGGCAGCAACATCTTTATCTCATCAGGCTCCTGCAGGAACATTCATGTTTCGCAGGGCCCTTTGCCAATGGAACTTGGAGCTGAGAGGCAGCACCTCTATACAAGTTTATGCCCAAAGGAGGAATGGGCCA
>NW_009951986.1:18587-39337 GCF_000747805.2 Chaetura pelagica | reverse complement strand
TCCATCCCCTACCTCCACTGAGACAGCAGACCGAAGGACCTTGCTAATACAACACTCCACAAACATTGGTGTGCCTCCCCCAGGCTTGTCTCTAGCACGCCTGTTTTCATCCCCTTCCCCCTTCAAATCTAATTTAAAGCTCTTTCAATGAGCCCTGATAACTCCTGTGCAAGAATCTTTTTCCCCCCTTGAGACAGGTGTGGAATACTGTGAAAGAATACAGAGAAGTTCATGTAGCTCATAAAAATTGTTCAGCTTCACTAAATGCTTACAACTCTTTACTAACAAAAGTTAAACAATGTGAAATGCTACTGTGTTTCAGATGCAGAGAGCAAACGATATATTTCTTATTGACTTTATCATGTAGCCTTGTATGCCAACATACTGCCTTCATTTTCACTCATTTTGTTAAGTTTTTTAGCTGCATAAGGCACACAGTCTTGCCTACAGTGGTGGAGCACAGCAGTTCTTTGTTTCATGGTTTTCCAAACGTAAGCCTGCGAAGGGGCATCTACTTTGGAAGTGTCCTGGCAGCTCTGAGCTACTTTTCAGTGTATATAAGACTAAAATAAGTAAAACTATGTGGCAGATTTTGAAATAAATGTTCCGTTATTGTATAGTGGACAAGTCCATTATTTAAATATGAGAATCTTTGTTGCAGTATTTTCACTGTGGTTTGTGGCTGGATGTTGTTCCAGGCTTTTTGAAGTCAGCCGGTGTTTTCCAAGCTCACTGGTATTGTTTGCAGGAAAGCAGCTGACTGATAGTTTGCTATTTGACCCCTAACAAGTCCACTCCTTTATGAAGTTATTTATTAAACAATTGGAACAGCTGAAATTAACTTTATTATACAACACTAATGGATTGGTACTTCAAAGGAGTGTAAGAAAATAAAAGTGATGTTTCTTACAAAGTTTTCTTCCACTTTCCACTTTCAAGTATGATGCTGCAATGCAAATAGGAATTTGTTTTCCTTCCTCCACCTATATCCAAAGGGACTTGCAAGGAAGAGGCTGCCAGGTAAAAGAAAACTAGAAAACTACAAGAAACTTCTTCATCCCTGACCCTATGGGAATTTGTCCAGACAAATTCGCTACTGGTGCTATGGCCATGTCAAATTCTGAAAGGATTAATATATATTTCTTCCTGCATACACCTTGCCCCAGAGCCGGTACACTTGTGACTGTACATTTTCCTTTTGTTACCATGCACATTAGACTGCACATTTGGAAAGCAGAATTTTCAAATCTTACATCTTGTTCCCAAATTTAATTTTCAGCCAGTGTATAGTTTCACACTGAATGATGTGTTCCTATGGGAAAATAACAACATAAGCTTTATCTGAGTGAAAAATCTTATTAGGTCACACTATCACATCTTTGTGCATGGGAAAATATTTTGGGCTGTTTTGCAAGCCCTGATGTCATAGAGCAAATAAAATATTTCCTTTGGGCATCATCCTAATCATAGAATATTCAAATAATTGAGATTGGAAAAGACCTTTAAGATCATCAAGTTCAACTGTCAACCCAACTCCACCAGGCCCACTAAACCATGTCCCGAAGTGCCATGTCTACACATTATTTGAACACCTCCAGGGATCATGAATCCCCCACTTCCCTGGGCAGCTTGTTCCAGGGCTTGACCACACTTTCAGGAAAGAAATTGTTGCTAACATCCAGTTTAAACCTCTCCTGGTGCAACTTGAGCCTGTTTCTCTTTGTCCTATTGCCGATTACTTGGGAGAAGTGAACAACCTCCACCTTGCTACAACCTCCTTTCAGGGAGTTGTAAAGAGCAATAAGCCTCTTCTACTCCAGACTAAACAACCCCGGTTCCCTCAGGCATTCTTCATAAGACTTGTGCTCCAGACCCTTCACCAGTTCTGTTGCCCTTCTCTGGACATGCTCCAGCCCCTCAATGTCTTTATTGTAGTGGGGGGCCCACAACTGAACAAAGGATTCGAGGTGCAGCCTCACCAGTGCCAAGCACAGGGGGACAATCACTTCCCTACTCCTGCTGGCCACACTATTGCTAATACAAGCCAGGATGCCATTTGCCTTCTTGGCCACCTGGGTACACGCTGGCTCATATTGAGCTGGCTGTCAACCAGCACCCCCAGGTCCTTTTCCTCCAAGCAGTTTTCCAGCCACTCTTCCCCAAGCCTGGAGCAGTGCATGGGGTTGTTGTGGCCCAAGTACAGGACTTGGCACTTGGCCTTGTTGAACCTCATACAGTTGGCCTTGGCCGATTAATCCAGTCTGTCCAGGTCCCTCTGTAGAGCCTTCCTACCATCAGGCAGATCAACACTCCCAACGTAGTGTCATCTGTAAACTGACTGAGGGTGCACTCGATCCCCTCATCCAGATCATTGATAAGGCTATTAAAGAGAACTGGCCCCAACACTGAGACCTGGGGAACACCACTGGTGACCGGCTGCCAGCTGGATTTAACTCCATTCCCCACAACTATTTGGACCTGACCATCAGCCAGTTTTTACCCAGTGGAGCATACACTGGTCTAGGCCATATATAGCCAGTTTCTCCAGGAGAATGCTGTGGGAGACAGTGTGAAAGGCTTTACTAAGGCCCAGGTAAACAACATTCACGGCCTTTCCCTCATCCACTAAATAGGTCACCTTGTAACAGAAGGAGACTGGGTTTGTCAAGCAGGACCTGCCTTTCATGAACCCATGCTGACTGGGCCTGATCCCTTGGTTGTCTTGTATGTGCTGCATAATGGCACTCAAGCTGATCTGCTTGCTACATAACCTTCCCCAGCACCAAGGTCATACTGACAGGCCTGTAGTTCCCTGGATCCTCCTTCTGGACCTTCTTGTAGATGGGGGTCACATTTCACAGAATCATAGAATGCCAGGTTTGAAGCAACCTTAAGGATCATCTGGCCCAACCTTTCTAGTTACTATTATAGTTTATATGAGGTGGCTCAGCACCCTGTCAAGCTGAGACTTAAAACTGTCCAATGTGGGGGAATCTACCACTTCCCTTGGGAGAATATCCCAATGTTTGTCTGTCCTCATGGTGAAAAGTTTACTTCTTGTGCCCAACCGGAATCTTCCCAGGAGCAACTTGTGTCCATTACCCCTTGTCTTTTCCATGTGACTCCTTGTAAATAGGGAATCTCCATCTTCTTTGTAGCCACCCTTTAAGTACTGGAACATGCTAATAATGTCTCCCCAAAGCCTTCTTTTCTCAAGGCTGAACAAACGCAGTTTTCTCAGGTTCTCCTCATATGGCAGGTTTTCCAGTCCTCTGATCATCCTTGTGGCCCTTCTGTGGACCCTCTCCAGCCTGTCTGTATTGTATAGTGGAGACCAAAACTGAATGCAGTACTCCAGGTGTGGTCTGACAAGTGCTGAGTAGAGTGGGAAAATGACTTCTTTATCTCTGCTGATGATGCCCTTGTTGATGCAGCCCAGCATCCTGTTGGCTTTCTTTGCCACTGCAGCACACTGTTCAATCATGTTGAGCCTCTTATCCACCAACACCCCCAGGTCCCTTTCCACAGGGCTGCTCTCCAGCCAGGTGGATCTCAGTCTGAACTGTGCTCCTAGGTTATGTGTTCCCAGGTGCAAGACCTTACACTTGTGTCATTTAAACTTCATAAGGTTCCTGCTAGCCCGCTCCTCCAATCTGTCCAGGTCATCCTGGAGGGTGGCTCTCCCTGCTGGGGTGTCAACCTCTCCACTCATCTTGGTGTCATCAGCAAACTTCATCAAGGTGCTCTTGACCCCAACATCCAGGTCGCTTATGAAGATGTTAAACAGCATAGAGCCAAATATCGATCCCTGGTGGACCCCACTTGTGACCGGTTGCCAGTTTGAGGAGGAACTATTTACTATCACCCTCTGGGTACGGTCTGTCAACCAGTTCCCCACCCACTGCACAAACCACTTTTCTAGGCTGTAACATGTCAATTTCTCCAAGAGGAGACTGTGGAGGACTGCATCAAAAGCCTTGGAAAAGTCCAGGTAGACGATGTCCACCGCTCGCTCTGCATCAACCGAGCGGGTTAATTTATTGTAGAAGGCAATCAGGTTTGTCAAGCACGATTTGCCCCTGGTAAATCCATGTTGGTTTTTCCCAATCACATGTTTCAATTGACTTGTGACTGTCCCCAGGAGGATTTGCTCAATAACATTTCCAGGGACTGAAGGGAGACTAATGGGTCTATAATTTCCTGGGTCCTCCTTTGTACCCTTCTTATAGATGGGGGTGACGTTAGCCTTCCTCTAGTCCTCAGGGATGTCTCCTGATCTCCACAACTTCTCAAAGATTATGGAGAGTGGCTTTGCAACAACATCAGCCAGCTCTCTCAACACCCTAGGGTGGATGGCATCCGTGCCCATCGATTTGTACAGGTCAAACTCCTGTAATAGCTGATGCACCGACTCTTCCTTCACTGATGGTGGGTGGGTATCTGCATCAACCTGGATTTTTGTTCCTATGGCCTGGGACCCAACAGCACTGGTAAAGACAGAGGTGAAGAAGGTGTTGAGGACCTCTGCCTTTTCAGCATTGTTCATCTCTCCTGTTTAATAGTGGGCCAATATTATTCCTCCGTTTCTGCTTGTGGTTAACGCATTGGAAGAACCCTTTCTTGAAGTTCTTGATGTCTCTGGACAATGTCAGCTCAATCTGAGCTTTTGCTTACCTAACTGTGTCTCTGCATACCCTGGCAATGCTCTTGTGATTTTCAACAGATAACGTTCCACTTTTCCATCTCTGGTACATTTCCCATTTGATTCTGAGCAGACCCAGAAGCTCACAGTTAAGCCAAGGGGGTCTCTTGCTCCACCTACTTCCCTTGCCTTTAGAGGGGATGAACTGGTTTTGTTTATCTAGAAGAGCATTCTTGGAAAACTCCCAGCACTCACTGGCTCCTTTATCCTCCATAGAAGCTTCCCATGGGATCCCTTCCAATTGAGCCCTGAGTGAGCTGAAGTTTGCTCTTCTAAAATCCAAAACCTTTGTCCTGGAATTACCCTTCATCGTGCTCAGCGGTGTCCCAAACTCCACAATATTGTGATCACTGCAGCCAAGTCTGTCACTAACCGACATATTACAGAGCAGGGTTTCTTGGTTAGTGAGTAATAAGTCCAGCTGTGCCCCATTCCTGGTTGGCACATCCAACATTTGTGTGAGGAAGCAGTCTTCTGCACATTCCAGGAACTTGATGGATGTCAGGTGAGCTGCAGTGTTGTTCTTCCAGCAAATGTCTGGGTAGTTAAAGTTTCCCACAAGGACCAGGTTTTGTTGACCTGAAGCTTGCCTGAGTGACCCGAGTGTAGCTTCATCGGTCACATCGCCTTGATTTGGGGGTCGGTAACAGATGCCTACTGTAAGGTCTCCCTTGGAGACAACCCCTCTGATTTTGACCCAGATGCATTCAATAGGGCTACCACAGTTACCATAGTTGACTTCTATACATTCCTTAACATAGAGTGTGACTCTTCCACCTCTTTTACCCTGCCTGTCTTTACAAAACAGCCTATAGCGATCTATCATGATCTTTCAGTCATGTGAATCGTCCCACCACGTTTCAGTTATTCCTATGATATCATAAGTATCTGACTGGGCATGGAGCTCCAGTTCCTCCTGTTTATTTCCCAGACTGCGTGCATTTGTATACATATACTTCAGGAGGCTGATCTTTTGGTTTTCGAGAGATAGCTGAGGCACATTTTACACTACTCTGGTTGGCCCGGTTGTAGTGGTGATGGTGGAGTGATCACTGCCATTTTGGATCCCTTCCCCTGGTACTGGCATGCTGCTCCCTGGCTCCTTTTTAGTAAGCCCAGTTTTACCCCTGTTCCCCTTCGAGTCTAGTTTAAAGACCTTTCTATGAATGTTCCTAGCTTCTGACCCAGGATCTTTTTTCCCTTTGTGATAGGTGTGCCCCATCTTTTGCCAGCAGCTCCAGTGTCTTGTAAAGCAGCCTGTGGTAATTTGCCAGTCTCCAGTCTACTGGGACCTCCCCGTTTAGCTAGGACTGCTGGTAAATGATTGAAAGGGGCTTAGTGAGCACTTCTGCCACCTCCCTCAATACCCTTGGGTGTATCCCATCAGGCCCCATAGACTTGTGTATGTTTAGAGTGGTGCTAACCACTAAGTGGTCACTAACCACCTCCCCTTGAATTCTGGGGGCTTCAAACTGCTCCCTGTCCCTGTCATCCAGCTCAGGAGGCTGGGTACCCAGCAAACAACTGGTCCTACTACTAAAGATGCAAAGATGGCATTAAGTACCTGAGCCTTCTTCTCATCTCTGGTCAATATGTTTTCCCCTGCATCCTGTAAAGGACAGAGATTCTCCTTCGTCCTCCTTTTGTCGTCCATATATATATATTCAGAGAAGCGTTTCTTGTTATCTTTGACAACTGCAGCCAGATTGATTTCAAGTTGAGTTTTGACCCTTCTGATTTTCTCCCTGCATAGGTTCACAACATCTTTGTAGTCCTCCTGAGTGCCCTGCCCCTTCTTCCAAAGGCCATCGACTCTCCTTTTTTTCCCTGAGTTGCACACAGATCTCTCTATTCAGCCAGGCTGGTCTTCTTCCCCACCTACTCCTGCACCTTTAAGACTTCCTTCTTGAGGAATGTCCAGCCTTCCTGGACTCCTTTGCCCTTCAGGACTGCCTCTGAAGGGACTCTGTCAACCAGTCTCCAAAACAGGCCAAAGTCTGCCCACCAGAAGTCCAAGGTGGCAGTTCTGCTGACCCTCCTCCTTATTTCTCCAAGAATAGAGAACTCTCATTTCATGATCGCTGTGCCCAAGACAGCCTCCAACTGTCACATCCTCCTCAAGCCCATCTCTGTTGACAAACAGCAGGTCCAGCAGGGCGCCTTCCCTAGTTGGCTTCCTCATCAGCTGTGTCAGGAATTTGTCCTCTACACACTCTAGGAACCTCTGGGACTGTTCCCTCTCTGCTGTATTATGTTTCCAGTCATTATCTGGGAAGTTGAAATCCCTGACGAGGACAAGGGCAAACAATCAAGAGACTTCTCTCAGATGTCTATAGAATACTTTGTCTGTCTCTTCATGCTGGTTGGGTGGTCTATAACAGACTCCCACCTTGATGTCTGCCTTATTGGCCTTCCCCCTGATTCTTACCCATGAACACTCAACCCTATTGTCACTGTCATTAAGTTCCAGTCATTCATAGCACTCTGTAACATACAGGGCCACCCCACCACCTCTCCTGCCTCGTCTATCCCTTCTGAAGAGCTTGTAGCCATTGATTGCAGCACTCCAGTCATGTGAGTCATCCCACAATGTTTCTTAGAATCTTAGAATGTAGGTGCAGCATATCTTCTTAAATTGTCGTGTTGTCAGACATCCTAAATTAAATAATTTTTTATTTGGTCATTATTTGGATAGTACTTAATAGATCCCATAAAGAGACAGTATTGGGGCATGTCAGGTTCTGTTTTGCAGGAGGTATTGTCTTGAAAATAAGTTGAGTCTTGAATTCTGACCACTTTGTGATTGCAAACTTCTTCACCTTTTAACTTGGTGTACCTTCAAAAACTATGGAGCTGTAAGTTTACAGATAACAAAGGGACCAATTAGATAAATACTAATGTACTATTTAATATAATAAAAATGCATTTTTAGATTTGATTATTTTTTTTTTAATTCTGAAGGCCACCAATAAAGAAAAGACTGAATAAAGCTTGTTGTAAGAACTTCAAGGGAAGCATTTGAAACATTGATTTGCAGCTACTGTATATTGTAGACATAGTATGAATGATGCCTTTTAAAAATAGTATTGCAGAATAATATATTTCAATACATAGTCTCTTCAGTTTACAAAACAGTTCTATCAACTTCGACCATGCTAGTTCATTCTTAACTTTAAAAGCCTTGCTAGATTGTCTCATATATCACCATCAATAGTTTTTATTTAATTTGGTTTATTTATTAAAAAACCCCATGTTTGTGACAGAATTGTCGGAGAATACTAGAGTAAATATAATTTTAAAGCCAAAATTTCTATTATAACCTCAGTGAATACAAAATGTTGTGGGTTTTCAATGGTAATACTGTTGGTTAATATTTGCTAATTCCTCTCCAATTGTCATACCCAAGGGACAGAATTAGAAGTTTGTTTTCCTGAGTTAACATGCCTTAATAAACAATATGTTCTTACTTAATGATGTCTTATCAAATGGCCTCAATGTCTTTAAAGCTGACTTCAGTCGTGCTGGGGGATCTGAAGAGCCGACCAGGGAAATTCCAGGATTGCTTGACAGGGGCACCGTGTGGGATAGGAACTGCATAGGCAATGTGCTGGAAGAGGCGATGAACTGCTTTGCTGAGATGCAGAGGCAAACAGAGGAGAAATTTCGCATGTGGATAGAAAAGCTAACCCATCTTGACACGGATGAAGAAAGCAAGCAACAACTGGAGCCCAGGGAACCTAAAATTCAACCAGTTGACCAAAAAACCCCTCCTACCACACAGACAGGGGCTTTCATACAGATGCCTGATAGCCAAGTACTTCCACAGCAGTTGTTTAATTCCTGCATGGGCTACCAAAATGTCAATGCTACGCTAGAGTTTCCAGTGACTTTTAATAAAAATTTTCCATCTATCTTTCCAGAGAATGGGAATAGTGCAGAGCCTGATCTGAATCACTCATAAACCAGACTAGATACAGACCCATAACATTTCCTTAACTATCTGTTTACTCCCACGTCACAGAAGTAATAAATAAGTTTACCCTAAAGATTTAGCTATATATAACAAATGTGCACAACTGTTGGGGTTTTTTTGGTTCCCATTTAGTAGTTCATTTTTTGTCCAGAGTTTTTATTAATGTCACTGTTGTGATGCACATGGCATATTTATGGAAACAGCTGTCTTATATTGTGTGCACAAATATATGTATACATATATATGTGTTTTGTTTGGGTGGAAGTCATCTCCTCTAATTATAGGTGTCTGGTTTGCTGTTTCGTGGATCTCCTTTTGAGTCAATTGGAAGAGATAAGTCCCTACAGAGGCTACCTCCTGGCAGTGTCTTTCTCTTCCATTAGTTGTCTAAACCTATCTTTTAACAGTTTAGAATAGGTAGCTTTTGGCTAAAGTTAGGTGAGATGAGTCACACCCAACTGTGTATGCATGCATGGCCTGTACACTCAAAACACTGCTGCTTCCTCCTGTATATATGATCAAACTGCATCCTTCATGCTGGAATAAAAATATTTGCGTCAGTCCTAAAATAAGCAGCAGTTGGTGGATGGTTTGAGCCTTGGCACAGGAATTTAAAGGAAGGTTTGACAGTCAGATTAGTAAACACTGTGGTGGTCTGAAGGTACAGGTTGCTGGCCTGGGTGAGACAGCACGAGCTTATTCTGAAACACGTCTGAATGCCACTGAAATAATTATTTACTTGTGATGGGGAATGGCAGAACATTAGTTGCATTTAAATGATACAATAACTTGCTATTGTATGGATTTTTTTTTAATACTGATAGTTATCTTGAATACACTACAGATTTCCTTTAGCTCTCTTGTTTTGCTTTTTAAACCATAGTCACTTTTTTTCCCACTAATTATTTTAGTGTAATTCCATTTCTTCCTGTTGGCGATAACCACTTCTGTAGGTGTGATTTTCTTTTTACCTCCCTGAAGTCAGTGGGAGTTTTTCCATCAATTTATATGGGGGTTTGGATTAAACCTATAACAGGAACTCAGCAAATGCTTTTTGTTACCAGTATAATTCTAAAACTGGTGTTTTAACATTATTCTTCTTGGCCCAGAGTTATTTTTAAGTATGTGATGCCCTCATTTAAAAAAAGAGTTTAGAGAGCTGTGTTATTTTCAGAGTAGCTGTTTGAAAGACTGTGCGGGAGATAATTTTTAAGTACTGGAATACATTCTTTACAGATCACCCTCATCCATAATTTTGATACAAATATTTTGATATGAACTTGTAAGAAAACTCCCTCATCTGACATTGTGTGCGTTTTTAACTTAAAATAACTCATTTAAATTTTACCTATAGTTATGTTTGATTGCAGTTTAATAAACTTATCCTCATCTGTTAAAAATTTATGATCCTTCAGGGAAGATTATTTGCTGATATAAAAAAATGAAGATGCTTCTGGTATTCATAGATTTTATATACAACACACATCTCTATGACGATAAGAGCGGAATATTTTAAAACAGGATAACTTTATAAGTCTTCCCATGCATGCAGAAGCAACTTTTTGCAGTGATTGCTTTCTTTTAATGTCTAAGAGTCACTTAACTCAGTATGTCTGTAAGCATGCCCTTAACCTTTAACCTTTTTTATAAAATAGTACATATGGAGAAATTAGGTGTGTAAAAACACATTGTGTAAGGAGATCAGTTGAACTTAATTATCTCTCAGACTGAAACAGACTTTTATGTACTAATCTCATAAATGGATGATAATTTTGTTAGGAATGTAGCCAATGAAATTTCTGCCAACTTTCAGTGTCTTGCTTATATATTTTATTTTTTTTTAATTATTATTGAAATCATTCAGTGTATTAATAGATTTAAAAATTGTATTTGGCTACTATTGGCAAAATTTTAAAACTTTCAAACATTTTTATCCATTTCTGTTAATTGTTATTTTCAATGAAAGCAGCTGAGAATGTGAAAGAACAAAAAGACGATTAGAGTAGTTAATCATACAGGCTTTAAAGCTGTACTCTTTCTAGGGTAAGCTTATTCCAAGGCACCCATAAGGCTGAGGGAATAGAATCATAGAATCATAAAATGGTTTGAGTTGAAAGGGACCTTAAAGATCATCTAGTTCCAACCCCCCTGCATGGGCAGGGGTACCTCCCACTAGATCAGGTTGCTCAGAGCCCCATCCAACCTGGCCTTGAACACTTCCAGAGATGGAGCTTTCACAACTTCCCTGGGCAACCTGTTCCACTGTCTCACCACCCTCACACTAAAGAATTTTCTCCTAACGTCTAATCTGAATCTACCCACCTCTAGTTTTGATCCATTACCTCTTGACCTCTCACTACAAGCCCTTGTCAGCAGTCTGTCCCCAGCTTTCCTGTAGGCCCCCTTCAGGCACTGGAAGGCTGCTATAAGGATCTCTTGGAGCCTTCTCTACTCTAGGCTGAACAGCCCCAACTCTCAGCCTGTCCTTATAGGAGAGGTGCTCCAGCCCTCGGATCATCTTCGTGGCTCTTCTCTGGATTTTCTCCATGAGCTCTGTGTCCTTCTTAAGTTAGGGGCTCCTGAACTGGACACAGTACTCCAGGTGGGGTCTCACAAGAGTGGAGCAGAGGGACAGAATCACCTCCTTTGACCTGCTGGCCACGCTTCTTTTGATGCAGCCCAGGACATGGTTGGCTTTCTGGGCTGCAAGTGCACATTGCCAGCTCATGTTGAGCTTTTCATCAACCAACACCCTTGCTGAGGGTGCACTAAATTCCACTGTCCATGTCACCGACAAATATGTTAAACAGCACCGGTCCCTTGACTGAGCCCTGACGAATGCCACTCATCACAGGTCTCCATCTGGACATCAAGCCATCGTGCACTCTTTGAGTGCTACCATCCATCCAGTTCCTTACCCAATGAATGGTCTATCCATCGAATCCGTAGCATTCCAGTTTTCATACCAGGATGTCACGCAGGACAGTGTCAAAGGCTTTGCACAGGTCCAGATAGATGACATCGGTTGCTCTTCCTTTGTCCACTGATGTTGTGACCCCATCGTAGATGGCCACCAAATTAGTCAGGCAGGATTTGCACTTGGTGAAGCCATGTTGGCTGTCACCAATCACCCCTTTGTTTTCCATGTGCCTTAGCAGAGCCTTCAGGGGGATCTGCTCCATGATCTTGCTAGGCACAGAGGTGAGACTGACTGGTCTGTAATTCCCCAGGTCTTCCTTTTTTCCCTTTTTGAAAACAGGAGTTATGTTTCCCCTTTTCCAGTCAGTGGGAATTTCTCCAGACTGCCAAGACTTTTCATATATGATGGACAGAGGCTTTGTAAAGCCAGTTCCTTCGGGAGCCATGGATGAATCCCGTCAGGTCCTGTAGACTTGTGCACCTTCAGGTCCCTCAGATGGTCACGAACCTGCTCTTCTCCTACAGTGGGGAGATCTTCCTTTTCACAGTCCATGCTTTTGCCTTCTCTAACTTGGATGGGGTGACCAGAGCCTTTGCCAGTGAAGACTGAGGCAAAGTAGTCATTGAGCACCTCAGCTTTCTCTATGTCCTGCATGGCCAGGTCTCCAGTTTCCTTCTGAAGTGGGCCCACAGTTTTGCTCATCTTTCTCTTATTGCTGACATATATAACTTTAACTTAAGTTCCCCACAAAAACTACCTAGTGTTCAGAACACTTGTGCAAGACCAATGGTTGTAAATGGTAAATGGTAAATATGATTTTGTTTGGTTTCTCTGAAAATGAAAACATGCCTCAAAAGTGGAGTTGGATCTTCAGCTGTCATAAATCATCTCCTTTGAAATGAAAAGCATGCATTTGTTTGCACTGTTGAAAATCCGGTCCATTAGCTTGTTTTCCATGTGAATACATGTTTTTCTCTTTCTAGGAACTGAGAAGGGAACCCAACTTTTATGTTATTTAGGTGTAGTATAACTTACGTGATGAACGATTTGGCAGCCTATGCAATTAAACAGGAGCATCTCTCTTGCTTTGTATTATGAATTTGAAAGATGCAGCACACTGAAGAAACCAACCTTCAGATACCAATACTAGTGATGAGTCTATATTTTAAATGTGTGTGTGACAGCCTTTAGCATCTCTTTAAGAAAACAGATTCCTCATTCAGGGTTTTTTTTTTCCTGGAAATATTTTTGCTGTTATATGGTTGGAGTTAAGTTTGTAATGATTTCCATTATATGCTCTTATTTTCAAAGGGCTTTGAATAGAAACTTGCAGGGAGTTAAAATTTCTTCAGCTGAAATTTTAACACAAATTTTAATCTTATCTGTTCCATATTTCATTAAAGCAGTCTGGCCTTATTTAAGACTATTATAAGATTATCAGCAGGAAAGTCTTCTACTTTCCAACCCAGTGTTACACTTTGAATGTGTTTGTGCTCACATCTCCACAAATTACTTCAAAACCACCAAATTTAACAAGTAGAGGATAAATCAGCAGTTTTGCACTGATGTGGAGAATCACAGATGACAAGAGTTTCTCTAATTGCCCTAGGTTTTATATGTTAGAATGGAGTAAAGAAACATTCTAGTTCCTTTAAAGAATTGTACTTACCTTATGATTTGAAAGTGTAAACACATCAAGTCAGATCAACTGGTGTAGACTGGTGTAATTCCAGGGGATATGCTGCCAGTTTAAACCCAACTGGCCTATTCAAATTCCTATATTTTCTTTTTTAATATAGAATTATATGCGTATAACGTTTATAATGTTATATATATGTAATGTTTATATTTATAATGTTTATATATATAATGTGTTTATATCTATATAATGTTTATAATGTTATAATAATTTCAGGGTACTAGTTGGTAAAGGGGCTTGTTTCTTTATTTCAAAGAAGTTGTCTAACTCAGTGTTGGTGTAAAAAAAATCTGGAAAGCCTAATTACAAATGTTCTTGATGCAATAGTCGGGCTTTGTTCACATATGTGTGATCTATTCAGGTTTTCCAATCTCAGTGTTTCAGTCTTTTTGTTGGCTTGGGAAATTTCCTTTTACATCTGATTTCTGAGTTGTGTAAGCTGTTAAACATTGGCTGTATTTGCATTTTCCCATCTATAGGTCATTTGGATCCAATCTTCCTTGCTAGCAACAAAACCTCTTTTGGTAATGCTCAGATTAATGAAGAAATTCATATCGCCTCTTCTGATAGTGAAGTAGAGATTGTTGGAGTTCAGGAACATGCCAGGTATTAATTTTTTTTTCTTGCTCTAATATTTATTTCATTTTGTCAGAATATTTGTATTGCCAAAATTAAGAAAAAAACCTGCTGACTTCCTCTTCAGTAGTTATTCATCTATGACTGATGCACAAAAGGTAGCAAATATTGCACTTTTTTTTTCTGTTCTGTTTGTCACAGTGATATCAGAATATGTTTTTCTTTAGAATGTTACCAACTCGATGAGCATTCATATTAAGCTTGTGATTTGATATAAAAAATTAACAGGCTAAATATATGTAGTATTAAAATACCGAATACTGAGATACCAAATTTATATACATCAGGAATTCAGATTTTAAGGTTGTAGTGTAAATATGCAAATACACAAAAATATTTATGTGGGTTCTTGATTCCTTTAAAATATTGACTTACTTTAAGCATTTTATCAACTTCCAGTTTATTTAATTAATCAGTAGTTGTAAAAATGCTTTCAGTTTTTCAATGGCTAATGTCATAAGGTGGCCTCTTTAGATTAAAAAAAGATCCTTATGAATCTTGGTTTTATTTCAAGATACAAGAGAGTTCAAACCCCCAAAGAAAATGAGGATAAGGAAGCCAGAGGTTTCTCTCAATATCAGATAGAAAGTTGTGCAGCTATGCTTCAGCTGTTATTCTTGATAGGCATTTTTTGATGTTACTCTTCATCCTTATGATCTTACCTTGGCTTAAGGTATTATTGAAGCAATTTAACAAGACTGGCATTTTCTTATAATGTGGAGGGTTAGTTTGCTGGAATAAAACCCCGTTAAAACAGTATACAGATAAGCTCTTTTTAAAACTAGTCTGATGCCTGGTGGATGCTTGGAGGTGGAAAAGGGGTGTGAGGGACAAGAAACAGAGCCGTTCCTTATTGTCCCTTCACCACATCTTTCTTGAGGAAAGGAAGGAAGGTGTACAGGACCCAATGTCCCAGGCAGGAAACTGTACAGATAGTGTGGGCTCAATCCAATGCTGTTGGATGTGAAAAAAGGAAATTTTAAGGTGCTGAAGGAAGTAAGATTTACTCTTTACTTTTAAAATAGTGAAATTCCTTGCATGTCTAACTCTTTTGGAAGATGCTAATTCCTTAGGAAGTAGCTCTCCTGGCTGTTTATCCAGCAGACCCAGGGCTTGGAGGATATTTGTCCTAATGATAAGCAGTGTGGTCCTCCACTACTAGTTCATGTAAATCTGTCTAGCACTATGTACACACACCCCTTCTGCTTGAGGTCCCCTATTCAAAAGCTTTCCATGATGCTTGCCTCAATAATATTTACCATCTACAAGAATAGGAATGTTAAGTAAATGCATAATTGCTATTTAGAATCAGTTTTAGTAGTTATGCACCAAAATAATTTCGGCGAAGACAGACATAAATCACATTTCTGTGCCTTCCTTTGTTCATGTAAATATCTACCATCTCCCAAAGACTAGTTCTTACTGGTTCCGTTGAATACTCACACATTTCATTTGTTCAGATCCTATTTAAAATTTTCTTTCTCTTACAGGTCTAGGCTTGCAGTTATGAAGTATTGATGGGCTTCTGACAGGGTTGTAATTTGAAAAAGGTTTAGGTTTTTGATCAGTATTTTTTGTATGCTTAGAATGGTGTTTGGATTCAGTTCTTTTGCTCACACTGTTTTTTTATTGTGCTCCATATACCATGTCATTGTTGGACTGGCATAAGTTGTGACACCCTGGAGTTTGTCCATCATTTGTAGTTTTTTCAGATTGCTAGTGAATTGGTGGTGTTTCTGGAATATCACCAGATATCTACTTAGGACACCAAATCATGTGTTTTTCAGTTTGTTTAATTTTTGCCCAATAGATTTAATATTTTTTATCATACACATATAAAACAGTCTTCCACTGTTTTTTTCCTAGGTTGTTTTATTGTTGGGTTTTTTTGCCCCTCCTTTTTTGCTTGCCTTTACTTGGTATCTTCCCTTAGCTACAGATTGGAAAGCATGTTCCATAAGCTAATATTTGATTGAACATTTGCCTGTTGGCTGCTTATGTCACTTGTTTGAGGATAAACACTTTTCTTTTTGTGATATATAATTTCTGTGAGATAATTTATAGCTTGCTTTTTGTCATCTTCAGGGAGAAAAGTTAGTATTAGCTTTGGCTAAGCATTGAGTACTGTTCTTCATCAGAATGATGGACCATAGTCCCTGAGAACGAACATCATATTTAGTTTGCTATGGCTACAAGCTTTTCTTGTCAGGTATGCTTAAAAATATTTCTTCTTTTCCCTACATTTGTTAGAGTTCCAGTCTCTTATTGATAATTCTTTGTAGATAGAATCATAGAATCAATAATTTTGGTGGGAAAAGAAAGATATTTCAGATCATCAATCCAACTGTTAACCCAGCACTGCCAAGGCCACCACTAAACCATGTCCCTCAGCACCACATGTACACATCTTCTAAATATCTCCAGGGATGGGGACTCTACCACCACCCTGGGCAGCCTGTGCCAGGGCCTGACAACCTTTTCAGTAAATAAATTGTTCCTAATATCCAACCTAAACCTTCCCTGGCACAACTTGAGGCCATTTGCTCTTATTCTATTGGTCGTTCCTTGGGAGAAGAGACCAACTTCTCCCTCGCTCCAACCTCCTTTCAGGGAGATGTAGAGAGCAAGAAGGTCTCCCCTCAGCCTCCTTTTCTACAGGCTAAACAATGTCTTTTTAAGACCGAAGAAGTAATTAAAACGTCATTCTGAACATCACATCCAAAACTAAATTACGTATCTGAGAAGGAAAGGAGACATTTATATTCAGAGAACTTAGAGCTCAGAGAATGAGTTTTTTCATTTCATGAAACTCTAATCAGAGCCAAGAGGTATGAGCATAACCTAAGCAGTTCTGGAGAAATTAAATTACACTACCTTAAATTAAAACAAATAAAATGTAAATGTCAGGGATATTTGACCAGTGCAAAAAACCTTGGTTCTTGAAATACAGTACACACGCCTTCACAAAGAAACAGGAAAAGGTTACCTCAGCAGCCAAACATCTCCTGTTTATGTATGCAGCCAGGAGCAGCAACTGCCACCACCAGTGCTTACAAGAGAAAAACAATTTTTGGAGTACTAGGTATAAAGTTTTACTAGCGCTTGTTTAACATTTACAGCTGGAAATGGAATGATCATCTTAAAGACTACATTAAATCCTTGTCATCACTTCATCATATAACAAAAAGGGAAAAAAGGTAGACCCAGGGAACTACAGGCAGGTCAGTCTCACCTCTGTGCCCGGCAAGATCATGGAGCAGATCCTCCTGAAGTCTCTGCTAAGGCACATGGAAAAGGTGGAGATGGGTGTTGGCAACCAATATAGCTTCACCAAGGGCAAATCCTGCCTGACAAATTTGGTGGTGTTTATGATGGGGAACTGACTGTAAATCCCATCCCCCTGTGCTGCTGGGGGAAGGAGGGAGAGAAACTGGAAACAAAGCAATTTGGGCCCGGGAAGAAGGGAGGGATGGGGTAACGTATGCAAGCACTGCTCTGTGTGTTGTCTGTGTCCTATGTTTGATTATTGTGAAATTAAATTATTATTTTTTTCCCCAAGTTGAGTCTGTTTTGCCCAGGACCTTAATTGGTGATGAACCCTCCTTGTCCTTTGTCTCAACCCATGAGCTTTGTCCTCCTCATCCCAGAGTGTGTGTGTGGGGGGAAGTTGAGTGAGTCATGGGGCTGTTTCCTTTTGTTGTCATGTTGGGCCCAAAACCACAACAGAAAGATATGTCTTTGATGGATGGATCACTCGGGGGATAAGGAATTGGCTGGATGATAGCACTCAAAGAGTAGCAGTCAACAGCTCAATGTCCAAATGGAGACCAGTGAAGAGTGGCACTGCTCAAGGGTTGGTGCTGTTTAACATCTTTGTCACTGAGATGGATAGAATCTCTCTTGTGATTATTGTAATGAAAGTCTCATTATATCCTAATTTTAACATGGTTTTGATTTCATATAGAAAGATAGCTTTTATCTTTGTGTCATCAAGCCTCACTTAAAATTTGTATCTTTTTAATTGTCCAGTGGGAAAAAACGCTACCAGGAAACTGCTTTTGATTAGTGCATGGTACTACACATGATGGGGCAGACTTCAAGATCCTTGGGATCCATGCACACATGGATATGTGCATAAAAATGCACACATTTTTACACCCACTGGAAGAATTCAGTTCTTGATAATTTAATCCCCACTACTACCCCCAAGTTTAAGTTTAGCCTCAGCTTTGTTACTAGGTATTTAAGATGTCGTGAACTCTACGAATGGAAAATTAATTAGGACATTTTGGAGAGGGACATGTTAACAAGATGCCTAAGTGATAAACCACAACTAAGAATCTTGTGCCTGAATTCAATAGTTAGCTTTAATCCTTTGTGGTTTTTTGCTTTGCTACAGGTGCGTGCATCCCAGGGGAGGTGTGATTCAGAGTGTGTCTTCCTGGAAGCATGGCTCAGGCTCACAGTACACTAATGCTCAGCAAACACCATCATGGACAGCTGTGACTCCCCAGCAGAATTGGTCTTCGCCTTCAGAAGTAGTAGACCTCACTTTGGATGAGGATAACAGACGCAAATATCTACTGTAATGCAGTATCACTGTGTGTCCCCAGCCCTTCTGCCCTTTGTGGCACAGTAGTTCATTGTTAAAGCTTCAGCTTTAAAACCCCTGTTCCTGGGGCAATTCAAACTCGAGGTTTTTCATTTCCATAAGAATGTAGTATAATTTCAATATAATTTTAAATGGTTTTGCCTTCTCAAAGGAGGATTCCTCCCAGATTTAAAAGCCAATAGCTCCAAATTTAAAGCACATCTACAGTTACTAACTTGTACGTGTGTTAATCTGAAGAAATTGTGTGCAAACTTTTGTCCTCCCACACTTTTCCACCTCCAACTTAAGAACATTTTTAATTTATCAGTATGCTGAGTTTGTTAGTAGAAGTTAGTGTTTTGCTGTGTGAGCATCAGCAATTTTGAGAAATGCTGTGTTCTCGTTGATTTCAGTGGAACTAGGAGTATTCAACACTTCTGAAAATTGGGCCAAGAGTATTTAAACCCAAGCTGATTTGGTTATGTTATGAGCAGGAGGGATTGTCTTTAATACCATCCAATGTCCATAAGATATGCACTGAACAGCTTTTATCTAAACAATTTTTTTTTCAATATAATTTATAGTTTACACTCTTTTCAGTGCTGAGTCTTCTGTCTACTTGACTACTGTTTTTCACTGATCATTTCCCACAGCTTGTTATGGTTCAAAATAGTAATAGTAATAGTAGTGACTTACTAGCAGCTGATTATTGCAAAAGCACAAGAAAATGAAAAGTAATAAGGCCCAGCAGTCCACTCCTTTTTAAATGTAGCTGAACTTTTTTACCTATATCCAAGTCTTGCCTGGAGTAGGAGAAGGAGTGAAAATAAAAATTTTGGTCATAGTCCTCATTTCTACTGTTGTTTATTTGCTTTATTGACCGTCTCAGAAAAAAAACCCCAAACCTTGCAAAGCCCCAGTCTGGCAAAGCACTTGAGGAGATGTGTAGCATTCAGCGTTTGCTGAAACTTGTGGCACCATTCAAGTGTTTAAAACTCTGTCCTAAAAGATGTTGCTTTAGGTCATGTCTCTTATCCTAGTTTTGGAATTGTTTTAGGATATGATCCAGGAAATATTTTCTACCAGAATATTTACCAAAATCAGTGAAATTTAGCAAGCTGTAGTTTCTGTAGTGTATATGGAAATTCCTGCCCCTCATCTGTCATTTTGAGTATTTCTCAAGGAAAAAAACAAAGATTAGACTTGAACAAGATTATATTCACTTTAAATGTCTATTGTGCAATTAAAATGTTCCTTTGTATTCAAAATGTTTCTAGTGGAAATTTTGTACAGCTCTATCATCAGATGTTTTGTCATTTAAGGCTTAACAGGGCAGGGGGTAGTCAGGACATGGGAAATTCTGTTCTCTTTTTGTGTTGCCTGGTTTGTAAATTTATTTGGCTTCCAATAATTTTATCTGTGGGGAAAAAAAAATACTTATGTTGTCACGTAACTTGAAGGAAAAAAAAACAGCAGTGGTGATATAGTTAGCAACAAAGACTTTTTTCTTTAATAAGCAGAATGGCTATGACTGCACTTTAAAGAGTAAATAGATAAGGAATTGATATTCCAATTTCAAGCTTTCTAAAACATTGAACATAAGTGTATTGCATGGTCAGAAAAATGTATGCGGTGCTTCTAGTGACTGATTTCTTTTTCTGGAGGTGAGAGGGAGGGAGTGGCACAGGGATGGAGTCTATTTGCATTGCAATAGGGAAAAGTCCTGTGGTATTGAGACACTATATCAGTAGTGGCTGTCAATATTTTCTCCTCATATTTTAATTATGCATCTCAGCTATCATTATAGTGGGCTAGCACACATGCTGTAAAGTTAAGTTTGGAATAATGATTTAGTGTGGCTGCTTTTTCCTGTTTCACAAAGTCAATTTTGAAGAAAGCTGCAGGAACCCATTTGTAGTCCTTCCATGAAAAACACTGACTCTTGTTTTTCAGTTTGTATATGATGTGAGTTGCATGTATATAAAAAAATGACTGAATCCTAACCAAACTTACTCCAATTGTGCACTGTGTTTGTTTAAATGATTCATGTATTGTAGTCTGATGACTGTTGCAGGTTTTATTTAAAACACTACATATTTTCTTCACAAAATTGAAAGGATAGTGAACCAAAAACTACAATCACTGGGTAGCTAGCAAGTGGTTTGGTTTTGTTTGTTTGTTTTTTTAAAGAGAGCAAAAGATGCCTGGACAGTTTTGCTATTCTCAGCA
>NW_009951986.1:9410-18545 GCF_000747805.2 Chaetura pelagica | reverse complement strand
GGCTTGATTCAGAACACGTTGGAGCTGATGCAGGGCTTTTCATTGACTTCAGCGTACATTGGCTCAAGCTGTTCATGGTTTTAGTAGTTCCTGAATTGCTGTAGTGTGAACTTGGAATCTTCTGTACTGAAGACAAATAATTGCTTAGAATATAAATGTTTAAAATGTGCAGCTCTACTTAAACATTTTATTCTTCTCAATGCTCATTATTTAGTTTTTCTTTTCCATCTAGTCTTTGGAGAAAAAAATAATAAAACAGAGCATTACATATATATAAATATATATATTTTTTGGTGCAAGATGAGACCTGTTTTTTGAAGCAAGTCTGTAGCATAAAGGTTTTACAGAAAATAAAAGAGTGTATTATTTAAACAATATCAACTTGTTTGGGATTTTTGCCCCCCGCCATTTTCATTCAATACACTACTCTTTGTCACATCTCCAAAATAAAGCCTTAAACTCTGGGAATGGGTTACAGCTGCCCAATCTCAGCACTGTTTTCCCTGCTGTAACACATTTAATTTTGCATGTCCAGAATGTAAATATGATTTCCTGAGTGAAAAAACTTGCTTTTATCTCCCAGACCAGGGCAGGACCACCGCTTCTCCCTGTAGCGCTGGTGAGGCAGTAACAAGTGACCACTGCCCATTGTACTCTGCAGAATCCTTTCTAGGGATGAAGTTTCTGTGCAGCCTCCATCTTCCCACACACCACAGTCCTTCAGGTGCCTGAGCAACCTTCATACTGGTATTTCTCTGACTGCATCCCCTTGTCCCATCTCCACAGCTGTCTTGTGCTGGTCAGTGAGACTAAGAGACCAATGTTACACTTGGATTTTCTCACGCAACCAGGTAGTGCCAACAAGCTCAGATCTACTGTCATTTGAAATGGATGTGTACATTCTTCTTGCAGAGGTGGTGCCAGGCTGAACAATGTTTAGAGAACCAGTAAATTACACCAGGGAATTTAGAGCTGTACTGTGCTAAACTTAGGGTCCCACTGCCTGCCGGTCTTCTCATAGCCATATGGAAATAGGAATAGCAATAAAATCCATTACATTTCCAGCTAAATAGGGCAGTTTGCTTTAGTTTAGAGGGCTCTCGGTGGTGTAAATAAAGAGACCCGTTTATCCATGTATTTTAAATTTTAAATAAGTTGGATTACATATGAAGTGAGTTGGCTTTTCATCCCCACTGAGTTCTTGGCTTTTGTGAAGCTTGAAAATACAAATTCTGGGCTTGATGATGGTTCTGGAGGTAGACACTAGACACAGATTTTATTTCATGTGTATCGCTGTCGACGTTTAGGCCGAGCCGACAACAAAGAACCACATGGCTGCTCACTCACCCCTTGCCCCACTATGGGATGGGGAGGAGAAAATCCAACTAGAAGCTCACAGGTCGAGACAAGGACAAGGAGGGCTTCACTCACTAATTACAGTCATGGGCAAAACAGACTCAACTTGGGGAAAAAATTAATTTAATTTATTGCCAATCAGATGTAAACAGGACAAAGACAAAACAAAAAACAAGACTTTAAATACCTCACCCCACCCCTCCCTTCTCACTGGGCCCAAATTACTTTGTTCCTGATTTCTCTGCCTCCTTTCCCCCAGCAGCACAGGAGGAAAGGGGAGGGGGTTTAGAGTCAGTTCATCATATGTTGTTTTCTGCTACTCCTTTCTCCTCAGGGGGAGGACTCCTCACAGTCTTCCCTTGCTCCAACATGGGGTCCCTCCCACAGGCCAGTCCTTCACTAACCCCTCTGACATGAGTCCCTCCCACGAGGTGCAGTCTCTCAGGAACAGACTTCCCACAGAGTTACAGCCTTCTTTGGGAACAGTCACCTCCTCTGGCACAGGGTCCTCCATGGCTGCAGGTCCACATCTGCTCCACCATGGTCCTTCATGGGCTGCTCTACCATACTCCTCCATGGGTTGCTCCACCATGCTCCTCCATGGGTTGAATATGTTAATTGCAGAGGTGCTGCATTGTTGCTGATGGGCTCAGCCTTAGCCAGAGGTGTGGCTGGATTTTTTGGAGTCAGGGGACCTTTCAGCAGCTTCTCACAGGAGCCAGCCTTGGGGTCCCTCCCCCACTACCAAAACCACACCACACCAACCCAACACAATCATCAGCTGAGGAAGAACAGCAATATGGAGTGTCACCGTTTGACTCAGGTCCGACAACAATGCTCTTAATCCCCTCCCCCCCCCACCCAGGTAGGGAAGGAGAGAGAAAAAGAGAGAGACTTGGCTGGATTGAAAACTAAACTACACAGCTTTAATTAAAACACTAATGAATGATACAAGAAAATATATATATACAATTATATACAGATATATTCAGGTATGGGCAAAAGCCTCTCGCCTCCCCCCACCCCCAGCAACTCCCATAGCACTTCCCTGAACTGGGAGGAGTCCCGAGGAATCCCGGAGCTGCTGCTGGAAAAGAGCAGAGAGTTATGGGGGTTACGAGAGCTCAAGCCTAAGGGTTGACGGTGATGGATGAACAGTCCTCCCTGGACGCCGGCCATGGACGGAAGAGAAGGGAAGAAGAAAGAGGAAGGAAGTTGTCTTCTGTGATCTCTGACCTTCCTTTGAGCTTATGTAGATATATGGAATGGAATATCTCTAGCCGGCAGAGTGAAGGTGCGACCTTGAAGCCTCAGTAGTTAGAAAAACATTCCAGTGTCTTATCAGCCTAGCAGAACACACTGTTGCTAGTTAAAAGAAAGCTTACTGAAGGAAAAAAAAATCAGTAAAAAGAAAAATTAGCTTCATCCTGGCTCAAACCAGGACAAGGAGCTTGCTGAGAAAGCAGAAACGTCGTGCAGACCTCGGCAGATCAACCAGATTCGAAAGAAAGGAATGCCAGAGGTGAAAAGTGCACAGCGAGGAAGACATACAGCCTTCATCCCAGAGACCCCTGCCCGCGACCACCAGGAGACACTGCGCAGACGCAGCAAGGAAGAGTCCGGGGTGGCAACTATGATAATGTTTCCCGGAACTAATTGAAGGAAATGAAGGGAAAAAAAATCAGTGAAAAGAAAAATTGGTTTCATCCTGGCTCAAACCAGGACATGGAGTTTGCTGCAGATGTGGAAAGATGAGAGCTGATGTATCTCCTGAATCATTTTTTCTCCATCACCAAGAGATATCCAGAGTCTTTGGACTTCAGGATACACCAAATGGAAAGCTTAACATTTCCCCTGCAGTACTCAGCACATGCCTCATGGCTCAGGCTGCTTTGCTTTGCAGAAACTCTCATTTCTGGGGCAATATGAGAACCGTCACGGGTTAATGCTGGGCTATTAAATAACTGACAAATGCTCTCTATTAACCCCTCTCCCTTCCCAGAAGGGGAAAGGAGAATAAGGGAGAGAGACTTATGGGTTAAAAACTAAACTACATAGCTTCAATGAAACAGTAGTGATTAAAAGGAAAATAATGAAATATGTACAAATATATACAAAAGCAATATTCCGCCCCCCCCCCCCCATAATGCTCATGTCACCATCAAGGCTGCAGGGCAGTGATAGTCATAGGATACTCATTAGTAGATTCAATAGAAATATAGCCTAATAAAAATTTACTAAAATAATGAATTTGCTGTACTAAGTTAGCTGAACAGGTTACTTTTAAAACAATGTGCTTTGTGAAACTGTTAGTCAATTATGCCAAGCATCCTGCACGTTGTGATAACATCAAGTCTTCTAAGACCTGTGGTGCCTACATACAACACTCATGTTGATTCTGGACTCACTTGGGCAATCTACCAGCAGGAGACTGGAGACAGGACCAGGACGGGAGACAGGACAAAGATGACAAGGAATAGAATCAACAAAGACCCCCACAGGAGACCCTCAAGCATGCATAATTACAAAGATAACTAATTCCAGGAAATAAAACTACTATGTAAAAGAATTCTGGGAACTCATTGACATAAAACTGAATATGCATGTCTTTGGTGTTGGGGTGTTTTGCTAACTCGTCAGAGCTCTTATGGTGGAGATATCCCCAGTGCTGCCCAGCACTGCAATAAAGAATGCCTGCTCAATAACAGTTTGTTTGTTGTTATTGGGTCTTTATCTCAGAAACCCTACCCAGATGCACCTAGTCTCCTACTTCAGTGAGGAGTGTTAGAAAGCAAGGGGGTTTGGAAGCTCTGAATTTTGTTTCAGCAGGCCCTGGAAAAGACCCAGACTGAGCTTCTGGAGTTAGTGGCAGACAGAAGCTGGATGCAGAAACACTCAGGTTCAGGAACACATGGATCAGGATCAAAGGAGACAAACGGACAGTGTCCTCCCAGGATGCTGGCCACAGATGAAGAGAGTTAGACCCTCATGATCCCTCAGATTTATACTGAGTATGACATGTATGGGATGCAATACTGCATTTGGTAAATTTTGGTCACCTGTCTGGTCCACTCCTCCCTGCAGGAGGGTCTGTCATGGTTGGATGAACACGTTACATTTTTAATCGGTGTCAGAAGTGGGATATAAGTCCAATGACTTGCCACATGACTTTTACTAAAGAAAATCACAATGAATTTCATGAATGGTTTCTTCTCAAAACACAAGAGTACCCAGGATAGATCTCCTTCCCCTTTTAAGGAAGTTCAGGAACTGCCCCTTTGTGAAGTTGTTTTATGAATTCCTTAAAATCCACAAATATATCCCCTCAAGTGATTAGTTTGACACCATAAAGCAATCTTATATTAAAAATTATTTGGATCATATTTGCGATGATTTATGGGCTTTCGATAGTGGATCTGCCCTATCCTCAAAAGTAACAAAAGAAATCAAAAAATGTGGTATGGACTATTTGAATGCCAAGGCTTTCTTCACTCTTGCTATTATAATTTGGCAAGAAAAGGAAGAAATCAAACAAGAGCTTAAAAGGATCAGTGAAAATACAGTAATTCCATCTGCTCCACCTTTGGAGGAGGAAGAGGAGTTTGGAGATTTCATTTGCTATAAAGGAGAAGTTGAGGAATCAATTAAAGGGCAACCTAATCACGATACAGACAACCAATCAAACTCTGACATATACACTACCGAAGAGGAGGAGATTACCTGCTCCACCCAAGGGACATGTCAGATTTAACTCTAAAAGCAACAAGGGTCACAATAAGGCAAAATACACACAGAAACCTGTATACACCTCTAATTCTGATAACAAGTACATAAGAAGGGAACTAACTGAACTTAAACAACAAATGCCCAAATTAGAAGGAATAATCACATCATATATGGACACAGGACAGCAAGAAATTAAGCGAATGGGTAACAAATTAAAAAGATTGACCACAACGGTGGAAAACATTGCAGGAAGCTCCTCAGGTTGTCCAAGCTCAGAGGACGAACAGGTTGCCCATCGAACTGTGCGCCCATTGGTCCGAACTGATTATTCTTTTGATAACAATGACAGGAGGAACAAACATTTAACATATAAGAAGACCTGCTATACAGCACTAGAACTCACTAATTTAAAGAAACAATTTGGCCACAGACCATCTGAAACAGATGCAATACGAGTATACGAAAGTGGGGGGGATGGCATTCAGCTTACAGAACAGGAAGCGTCTGGGTATTGGGATCCTGGTGCCTTACTCACTACTGGAAACTACCTCGAACCATGGAGCCTGACCCAGAGGGCTGCTTGTAATGGTGGTTTCACTCACCCCATGTCACAGAGTGAACCATTTGTGTTAAAAGGTGGTGCATCGAGACTTATGGAAAATATACACAAAACAGCAGTGATCCAAATGATATATGATAATGAACTAACATCTGGTCAAAACTGTGAGGGACCAGCCCTCAGGACCTACTTTGGGAGACGGTGTTGAAAACCCACTGTAGACCCTGGAACAAAGTCCTAAAAGGCCTGCCTGGGAGAATGGCCTGCATACGGCCTCAGGTCTGCATAGATGAGATAAGGGGGCATAGGTCCACTCCAGCTGCTCACATATGTGTGGCTCAATCACACATACTCGTTGTGAAATCAAGATTCTAGGCCTATAAAATAGGGGGCTGCAATGGTGGGCTTTGGGGAGTTCCATCAACATCGACTATCAACACCGACTCTCCCCCGCTGGCTGGACCAACGATGCTGGATCCAGGACCGGTGATTTTCCTGTCCTCAGTTTCTCTCTCTCTCTCTCAATCTCTCTCCCTCTCTCATCTCTCCCCCCCCTCCTTTTTTTTTTCTTCTCATCCCCTTTTCCTTACTTAATATATATGCGTGTGGTTTTGTTTAGGTTGTTCAATATTAACTCCTACTAGTGTAATAAATGTGTTATTTGTTATAAACAGACCTTGTGTGTCACTGCACCTTAATCTGATCAAGAGGTATTGGACGGTTGAGCTTTTACTCAGGCTGTAATACATTTACTCTCTGGGAAAAGACCAGGTCTGAGAGAAGGATTTTGAGCCCAGCTGCACCTGGGCTCCTCTCTGAAGGAAGTCCAGAAAGCAAGGGGCTACAGTCCTAATCTCCCTGGGCTGCCCAGTCTGAGTTGTGACACGTACAGGACTGGATCCAGCCGCACCTGGGCTCCTCTATTGCAGCAGGAGTTTAGAAAGCAAGGGTGTTCAGTTCTAACCTTCCTGGGTTATTAAATCCAGGCCATGCCAAAGACTTATGGAGACAACTGACCCTGAACAAATGGATGCTCTCATTAGAGGGTTACCAGGTGAATTAAAGAACCATGCCATTCAAATAAAAAACAAACTTGAAGATACAGACACAGATTCCAACCCATATACGTGGGCAGATCTAGCAAAGACACTCACAAAATACAGATGCAAATATGGTGTCCCAGAATTTGATTATTCACAAACAATAAAACAAGTCATTCAAGAAGATGATAGGCCACTACAGAATCCTCCCCGAAACAGAGGGAGAAGATGGGGTGATCACCCAGCCACAGGCTCTAGACCTAACAGCACAAATAATTCCCAACAATCCAATGGCACTTTGCCTAGAGGTGGTGACTGTCAGGGGCCCTTTGCCAGACTTAAGGAGGAAGCAAGGAGAAAGGGAATTCCACATGAATTATTGACAAGGAATTATTCCTATAACCACCTAAAAGACTTAGTAGAAAAATGGCCTGCATAGTCTGGTGCCAGTAAAAGTGATTCCAGTTCAGGAAACTAAATCAAAGGAAAGAAAGAAAAGAGAGAGGGAGGAGAAAGGAGAAATACAAAATGCAGTCAATTTGACCGAAACCCTGGAAAAAACGTGGGAAGCCACTCCAGGAAATCAAACTGATTTGCCAATAAAAAACAAATCAGATGCTAAATTAATAAAACCTCCTAATGATTGGCAAAACATGCTGAGATTAACCCAAAATCAAAAGGGAGATTTGGAAATTACCTGTGCTCTCTGTCCCAATAGACATCCTATTACATTTGTGGTGGACGCTGGAGCACAGATTTCCACGCTAAGAAAGGATGAGGCTCAGAAATGTGGTATTAATTCATCCCTAAAACCTATGTTGGCAAGTGGGGCATTTGGCCGTCCCACTTTACAAAGGACTGCTAAAGTATACCTGAAATTACCAGGTGAAGACACTTTAATTCAGACTCAAAGGATAGTGGGAGACATTCCCTATAATTTATTAGGAATGGATGTGCTTCAAGGCCGAACATGGAAAGATTATCAAGGCCATTATTGGAATTTTGGTACTTCCACTCCACAAATTAGGTTATTATGACAAGCTCCTATCCTTCCACAAAGCAAGATCTCTAACATAAAGCAATACCCAATTCCCATTGCAGCCAAAGAAGGAATTAAAGAAGTAATTGAGGATTTAAAACAAAAAGGTATTGCAATTAACACTCACGCTCCTTACAATTCACCTATTTGCCCTGTAAGGAAACCCAGTGGGAAACGGAGAGTAACAATTGATTATTGGCACTTGAATGCTACTACCGATCCATTGACACCTGCTGTGCCCAATCTAGCAGATTTAATTTTAAATATACAAGAATCAGCACACCCGGTTATGGCCACAATGGATATCAAAGATATGTTTTTTATGATCCCCATAGACTCTTCTGATCAAGAAAAATTTGCCTTCACCTGGGAAGGTGCTCAGTATACATTCACAAGACTCCCACAAGGTTATAAATATTCACCCACATTAGCTCACCATGCGCTTGCTGTAGAATTGGAAACAATACCATCTATTAAAAGGAATAAAGATGTCAAAGTCTATCAGTATATTGATGACATCTTAATTGGAGGCCCTGATGTGCTAACGGTGGGAGAGGTTTACCAAGATATTATCGCACATCTGTCTAATCTGGGAATTGAGATTCCTGAAGATAAAAAAACAACCCCCTGCCAATGAAGTAAAATTTCTAGGAATTTGGTGGAGAAAGGGATCTTGGAATGTACCTACTGATACCTTGACAAAACTAGGTGAGATCAAAATTCCTAGTAACAAAAAGGAACTCCAGGAAGTTTGGGGGACACTCTAATTTTGGAGAAAACATATAACAGACATGGCCATAATTGCATGACCACTATACGATTTATTAAAGAAAACCAGACACTGGGAATGGGACCATATACAGGATGAAGCATTAAAACTCTTACTATTTGAGATTCAAACATACAAAACCTTGGGACCTTTACACCCTACAGATCCAATCACCATCAAATAGGGATTTGCTATTAGTGGTTTTTCATATCACTTCTGGCAAAAAGGACCGGATGGAAGTACGAGGCCTATTGGCTTCTACTCACAATCATTCAGAGATTCAGAAAAGAGATATTCTGTATGGGAGTGTCCTGGTTTGAGCCAGGATGAAGCCAATTTTTCTTTTTACTGATTTTTTTTTCCCTTCAGTAAGCTTTCTTTTAACTAGCAACAGTGTGTTCTGCTAGGCTGATAAGACACTGGAATGTTTTTCTAACTACTGAGGCTTCAAGGTCACACCTTCACTCTGCCGGCTCAGACACTATGGGGAGATCTGTGACCCCCCCGCAGGAGGCTGAGTTAGACAGACAGCAAAATTGGCCAAAGATATTCCATTCCATATATCTACATAAGCTCAAAGGAAGGTCAGAGATCACAGAAGACAACTTCCTTCCTTCTTCTCCCCTTCTCTTCCATCCATGGCCGG
>NW_009951986.1:2882-9387 GCF_000747805.2 Chaetura pelagica | reverse complement strand
GAGAGGTGAGAGGCTTTTGCCCATACCTGAATATATCTGTATATAATTGTATATATATATTTTCTTGTATCATTCATTAGTGTTTTAATTAAAGCTGTGTAGTTTAGTTTTCAATCCAGCCAAGTCTCTCTCTTTCTCTCTCTCCTTCCCTACCCGGGGGGGGGGAAGGGGGGGGGCAGAGGGGATTAAGAGCATTGTTGTCGGACCTGAGTCAAATGTGACAGGAAGAAGGGATTATTAACTATCAGTACTACTTTAAAGGAGGTAAGCAAAATTGCCAAAAATCAGAGCATTGTGCTCAGAGGGCCATTTAAAGTCAATTATCAGGTGACATCAGGAAAGGCACCCCTGGAAGAAGTGTCACAAAAGGGAACTGTAAGGAAATGGTACTCCCAAACAGAATATTTCTCTGACCTTTACAAGATTGTGGAAGGTCCTGAAAAACATCTTAAGATTCAGGATCATATTCCCACGAAGGGGAAAGAAAATGATAACATGACTGTGAAAACACCTTCACCTATTAAGGAGGCACCCGAATATAATACCAGTTTGAGAAACACCTTGTTCACAAATTTAGGCCTGCTGCTATAAACACCAACACAGGGGAACAACTTGTCAATCATGGCAAAGGAAGTGCCCAAATAGGGGAGCTTGATGTGTACAATGTGATCACCAAAGAACAATGCACAAACGTTAGCCCCCCAATATCGGCTCGCGACACCAGTATATATATACTGATTCATATGTGGTATTCAAGGGATGCACAGAATGGATAATGTTCTGGAAAGAAAATGACTGGAAGGTAAATAACTTACCTGCATGGCAGCAAGAAACCTGGAACCATATCCTAGATATTGCCACCACAAGTCCTAACTCACATTGCATGGGTACCTTCGCACCAATCCAACATGTAAAGTGAAGCTGCTAGGCTTGTGGGAAACTGTTCTTTCCTTCCCCACGTAGGTCTAAACAAAATGCTTTTTAAGCCAGCGAAGGCCTCTCCTGATTATCCCCAGCTAACGGACTAAAACAGACTTGCTTCTCAAGGACAACTGAAACCAAAACAATGGATATGGTACGGGACAGAAAGGATGAGCGACAGGTCATCCTGTGACCCTGGTAGTCATCACCCTAACTTGGGGCTCATGGATGCTAATTGGCTCTGGACAGTGACACTGACTGGACAGATGAGTCACGGGGGTATAAAAGGCGGTGAGTGCAGCAGGTGGGCCCTTCCCTCCTCCCTGAGGCCTGTTTGGACGCTTTCTGCGTGGGATACCCCCCTGCTGTGGACACTGGTGCTGGGACCCTGCCTGCCTGCCCCGGGTCCAGCCTGGGCCTTAGAGCTGAGCGTGCCGGGGTCCTGAGCCCTGGGGTTGGGGCCGGAGCCCCCTCCTCGTGTTGCTGCCAGTTGCCGGGGAAACCAACGGCCACTGCACCCACTGTCGAGCCACAAGAGGCTGCCCCTCCGATACTACGGACTGGGGACCTGCCATCCTGCCTGGCGAAAAGGGGCCACCAACCGCTGCTGGGAACGGAGCCAATGAGGACAAGCCGCCAGAGGGTAACACCACCGCACACACACACACACTCCTCTCATACTCACAGCGTGACCTCTTACGGAGGACTGACATCTGGCTTCCTTCCCTCCTCCCTTCTCCCTTTGGTCCTTAACCCTCTCCCTTAAAAGCACAGTACCTTTTGCATTAACTCCCTAAAGGACACTTTCTTACTGTATATATATATATAAATATCCCTGGTAGCCACTTACATTTGCATTTTCCATAAGCATCATCCCTCAGTTTGTGTTAACCCTTAATAAACTGATTAATTCATGGAGTAAACCTTGGTTTTAGAGGCAATTTTTGAGTGTGGTGGGGGTGTGCATTCTAACTAGCACCCTAAAATACTGTCCCGCAGTTGCCATTCCTCTGTGAGAGGCAGCGCCACGAGTGAGCCCTCGGTCCTATTGAAAAACCCCTCCACATCGGGGGGGAGGGGAAGTCACAAAAGCATCCTGACAGCTGGTAGCCCAATACTGGCTCGTGACATCTGGTGTCAGAAGTGGGATAACAGGGGTCGTTAGAAGCCCCCCACGCTCTGAAATTGCTTCATTTGTGTAGTAAAAAAAAAAAAAGGAGAAAAAAAAAATTATAATAATAATTAAATAAATAAAAATGGCTACCAAAGGGGATATAAATGATATACATGTTGGAAGTGATGGTGCAGAAAATTAAATTTGTGAAGAAAGCACTGAAGTTCTGGAGGCACTATTTGTGCTGTCCCCTAATTTTGAGGACGAATTGCAAAAATTTACATTTGTGCATCCCTTTTGGGAGCACCTTAAGAGGCGTGAGTACGTTATAGACAGGGAACAGTACAAAGTGATTTACAATGCCTACATGAGGGGAGACCTCGGTAGCCTTGCAAATTACCTCATGGCTATGGAAAATGGTAAATCTCTGTCTAAAGAGGTTAAAAAGGAGATTAAGAAACATGGGCTTGATTTCATCACTGCCCGAAGTTTCTTAGTCCTGGCCATGGTTGTGTGGCAAGCAAAGGAGGGATTACAACGAAAGGTTGCAGAGCTACAGCAAGAGAATGAAAGGTTTCAGCAAGAGATTGAAGGGCTAAGAAAGCAGGGAAAGAAGACGAAAACCAGTCCCATCCTGTCTTGTTCAGATGATGAATGTGGGGAATTTGCAAGTTATGAGGATTCCTCAGATTCTGGTAGTCAGGATACTGAGATCTCAGATGACTTTAATACACTAGAGAAATGCAAGCCCATAAACTCTAAGCAATCAGATAAGAAACGTGTGAGTTTTCATTCCGGGACGGGAAAGCTGCACCCGATTTTGAAATCAAAGTCATGGCTGCAAAAGCAGCAAGCCCCCACGCAACTGCAGTCTCCCCCCTCCAAGGAGCAGGAGGAGGGAATAAGGGCAGATATCAGGATGTTGCACAAGGCAGTTAATAACTTTTTAACATATGGCACTCAAAGGATTAGCAAATTGGAGAAAAATTTCCACCAACTTTCCACAACTATGGAAAAAGCCCTAACTGATTTATCTTCTCACTATACCAGTTCTGAGGAGGAGGGAGTAGAACTTAAACACCTGCGCCCGGTTGTGAGAACTTATTTTTCTCCAACTTTACTTTTGTAACACTAGTTAAAGTTGCAAGTTAAAATAATGTTATGAAACAACAGTGATTGTAACAAAAAATAACCACAGCAGGCTTCCATCTGAGACAGAAACTGAATATGCAATGAGAGTGTCCCTCACAGGAGGAGATGATAACATGTTAAGTGAACAAGAAGCTAGAGGGTACTGGGGATCCAGAATTATTCTAATGACTGGAGATAAGGGGCACCCCTGGTCCCTAACTCAGCGAGCAGCTTTTTGTGTTGGCTCAAGTGATCCCATTTGCAGAGGAGAGCTGAAGGCGCTGCGAGGGGGCCATTCTAACCTCATGGACAATGTTCACAAGGCTGCTGTAATTCAAATGATTTATGACCATGAATTAGTACCAGATCAAGATAGTCCTATGAATCTTCGAGTGAAACCAGAAAGACTGAATATTTTAATCAGGGGACTCCCTCGGGCATTTAAAGATGTAGCCATCAAAATCAAAGATAAACTCCAAAATGGAGATCTGCGAGGATTTACATGGTCTGATTTGGCCAAATAATTGATAGATTACAGCAAAAATTGTGATGATGCATCTGATTCTGAATATTCTCGCAAGCCTTGTGCAGTCAGGCAAGTCACTCCACCTTCCTATGCTGATGTGGCTTCCAGGACACCCCGGGATCCTCACAAGCAGTGGGGGAAATCATGAGGTGACTGGATAGTCCTGGGTAGATGTAAAAACAACAGAAAGCCAAACAGCACATGTAAAAGCCAATACCCTGAAAACAAAAGTGCTTAATCTTGAGATGATGGGGCCTTAGGCTAAGCTTAAGGAGGAAGCCACCGAGGTATCCCACTGAGGCTTTTGTCTCGGGATTATTCTTATCAGCACCTGAAAGACCTAGTAGAAAGTTGGCCTAAAAAGCCCAAGTCAAAGTCTAATTCAACAGAGAGATCCAGGGAAAGACCCAACAAGTAGGGAAACTAAATAGCCCTCCTTCTGCCAAGAAAAAGAAATAAAAAAGAAAGACAAAAAGACAGCAGGAGGGGGAGAAAAAACAAAATTTTGATACAGGAAATGAAAATGACCAACAGGAAAATAATAAACAATCAAGCCCTAAAGCCTCCAAACTATTGGCAGAATGTACTAAGATTAATTCAAAACAAAAATGGGGACTTGGAGCTTACTTGTGCTGTTGGGCCAAAACGTTATCCTGTGACATTTGTGGTAGACATAGGAGCACAGATTTCTATGCTAAAAGCTGAGGTGGCCAACCAATGTGGCATTACCTTATCTCTGAAACCAATGTTTGTAAGTGGGGCATTCGGTAACTCTGCTTTACAAAGAATAGCTAAAGTTTCTTTAAAACTGCCAGGAGAAGAAGAGTTAATTAGGACTGAAATGATTGTGGGTGACATTCCTTTACAATTTGTTAAGAATGGATGTTCTCATGGGCTGGGCGTGGAGACATAACAATGGTCGCTACTGGAATTTTGGCACACCCACACTAAAGCTGAGGTAGCTACAAAGTGCTCCCGTCTACCACAAAGCAGGATCACAAATGAGAGACAATATTCCATTCCTGTTGCTGCTAAGGAAGGCATCAAATAAGTAATTTCTGATTTAAAACAAAAAGGCATTATTGTGCCGTCATTCACCATTTAACTCCTCGATTTGGCCTGTAAGAAAACCAAATGGTAAATGGAGAATGACAGTCGACTACAGGAAGTTGAATGCCAATACAGATGCACTCACAGCTGCTGTACCTAACATTGCTGATTTGGTGTTAGAAATCCAGAAAGCAGCACACCCAGTGCTGGCCTCACTGGATGTAAAGGTTATGTTCTTCCAAATCCCTATTGATCCTGAGGACCAAAAGTATTTTGCCTTCACTTGGGATGGGGTGCAGTACACTTTCACAAGGTTGCCCCAGGGATATAAACACTCGCCCACACTGGCTCATCACGCCCTTGGGTGTGAGCTGGAAAACATTCAAAAAATCAAAAATAATTCCAAAGTAAAAGTATATCAGTACATAGACGATGTGCTGGTAGGGGGCCAGAGTGAGGGGGAGGTGAAGGCAGTTTATGGTGCCATAATTAAGCATTTAATAGGCATGCAAATAGAAATCCCTGAAGAGAAAAGGCAACCCCCATCCCGGCAAAATGTCTAGGAATAAGGTGGAAGGGGGGACCTGGAATATTCCTTCCGATACTTTATCTTACCTAGGAGAGATAAAGGCACCCACCAATAAGAAAGAGCTGCAAAGAATATTAGGAACCCTTCAGTATTGGAGAAAGCATATCCCAGATAGATCCATCATAGCATGTCCTCTTTTTGATTTATTAAAGAAGAATAGTCATTGGAATGGGATCCGTCTCATGATGAAGCCCTCAAACTATTGTTATTGGAGGCACAGACATACCAAACCTTTTGCATTATCTCCCTAAAGGACACTTTCTTTCTATATCTAGATAAAAATATAGATATCTCCCTGGTAGCCATTCACATTTGCATTTTACCTAAGCATCATCCCTCAATTTGTGTTAATCCTTAATAAACCAATTAGTTTGTGGAGTAAACCTTGGTTTTAGAGGCAGTTTCTGAGCGTGGTCGGGGTGTCCATTCTAACTACCACCCTGAAATACAGTCCCACAGTGGCTGTTCCGTGAGAGGCGGTGCCACGTGTGCCCCTGGGTCCTATTCAAAACCCCCTCCACATCGGGGGGGAAGTCACAAAAGCACCTGACAGCCGGTAGCCCCCGAATACCAGCTCGCGACACCTGAGTAGCACACCTTGCTCCTCCTTGGACCCACCTCCACTCCACCTCTGTCCCATGGAAATGTGCCAAACTCCACCTGTCTGGAGTGAGGCTTCCACACATGCACAGAGAGGCGTGGCCAGTTTTGGAGGTGGGTAGCTTCTTACCAGGAGGTGTGTGTGGGAAACGGTCCATCTTCTCTCCCCCCACGTAAACAAAAAAAAATTCCCTTAAAAGCCAGTAAAGCAAGAGTGGCATCTTTTACTGATTTACCCAAGGACGGACTGGAACAGGCCTCTTACTCTACCAGATAAGTCCACAGCAAGAAAACAGCATAAGGGTTATGATAACTGGCAGAAAAATAGACAGGTTAAAACCTGCATCTGACAGAGCATACACCTGGCCAGTGCTAATTGGCTAATTTGGACAGTGGTACTTTCTCGAACAGTGATCTCTGATCTATAATAACGGGGGCAAGATCTGCAGGCCGCTGTTCTCTGCCTGCCCAGGACGAGACCCTGCTGCAGTATCTGAACCGGCCTGGAACACCAGCCCCGCTGTCCGGAGGAGCCGAGAGGGAAGGGGGGGCTGCACCGTGCCCGCTGGCCGGA
>NW_009951986.1:0-1144 GCF_000747805.2 Chaetura pelagica | reverse complement strand
TTTGAGAAAGGGTTTGCAAGGCTGCAACAAGAAAATGAGGGGTGGCAACAAAAATGTTATAGGTTGCAAGAAGTGAATGAAGGGTCACAACAGGCATATAAAGACCTGCAGACATAGGTGCAACAAGAGTATGCAGGATTGCAACAGGAAAATAAAGGATTGCAACAGGAAAATCAAAGGTTGCAACAAGTGATCGCAGGGCTGCAGCAAGAATGTGAAAAAGTGGAACAGGAGTATGCAGAACTGCGACAGGGAAATGAGGGGCTACAACAAGAGGTTGAACAGCTGCGAGAGCAGTTAAAACAAAAAGATGCTTCCCCTTCAAGGGAGGAGGACTTTGGGGATGCCTTGGACTCCTCAAATTCCTCAGTCGGATAGCGCGAACCATGAGCCTCAGCACTGCTATGAGACAATGAAAAAATTCAAGCCTGTAAGCTCGTTGCAGGTGCCTTTACCTGATCAGTCATGCTTTTTAAGCATTTATCTTTTAATGATAAAACAGAAATGATTAAGCCTTCCCTTTCGAAATCAAAAAAGCAGCAAGCCTCCACGCAGCCACTCTCTTCCTCCTCTCCAGCCAATAGCAAGCTGGAGAGTTCAGTAGCTGAGATAAAGGAGCTGTGTGAATTCCTTGCTAACAAAAATGCACACCCTGGAAGAGAAATGCGATCAACTTTCTGCTAGGAAGGAAGGCATTTTAATCCATTCATCTTCTCCCTATAATTCTGAGGATGAGACAGAGGAGGGAGTGAAATATAAATATCTGCGCCCAGTTGTGAGAACTTCCTACACTCACAGAGAAGGTGCAAGGAAAAAAAGAGGTAGTAACTAAAGAAATACCTTACACTCCAATGGAATTGGCAAATATTAGAAAACAATACAGCAGGCTTCCATCTGAGACAGAAGCTGAATATGTAATGAGAGTGTCCCTCACAGGAGGAGACCATATTATGTTAAGTGAGGAAGAGGCTGACGATTACTGGGGACCCGGAATGACGATAGTTCGCATCCCTGGAGCCTAACTCAGCGTGCAGCTTTTTGTGTTGGCACAAGTAATCCCCTCACCAGAGGAGAGCCATTGACCCTGGACGGGGACAACTCTAATCTTATGGTCAACATCCGAAAGGCTGCTGTAATTCAAATG
>NW_009951985.1:61958-63079 GCF_000747805.2 Chaetura pelagica | reverse complement strand
CCTGGAGGGATCTGGGGGGACTTGAGGGGCTCTAAGTTCCCCCAGACCCTTCTCTCCTCCAAGATGACCAACCCCAAACTCTTGCCCAGGCCAACCAGCCATGATGGTCGCCGAGAAGCTTTGAAGGCCTCCATGACCTACAAGACTCATCCAGTTAATAAATCCACCCAATTACACCCCGGGGGCTATGCAAATGAGATGCAAATCCACACGCTCCCACCTCTCCTTGTTCTCCCAAGGCCCTCCATCCACCATCCAAGACCCAGTTGATGCCCAACACCTGAAGGACCAACCCTTGTCTCCTTTTCTTCTCCTTCCATGAAGAAAAAGACCCGACACGATTCCCAACCCAAAACTCACCCTCTTGTTCCTTCTTCTTCCTCCATCCTGTGCTGGTTGATCCACTTGGGTCCCCACCCTTCCATGTCCCAACAGGTTTGAGGTGAGGAACGTGGTTTCCAAGGAGCTTTAGGGCAGGAGGAATTGAGAGGAACAACTTGAGCAACCAAGAGGACGCGGCGCCTTAATCATCGAGATAATCAAAGCCAACATGTTTTTTTGAGGTTGGTCTTTGAAGGAACGTGTCAGGGCAGATGTCAAAGGAGTTTTGATCCACCTGCCTGTCCTCCCACATCTCCTGGACAATGTGTCCGTGCTGGTTTCCCCTCCTGATCCCTAAACCCCCCCCCCCATTCCGAGATGAGCCCGTGGGGAAAACACGACGCGCGTCACCGGAGTTTCAACATCAAGAGGGGGAGGGAAAACCACAAACATGAAGAAAACGACCCAAAAAGCACCAAATCTGACCCAAAACCAGGTGGCTCCAAGGCCCATCCAACCTGCCCTTGGACGCTGCCAGGAGGTGCTGGAGGGACCTCCTGGAGGGATGTGGGGGGACTGGAGGGGCTGGAGGGACCTCCTGGAGGGATCTGGGGGGACTTGAGGGGCTGGAGGGACCTCCTGGAGGGATCTTGGATGGTTGGAGGCCAGAAAAGTCCATTTTCTTCCCCCTCCCCCCCCCAAAAAGGACACTTGTGACGTTTGGAGCCCAACCCTGAGTTCTCCAGAAGATGATGCAGGAGGAACCTCAGGAGGTTTGGGGTGGGGGGGGGGGGTGTGGA
>NW_009951985.1:60002-61947 GCF_000747805.2 Chaetura pelagica | reverse complement strand
GGGGGGGGGTGGGGACTTCAATGAGCAAGACAAGGAAATCCAACCCCAAAAAAACCCCTTCTCTGCTGGGAATGTCTTGACCCATCCATGGCAAGAGGCCCCACCCTCTATTGTCTTCTGCTGATGAGGCTTTTCAAGGAGAAGGTGGCACCCCACGGCTGGTGGCTGAAACTGTGAAGAAATCACATCAAGAATCACCCACCCCAAGGACTTGAAAGGAGGAACTTCCTCCTTTCTGGGTTCCTCTTCCAACCACTCAATCATCATCCTCTGATTGGTTGAACTTCTCAAGTCCCACCACGTTGGAGTCCCCCCTGGGGTTATAAAATGAAGGCTGAGCTCAGCAGGAGACACGTCCCTCCTGCTGGAACCATGACCAGGCTTGGTGAGTGACTCCAAATCTTGACTTTAATCCCTCGTTTCCTTCCTCAGGTGTCTTCTTTTTGGTGGGACATCCAACCTTGGTGTCACCTCCTGCCACCACCATCACCACGAAGCTCCTCCTTGGGGGAAAGGGGCATTTCTTGGTCATCTGGAGCATTGGGGGTGGTGGGAGAACCTTCCCATGAGTGTTTAGGTCCCAGTTGGTGGTGGAGGGAGAGGTGGAAACCCAAGCTCAGGATCTCCAGGGACCTTCTTGGAGCAGGTTTGTGGGTTCTCCAACCACAGCAGGAGGGTTGGGTGGAAGGTGAAGATCCATCCAACCCTTCCAAGAGCAGCTGGGGAGTCATCTCTTCTCCTCCCATGGAAGACCTGGACCTCCCAAGAAGGATCTCCTTGGTTTTCCACCTGGTCCAGAGTGGGGGGATCACCAAGTTGAGGAGCAACGAGACCGACCCACCACCATGAACCCCAAAACTCACCTCAAAGGAACCTCCAGGAAGACCAGGGGGTGGATTTAGGTCCTTCAGAAAAGCCACCTCTGAAGTTCCTTCAAGCAGGGGAACTTCAGCCCAGGTTTGTTTTTTTTTGGGGGGGGGTTTCCATCCAAAAACCCCAACGACTCCCACCAGGGTTTTCCAGGAGAACCACCCAGGTTTGGTTTTCTTGGTTCTTCCCTGGAAAGACCAAGTTTGGGTGGGAGAGGAAGGAAGAGAAAGTGAAAGTTGCCCCCGGGGGGGAGGTGATTTTGGAGAAAAGAAACCAACACCAGAAGCAAAAAAAAAACCCCTTCAAACCTGGTGGTTTCTCCTTCAAGGTCCTTTCCTTGTGGGAAGGAGTTGGAGGAGCTGCTGAGACCTTCTCACCTCCCCCCCCCAAATCATCTCCCCCCACCCCAAAATCATCCCCTTGTGAGGTCACCAGAGCAGGTTGATCCAGATGTGGCTTTTCTAGGAGGTTCCTCCTCCAAGGGTTGGACACCTTGGTGATGTCACATCTCCCATCTGGGCTTCTGGAATGACATCACAGGGGGGGGTTGGTGACCTCATGACGTCATCATCTTCTCTCCTCCCCCCTCCCAAAGTCCTCTTCCAGGTCCTCCTCCTGGTGGGGCTCCTGAGCGCCCACAAGTTCTTGGGGTACCCTGAGTATTGTCTCCATGACCCCGATTATGAGGAGCTGCTGAAGATCATCCAGGATGGGTTGGGACGTGCTGGGACTCCAGCCCACGTGGTGGTGGTGGGTGCAGGGATCAGTGGCCTGACAGCAGCCAAGCTGCTCCACGAGGCTGGGCACAAGGTGAGGGGGGTGGAGGGGACCCAGCAGGGGTGGGAGGAGGTTGAGAAGGTTCTCCAGGGTTGGAAGGTTGAGAAGGTTCTCCAGGGGTGGAAGGGGGGGAAGGTTTTCCAGGGGTGGAAGGTGGAGAAGGTTGAGAAGGTTTAACCAGGGTAGAAGGTAGAGGAGGTTGAGAAGGTTCATGTGGGGTGGAAGGTGCAGAAGGTTCAACAGGGGTGGAAGGACGGGCGAGATCCATGGGTGGCCCCAGCAAGGTGGGAAAGATCCA
>NW_009951985.1:52431-59852 GCF_000747805.2 Chaetura pelagica | reverse complement strand
TGGAAGGTTGAGAAGGTTCAACCAGGGTGGAAGTTGGAGAAGGTTGAGAAGGTTCTCCAGGGGTGGAAGGTGGGGAAGGTTCTCCAGGGGTGGAAGGTGGAGGAGGTTGAGAAGGTTCTCCAGGGTTGGAAGGTTGAGAAGGTTCAACCAGGGTGGGAGGTAGAGAAGATTCTCCAGGGGTAGAAGGTGGAGGAGGTTGAGAAGGTTCTCCAGGGTTGGAAGGTTGAGAAGGTTCATGTGGGGTGGAAGGTGGAGAAGGCTCTCCAAGGGTGGAAGGTGGGGAAGGTTGAGAAGGTTCAACCAGGGGTGGAGAATGTTCTCCAGGGCTGGAAGGTGGGAAAGGTTGAGAAGGTTCAACCAGGGTGGAAGGTGGAGGAGGTTGAGAAGGTTCATGTGGGGTGGAAGGTGCAGAAGGTTCAACAGGGGTGGAAGGAGCAGAAGGTTCTCCAGGGGTGGAAGGAAGGGGGAGATCCATGGGTGGTCCAAGTAAGGTGGGAAAGATCCACCAGGGCTGGAAGGTGGAGGAGGTTGAGAAGGTTCAACCAGGGTGGAAGGTTGAGAAGGTTCTCTCCAGGGCTGGAGAAGGTTCTCCAGGGGAGGAAGGTGGAGAAGGTTCAACTGGGGTGGAAGGTGGAGAAGGTTCAACTGGGATGGAAAGAAGGGGGAGATCCATGGGTGGTCCCAGTAAGGTGGGAAAGATCCACCAGGGGTGGAAGGTGGAGAAGGGTCTCCAGGGGAGGAAGGTGGAGAAGGGTCTCCAGGGGAGGAAGGTGGAGAAGGGTCTCCAGGGGAGGAAGGTGGAGAAGGGTCTCCAGGGGAGGAAGGTGGAGAAGGGTCTCCAGGGGAGGAAGGTGGAGAAGGGTCTCCAGGGGAGGAAGGTGGAGAAGGGTCTCCAGGGGAGGAAGGTGGAGAAGGGTCTCCAGGGGAGGAAGGTGGAGAAGGTTCTCCAAGGGTGGAAGGTGGGGAAGGCTCAGAAATGTAGGAAACTCTTCCTCCTGCTCCAGCTCTTCCTCCTGGTGCAACCAATGGGTGGAGAGGGACCTTAACCCAAAGAGCTCCTTCCTCCATGGTCGATGGACCAAGCAGGACAACTTCAAGCCCCCCAAAAAAGGGGCAAAACCCACCTTAAATAGCCAAGATCTCCACTCCCAACCCAGGGCCACGTGTGGTTCCACCATGAGAAAGTGTCTTCTGCGTTTCCCCAACGTTTTGGGTTCTTCCCAAGGTTTTGGGAGGGGCAGGTTTTGGGTGGGGCAGGTTTTGGGGTTGTCCCCCAAGGTGGTCTCTTCTCTTCTAGGCTGGTCCTTGAGGTCATCAGGCAGTTTGGGCTGAAGTTGAGCCCCTTCCAGGTGAGGGACCCCAACGCCTGGTACTTGATCAACGGGACCCGGATCCGGGCCGGGGAGGTGGAGAAGAACCCTGATGTCCTCAACTACCCCGTGAAGCCATCAGAGAAGGGCAAGAGTCCCACTCAGCTCTACAGGGAAGCCCTGGACAAGGTGGGTGTTGCCCAAGGAGCAGGACCCACCCCAATCCCACCACCCAAACCAACCCAGATGATCGTCCTGAGAATTTGGGGAGGGGTCAAACTTTGGGCAACCAGCTTGAACATCTGGATGGTTCCACCTCTCCAGGCTCTGCAGAAGTTCCAGAGTGTGGACTGCAAGAAGTTTCTGGCTGAACACGACTCCTTCTCCACCAAGGTAAGGAAGTTGGGCAACCACCACCCTCTGGTGGCTTTTGAACCTGCTCAGAGAAGATCAGGAGCGGGAAGGAGGCAGCAGGACGTGGCTTTTGGCCAGGAGGACAACCTCAAGCTGTTGTCTTCTTCTTCTCCTTCTCCTCCTCCTCCTTCTTCTCCTTCTTCTGCTCCTTCTCCTTCTTCTGCTGCTCCTTCTCCTCATTCTTCTTCTGCTCCTTCTCCTTCTTCTGCTGCTCCTTCTCCTCATTCTTCTTCTGCTCCTTCTCCTTCTTCTGCTCCTTCTTCTCCTCCTTCTGCTCCTTCTTCTCCTCCTTCTCCTTCTTCTGCTCCTTCTTCTTCTGCTGCTCCTTCTTCTTCTTCTGCTCCTTCTCCTCATTCTTCTTCTGCTCCTTCTCCTTCTTCTGCTGCTCCTTCTCCTCATTCTTCTTCTGCTCCTTCTCCTCATTCTTCTGCTCCTTCTTCTTCTTCTGCTGCTCCTTCTTCTTCTCCTCCTTCTCCTCCTCCTTCTCCTCCTCCTTCTTCTCCTCCTCCTTCTTCTTCTGCTCCTTCTTCTCCCCCTTCTGCTCCTTCTTCTCCTCCTTCTCCTTCTTCTTCTGCTCCTTCTGCTTCTTCTGCTCCTTCTTCTTCTGCTGCTGCTCCTTCTTCTTCTTCTCCTTCTTCTTCTTCTCCTCCTTCTCCTCCTCCTTCTCTTCCTACTTCTCCTCCTCCTCCTTCTCCTCCTCCTTCTTCTTCTTCTCCTCCTTCTTCTCCTCCTTCTCCTCCTTCTTCTCCACCTCCTCCTTCTGCTCCTTCTTCTTCTCCTCCTTCTCCTCCTCCTCCTTCTCCTCCTCCTTCTTCTTCTTCTCCTCCTTCTTCTCCTCCTTCTCCTGCTCCTCCTCCTTGGCTTCCCCAGGAGTACCTGATCAAGGTGGGAAACCTGAGCAGAGGAGCAGTTCAGATGATTGGTGACCTGATGAACGAGGACTCCGGGTTTTATCTCTCCTTCCTGGCCTCCCTGTGGGACTTTGGTGTCTTCTCTTCAGAGAGGTGAGACCACGTCCCCTGTGACAGCATCTCCTGGGGCTCTGAGGGACCTGGGTGGGTGGGAGGTCCCTGTTCCCATGGCAAAGGGCTGGGAACTGGATGAACTTCCAAGCCCACGTCATTCCAAGCTGAACCATCTCCAGGAAACCCTTGAGGACCATCAAGTCCAACTCCTCCCAGCAGGAAAATGGTTGTAGGACCCACCCCAAAACCCTCCAGCCAGGAGAAAGACACTTCCATGTAGATGCCTGAGAACCCTGGTCCACCAAGCTGTGTTAGAACCTCTTGCAGGGGCCACCTTTCCCCACTTCCTGCTCCTTCTTTCTCTCCCCAGGTTCTTCGAGATCACGGGGGGGTTTGACCAGTTGCCCAAGGCCTTTCTCAAGGCCTTGCCCGACGTCGTCCGGTTCAACTGCACCGTGGAGAAGATCATGACCCAGGACAACCAAGTCCAAGTCTTCTACCGAGCTCCAGACACTTTGGCCCCATCCAGAATCTCTGCTGATTACGTCCTGGTCACCTCCACGGCCAAGGCCACCAGGCACATCCACTTCCACCCCCCTCTTTCTCCACCCAAAACCCAAGCCCTCCGTTCCATCCACTACGCCGGGGCCACCAAAATAATCCTGGTTTGTTCCCAGAAGTTCTGGGAGCAGGATGGGATCCGAGGAGGACCTTCCATCACCGACCACCCTTCCAGGTTCATCTACTACCCCAACCACAACTTCTCCAGCGGGGTGGGGGTCATCTTGGCTTCCTACACCTGGAATGAAGACTCCCTGTTCTTCCTGTCCCTCTCGGATCAGGCCTGTCTGGACGTGGTTTATCAAGACCTGGCCGAGATCCACCAACTCAACAAGGACTTCCTGCAGGAGATCTGCGACCGGTACGTGATCCACAAGTGGGAGCTGGACCAACATTCCATGGGGGCCTTCGCTGCCTTCACCCCTTTCCAGTTTGTGGATTATTCCCAGGAGCTTTTCCAGCCCGAGGGGAGGGTCCATTTTGCAGGAGAACACGTGGCTCAACCTCATGGTTGGCTTGAAACCGCCGTGAAATCGGCCGTCAGGGCCGCCAGCAACATTCTTCACCAGGCCCAGGTGGAGGAGGAGGAGGAGGAGAAGATGGGGACCTTCCTCCCCATGGAAGATCTCTGAGGATAGAAGGCCCGGCCTGACCCTGCTGGTGCCACCAAAACCAGGGTTTGAAGGCGCTTTCAGGTGGTTCTTCCCAAGGAAAGTTGGCAGGACAACCCCCCAAACAACCCCCAACGACCTCAAGGGGCATCAAGCATCATCAGACACCACTAATTAAGTACCTAATGAAACCCTCTGGGGTGGGAGCACCACGAGAAGTCCCACCCGAGGAGGTTCCAACGTGACCCCAAAAGTCACTTTGTTTGTTTTTGTGGCCAAAACGCTGCAGGAAATGACCCAGGGGGAACAAAGTTGGGGTTGAGCTCAGGCCCTCGGGTCTCAGGTGCCTCCATCTCCTCGTGAAGAGAAGGGTCATCACCCAACAAGGCCCCAGAAAGGCTCCACCAAGGCCCCATGGCCCCCAACCCAACCAACGCCCACGGCCTCCATCTCTACCAAGACCCCACCAAGGCCCCACCAAGGCCTCCATTCCCCACCATGGCCTCCATTCCCCACCAAGGCCTCCATCCCCACCATGGCCTCCAACCCAAACAAGAGCCCACCAAGGCCACACCAAGGCCCATAGTCTCCATCCCAACCAAGGTCCACAGCCTCCATCTCTACCAAGACCCCACCAAGGCCCCACCAAGGCCTCCATTCCCCACCTTGGCCTCCATTCCCCACCAAGGCCTCCATCCCCACCATGGCCTCCAACCCAAACAAGAGCCCACCAAGGCCACACCAAGGCCCATAGTCTCCATCCCAACCAAGGCCCACGGCCTCCATCTCTGCCAAGACCCCACCAAGGCCCATGACCTCCATCCCAACCAAGGCTCATGGCCTCCATCTCTACCAAGACCCCACCAAGACCCCACCAAGGCCCATGGCCTCCAACCAAGGCCCCACGGCCTCTAACCAAGGCCCCACCAAGGCCCATGGCCTCCAACCAAGACCCCACCAAGGCCCATGGCCTCCAACCAAGGCCCCACCAAGGCCCATGGCCTCTAACCCCACCAAGGCCCATAGCCTCCATGTCCACCAAGGCCTGTGGCCTCCATCTCCATGGCTCTGTCCCACCAAGGTCCAACAACCACTGTCCCCACCAAGGCCCAAGGCCCCACCAAACCCCTAGCAAGGCAAAAGCTCTGGCCCCACCAAGGCCCATGGACCCACCAAGGCCACAGCTTGAGGATGAAGATGAGGAGGATGATGAAGATGAAGCTGAGGATGATGATAAGGATGGAGATGAGGAGGAGAATTAAGCTAAAGAGGAAGATGGTGAGGACAATGAGGATGAAGCTGAGGGTGAAGATGGAGGATAAAGATAGAGATGGAGATGATGAGGATGATGAAGATGAAGAGGAGGATGAAGATGAAGCTGAGGATGATGATAAGGATGGAGATGAAGAGGAGAATGAAGACAGATGAGGAGGATGAAGATGATGAAGATGAGAAGGATGAAGACAGAGATGAAGATGATGATGATGACGATGAAGATGATGACGATGAAGAGGAGGATGAAGAGGATGGAAATGAAGATGAAGATGATGAAGACAAAGACGATGAAGTGGGGGATGAAGATGATGATGATGACGATGAAGATGATGACGATGAAGAGGAGGATGAAGAGGATGGAAATGAAGATGAAGATGATGAAGACAAAGACGATGAAGTGGAGGATGAAGATGAAGGGGATGATGAGGAGGAGGATGATGAAGAGGATGAAGAAGATGAAGAGGATGATGAGGATGAAGAAGATCAAGAAGATGAAGAGGATGATGAGGAGGAAGATGATGAAGAGGATGAAGAAGATGAGGAGGAAAAGGATGATGAGGAGGAAGAGGATGAAGAAGATGAAGAAGATGATGAGGAGGAGGATAATGAAGAGGATGAAGAAGATGAAGAAGATGAAGAGGATGATGAGGAGGAAGAAGAGGATGATGAGGAGGAAGAGGATGAAGAAGATGAAGAGGATGAAGAGGATGAAGATGAGGAGGAAAAGGATGAAGAAGAGGATGATGAAGAAGATGATGAGGATGATGAGGATGATGAGGAGGAAGATGATGAAGAAGATGAAGAGGATGAAGAGGCAAAGGGTTTTTCAAGATTAAGAATATTAAGTGTGGGAGGTGTGACTCCAATGGGGTAGCGTGGCCGAGCGGTCTAAGGCGCTGGATTAAGGCTCCAGTCTCTTCGGGGGCGTGGGTTCGAATCCCACCGCTGCCAGCAGCGACTCTTTTTCCTTCCCCACCTTTTCCCTCCCCAACAACCCCAAAACCAGCGGGTTGGGCCCCAAAGAAACCCCCCCCAACAATAAAAAAACAAAACCCAAAAAAGCACCCCCCAAAAACTCAATAAACAAATAAAACTCAAATAAAAACCACAAAAAATCCAACAAAAATCAAAGAAAATAATCCAAAACCACCCAAACCAAATAAAATTCCCACAAACAACAAAGAGAACAGGCAAAAAAACCCCAAAATCCCAAACTCGACAACAAAAAAACACCCAAAAAACCCAATAAACAAATAAAACTCAAATAAAAAGGCAAGAAAACCAACAAAAATCAAGCAAACATTCAACAAAAATCAAAGAAAAGACCCCAAAACCACCCAAATCAAACAAAACTCCCACAAACAACAAAGAGAACAGGCAAAAAAACCCCAAAATCCCAAACTCGACAACAAAAAAACACCCAAAAAACCCAATAAACAAATAAAACTCAAATAAAAAAGCAAAAAACCCATCAAAAATCAAGCAAAAATCCAACAAAAATCAAAGAAAAGAACCCAAAAACATCCAAACCAAACCAAACTCCCACAAACAACAAAAAGAACAGGCAAAAAAACCCCCAAAATCCCAAACTGAACCAAAAAAACCACCCCAAAACCCCCCCAAAACAAATAAAAAGCAAAAATCCAACAAAAATCAAAGCAAAACCCCCCAAAACAACAAAGAAAACACACCAACCCCCCTAAAACTCCCCTAAAATAAACAAACAGAAAGAAAAAACAGCAAAAAAGGGTAAAAAGCAGCAAAAAAACAACAAAAAAGGGCAAAACTCCAAAAACAACAAAAAAACCCCTCAATAAAACGCCACAAAACTGCCCCAAAAACCCCAAAATAAACAAAAACAACAAAGAAAACAGGCCAAAAAGAATAAAAAACACCAAATTAAGAAAAAATAAGCAAAAAACCCCACATGGAAACCGAGAAAAAACTAAAAAAAAGCTCAAATTCCACAAAAAAACCCCCAAAATAATAAAAAAACCCAAAATCCCCAAAAATTAACACAAAAAAACCCCAAAAGAAACCGCAGAAAAAAACAGAAACAAAAATAAACGAAAAAAAAAAACACCCGAAAGAACCAAAAAACCGAAGAAACGACGCGAAATAAAAGAGAAAAGAATAAAAAACAGAGAAAAACGAACCAACAAAACGCGGAAATGAGGGGGGAGAAAAAGACCCGGAAGGAGCCACAAAATGGGACCTTTCGGGCTCGTCCGGGATTTGAACCCGGGACCTCTCGCACCCAAAGCGAGAATCATACCCCTAGACCC
>NW_009951985.1:46186-48642 GCF_000747805.2 Chaetura pelagica | reverse complement strand
CCTCCCCCCCCTCCGGGGGACAATAAAAAGGCCCTAAACCTCCGGGGGACAATAAAAAGGCCCTAAAACACTCGGAGGCCCCAGCGAGATTCGAACTCGCGACCCCTGGTTTACAAGACCAGTGCTCTAACCCCTGAGCTATGGAGCCGCCATCTTGGGCCGCAGCCCCCGGGGGAGCCCCAAAACCCGCAGCTTTCACCCCAATCCACCCCCCCCAGTGATGACGTCACAGGGCAGGAGGGAGGGGCCCCTGGGACACCAAAAGTGGGGGGATATTATTATTATTACTATTATTATTATCACTATTATTAGTAGTATTATTATCACTATTATTATTTCTATTATTATCATTATTATTATTATCACTATCATTATAATTACTATTATTATTGCTATTACTATTGATATTACTACGATTAATAATAAATCATTAAATAGATAAATTATAAAAATAATAATAATAAATTAATTATAAAATTTTAAAAAAATGTTAATAAATAACAAACCTAATAATTTAATAATCATCCTAGTTATCCTAATTATCTTTATCAGTAATAATTATATTATTATTATCCTTATTATCCTTTTCAGTAATAGTAATGATATTATTAATTATCCTAATTATCGTCATTATCATTATCAGTCATAATGATAATAATTATTATTACCCTTATTATCGTTACCAGGAATGATATTATTGATAATTATCCTAATTATTCTAATTATCCTTATTCTCCTTTTCAGTAATAGTAATGATATTATTATTAATGATTATCCTTATTATCGTTATCAGTAATAATAATATCATTATTAATTATCCTTATCAGTAATGTCATTATTATTATTATTATTATCCTAATTACCCTTACTATCCTTATTAGTAATAATGATTATATTAGTAAATATTGTTATACTTAATAACATTATCAGCATTATTATTATTATCAGCATTGTTGTTATTATTATTATTATTGCTACTACTACTACAACTATTATCACTATTATTACTATTATTATTACCATTATTATCACTATTATTATTACTATTATTATTTTAACCAGATTTGGCCAAATTACAGGGAGAAAATCTCTGCCTGTGCTGCCCATTTATATTATTACTAATATTATGATTACTGTTATTATTATTAACTCCTGCTAACACTCTTCCTATTATTCTAATTATTATCAATACTTAATAAAACACTCTATAATTGACACATAATTACACCTTAATAACTCACATTCTATAGACCAACATAAACCCCATTAATATTATTAATAAACTCTTATATGTTATCAATGCATAATTATTAGCCCATTAGACTTTATTAATAGTCGAATTAACAGCACTAATAATCATAATCATTAATCATGTATATTAAGACAATTTTGGCCCAATTCCAGGCAGGGAAAACTCCCCCCTTTGTCCTTCCTCATTTTTCTACCACCTCCCACCTCATTAATTCCTAATTATTCTTCCTATTAGCATCATTAATCTTTCATTTCTCATTTTGCCTTTATTAGTCCTTAATATTCTCCACCAAAAGAGGTTGGAACCCACCTCAAAATGTCCATTTTTGTCTCAGAAAACCTCAAGTTTCCCAAAATATCTTCAAACCAACCCAAAAATCCCCTTCAAAAATCAATTTTTTCCATCGTTTTGGTCAATAATTAATTCATTAATTCAATTAGGAGACAATAAATAACTAATTATTCCAATGACGGGTATTTTTTTAACCCCGTTTTGAGGTCGGGACGTGAAACGAAAGATCAACCAAGAAGTTGGACCCCAAAAAACCCCCCCCAAGAAGCCAAGATTTGTAGGAAATGACCCAAAATGTTCCTTTTTCTGGGCAAAACGGGACAACCCGGAGGTGGGGTCGGATCTTTGGAGGCATCTCCAGGGAGATCATCTCAACAGGAGCATCAACCTTGGGGAGAAACGGGTCTTGTTGACCCCCCAAGAGGACAACCCATCCCCCCCACCCAACCAAAAATGTCCAAATTTGTTGTTTCAGCAGAAAAAATCACGAGATTGAGATGAAATCCCAATAATTTGGCACCTTCTGGGGCCTGGAGCTCCTGGGGGAAGGACAAGAGAAGATCCAGCAGGTGGTGGAGAGGACAAGAAGCTTCTTCCACCTTAGCTTGGGGTTCCATGATGGGACAAGAGCTCGGGGGTCACGTGGTTTGGAGAAGCTCCAATCAGCATCACCCAGAAGAGCTTCTGGAGGAGAAGGTCGTGCCAGGATGGAGGGGAACCAACTGGAGACTCTTCCCAACTGGAGACTCTTCCCAACTGGAGACTCTTCTTCTTCCCCCAACTGGAGACTCTTCCCTTCCCCAACTGGAGACTCTTCTTCTTCCCAACTGGAGACTCTTCTTCTTCCCAACTCGAGACTCTTCCCAACTGGAGACTCTTCTCTTCTCATCTTGCCACTCTTCTCTTCTCAACT
>NW_009951985.1:25676-27066 GCF_000747805.2 Chaetura pelagica | reverse complement strand
CCCAACTGGAGACTCTTCTTCTTCCCCAACTGGAGACTCTTCCTTTCCCAACTGGAGACTCTTCCCTGCCCAGCTGGAGACTCTTCCCAACTGGAGACTCTTCTTCTTCTCAACTGGAGACTCTTCTCTTCTCAACTGGAGACTCTTCCCAACTGGAGACTCTTCTTCTTCCCCAACTGGAGACTCTTCCTTTCCCAACTGGAGACTCTTCCCTGCCCAGCTGGAGACTCTTCCCAACTGGAGACTCTTCTTCTTCCCAACTAGAAACTCTTCTTCTTCTTCCCAACTGGAGACTCTTCTTCTTCTTCCCAACTGGAGACTCTTCTTCTTCCCCAACTGGAGACTCTTCCCTTCCCAACTCGAGACTCTTCCCAACTGGAGACTCTTCCCCAACTGGAAGCCACCTGAGATGCCTACAACCTCCCAACTCCAGTCAGATTGATCCAAAGTGAAGGAACCTTCAACTTGTTCCAAGTCAGTGACCTCAAGGTCACCCCACCCAACATGACCCCACCCAACGTCTCCTTCTCCACTCACTGGTGGAAGAAGAGCTGAAAGATTCACACCAGAACTTCCCACCAGCTCTAACCTTGACCTTTAGACCCACAGAAGAAGAAGAACCACTTGGTTCTTCACTAGATTTGGAGCCACCAACCAACCAACTGGTGGTTTCCTCCTCACTGGAGGGTTTGAGATGATGGTGACCAACAACCTTCTGGCTTCATGAGATGTTCTCTCTTATAGGCTGACCTGAAGAACCTGGTTGCCCACCCATCACCTTCTAGCACCCAACCAGGTCCAAAGAGTCTCTCGTGCTCATCACTCTCCTCCCAGTAGAAGAACCATGGACAACCAGGTCCTCCAACCAGGTCCTCCAACCAGGTCCAAAGAGTCTCTTGTGCTCATCACTCTCCTCCCAGTAGAAGAACCATGGACGACCAGGCCCTCCATGAAACCTCAAGGGCAGAGTTTGATGTAGGTGATGGTGGAACAGACAGAAAAGAGGGGGAAAACCTTCTCCTGGAAGGCCACGTTGAAGGTGAAGATGTGCTGCATGTTGTCGGCGTCGTAGAAGGACACTTCTTCTCCTTCATAATCCAGGTAGACCCTGACCTTGTTGAGCTTCTGCTCCAAGGCCAAGGGGGTACGTTGGGGGGAGGTGACGGCCCAATAACGACCCCCATTCTGCTGCAGGGCCCAGATGCCTTCTTCTGGGGAGAACTGAGTCAGGCCTTTCCTCCTGACCGACTCCTTGGCCACCCCGAAGGCCCAACCATCTGAAGGCCCCACCTCCACCTCCCAGTAGTGCCTGCCCGACTTGAAGCCGACGTTGGCCAAGACCCTGGAGTTCGTGTCGAATCTCTTGGAGTTGTCGGGCCGGTCCCGCTTC
>NW_009951985.1:23523-25634 GCF_000747805.2 Chaetura pelagica | reverse complement strand
GGCCGAGTCGGGGTCCAGGGTCAGGTCCTCTGTGGGTGACAGGAAGGGCAGTTGGTGGCGTCTCCGTGGGAAGGGGCACGATCACCCCGGGCTGACCCAAATGACTCCATCGCCACCCCCAAAGACCCCATCAAGACCCCAACGACCCCATCTCCACCCCAACCATCCCATCAAGACCCCAGTGACCCCATCTCCACCCCAACGACCCTATGTCAACCCCATCTCGACCCCAACAACCCCATCAAAACCTTATCTTGACCCCAATGACCCCATCTCCACCCCAACCACCCCATCTTGACCTCAATACCCCAATGACCCCATCAAGACCCCAATGACCCCATCAAGACCCCAATGACCCCATCAAGACCCCAATGACCCCATCAAGACCCCAATGACCCCATCAAGACCCCAATGACCCCATCAAGACCCCAATGACCCCATCTCCACCCCAACCACCCCATCTCCACCCCATCTTGACCTCAACGACCACATCAAGACCCCACCTCCACCCCAACGACCCCATCAAGACTCTATCTTGACCTCAACCACCCCATCTCCACCCCAACCACCCCATCTCAACCCCATCTTGACCCCAACAACCCCATCTTGACCTCAGTGACCTCATCTCCACCCCAAAGACCCCATCAAGACCCCAACGACCCCATCTCCACCTCAACGACCCCATCTCAACCCCATCTTGACCCCAACGACCCCATCTTGACCCCATCTCCACCCCAAGGACCCCATCAAGACCCCATCAAGACCCCAACGACCCCCTCTTGACCTCAATGACCCCATCAAGACCCCATCTTGACCTCAACGACCCCATCTGCACCTCAATTACCTTGTTTCGACCCCATCGTGATCCCAATGACCCCATCAAGACCCCAATGACCCCATCTCAACTCCATCTTGACCCCAACGACCCCCTCTCAACCCCAACGACCTCATCTCAACCCTATCTTGACCCCAATGACCCCATCTTGACCTCAATGACCTCATCTCCATCCCAATGACCCCATCAAGACCCCAATGACCCCATCTTGACTTCAATGACCCCATCAGGACCCCATCTTGACCTCAACGACCCTGTCTGCACCTCAACAACCTCGTCTCGACCCCATCATGACCCCAATGACCCCATCAAGACCCCAATGACCCCATCTCCACCCCAACCACCCCATCTCCACCCCATCTTGACCTCAACGACCACATCAAGACCCCACCTCCACCCCAACGACCCCATCAAGACTCTATCTTGACCTCAACCACCCCATCTCCACCCCAACCACCCCATCTCAACCCCATCTTGACCCCAACAACCCCATCTTGACCTCAGTGACCTCATCTCCACCCCAAAGACCCCATCAAGACCCCAACGACCCCATCTCCACCTCAACGACCCCATCTCAACCCCATCTTGACCCCAACGACCCCATCTCAACCCCATCTTGACCCCAACGACCCCATCTTGACCTCAATAACCCCGTCTCCACCTCAACAACCCCATCAAGACCCCAACGACCCCATCATGACCCCATCTCCACCCCAAAGACCCCATCAAGACCCCATCAAGACCCAACGACCCCATCTTGACCTCAATGACCCCATTAAGACCCCATCTTGACCTCAACGATCCCGTCTGCACCTCAACGACCTCGTCTCGACCCCATCGTGACCCCAATGACCCCATCAAGACCCCAATGACCCCATCAAGACCCCATCTTGACCTCGATGACCCCACCAAGACCCCATCTTGACGCCAACGACCCCATCAAGACCTCAATGACCTCATCTCCACCCCATCAAGACCTCAACAACCCCATCTTGACCCCATCTTGACCCCAACGACCCCATCTTGACCTCAATAACCCCGTCTCCACCTCAACAACCCCATCAAGACCCCAACGACCCCATCATGACCCCATCTCCACCCCAAAGACCCCATCAAGACCCCATCAAGACCCCAACGACCCCATCTTGACCTCAATGACCCCATTAAGACCCCATCTTGACCTCAACGACCCCATCTCAACCCCATCTTGACCCCAACGACCCCATCTTGACCCCATCTCCACCCCAAGGACCCCATCAAGACCCCATCAAGACCC
>NW_009951985.1:21087-23019 GCF_000747805.2 Chaetura pelagica | reverse complement strand
AAATAATATTATAAATACTATTCTTAGAATACTAAATATAATTATTTAAAATATATTTATAAATGACATAGAAATAAGTATAAATATTAAAAATAAACAAAAACAATATTATAAACAGTATTCTAAGAATTATAAATATAAAAATAATATTTTAAGATATAATTATGTTATATGATAATATAATCATAAATATTAGAAATAAGAAGATATTACAAATAATCTGATGATGATAATTATAAATATTATCATCATTTATTCTTAATTATTTTCTATTTTATATAATATATTATGTAATATATGACATCATTTTATTATATAATGTATATTATTTATTATATAATGATGTCTAACCAATGCATAATATATAAGATATAAAGTATTAGAAATATGTATAATAAATATAACAAATATAATATGATAGATACGATATGATTAAATATGACACAATTAGACACAATTAATTAGACACAATTAATTAGACGATTAATTAGACAATTAATAAGATGAGATATAACATTATATGACAATATATAATATTTTATGATGAGAAATAAAATAACATAACATAACATAACATAACATAACATAACATAACATAACATAACATAACATAACATAACATAACATAACATAACATAACATAACATAATATATTTAGGACTATATGACACGTATTACAATTAAAAAATAAATATATCCAAACTAGACTTAAAAAAATATCTCAATCTACAATATTGACGGAATCAATTCGAATTTAATTTAAATTTAATTAATTCAGTTTCATTTCATTCAATTGAATTAATTCCAATTCAATTCATTCCATTAAATTCTTCCATTAATTTCATTCTATTCATTTCATTCCATTCATTCAATTAATTAACTTCAGTTTAATTCATTCAATTCACTTCAGTTCAATTCAATTCAACTTAATTCAACTTAATTCAATGTACTTCAATTTAATTCAATTTAATTCAATTTAATTTAACTTTATTCAATGTACTTCAATTTAATTCAATTTAATTCAACTTTATTCAATGTACTTCAACTTAATTCAACTCAACTCACTTCAATTCAACTTAACTCAACTCAACTTAATTCAATGTACTTCTCTTCAATTTAATTCAACTTAATTCAACTTAATTCAACTTAATTCAACTTAATTCAGTTTAAGTCAACTCAACTTAACTTAATTCACTTCAATTCAACTTAACTCAACTCAATTCACTTCAATTCAACTCAATTCACTTCAATTCAACTTAATTCAACTTAACTCAACTCAACTCAACTTAATTCACTTTAATTCAACTTAACTCAACTCAACTTAACTCAACTCAACTCAACTCAACTCAACTTAACTCAACTTAACTCAACTTAACTCAACTTAACTCAACTTAACTCAACTCAACTCAACTTAATTCAACTTAACTCAACTTAACTCAACTCAACTTAACTCAACTTAACTCAACTTAACTTAATTCAACTCAACTCAACTCAACTCAACTTAATTCAACTCAATTCACTTCAATTTAATTCAGCTTGTCAATTTAATTCAACTTAATTCAACTTAATTCACCTTAATTCACCTTAATTCAGTTTAATTCAACTTAACTCAACTTAATTCCATTTCTGGTTTCACCCCGCGGGTTTCTGGGTCTTTCCCGGCCTTTTGCCGCCCCCTCGTGGCCTTTTTCCGCTCCTACAAGGGGCGGAATTTGCAGCTTTTTCCGGGTGATTTTTTTCCCCACCCACCTCGGAATTTCTTCAGGACTTTTTCCAGGACGACGGTTTTGAGGGAAAAATCGCAAACGGGCATTTTCATGTCGGTGCAAACGGGGATGGGTTTGGGGCAGGTCAGGTCATCGCTCCTGGAAATGGGGGGGAAATGGGGGGGGAAATGGGGGGGAAATGAGGGTGGAAATGAGGGGGGAAATG
>NW_009951985.1:16716-20789 GCF_000747805.2 Chaetura pelagica | reverse complement strand
GAAAATGGGGGGAAATAGAGGGAAATAAGGGGGGGAAATAGAGGGGGGAAATGAGGGGGGAAATGAGGGGGCCCGAGTCCCACATTTGAGCCAAACTGTTGCTTTTTGGGGCCTAAATGTCATTTCCAGGGGCCTGAAAGTTTTTTGGGGGGGCCTGAATCTCACTTTTTGAGCCTGATTTTCACTTTTTGGGGCCTAAATGTCATTTTTGGGGCCTAAATGTCATTTTTGGGGGCCTGAATCTCACTTTTTGGGGCCTGAATCTCACTTTCTGGGCCTAACTGGTGCTTTTGGGGGCCTAAATGTCGGGTTTGGGGGCCTAAATGTCATATTTTGGGGCCTGACTCTCACTTTTGGAGCCTAACCGGTGCTTTTTGGGGCCTGAATCTCACTTTTTGGGCCAAACTGGTGCCTTTTGGGGCCTAAATGCCTTTTTTGGGGGCCTGAATCTCACTTTTTGGGGCCTAAATATCATTTTTTGGGGGCTAAGTGTAATTTTTTGGGGCCTGAATCTCACTTTTTGAGCCAAACTGTTGCTTTTTGGGGCCTAAATGTTGTTTTTTGGGGGCCTGAATGTGATTGACCTTCAAATGGTGCTGGTGGGGGTGGGAACAGGTTGGAAGAGGAGGAAGAAGATTGAGCTTCATACCTGCTGATGATGGTCACCACGTCCTAGGAAGGAAAAAGATGGAGAGAAAACTCTTGTGGGGTATTAAAAAGGGTATAAAAAAGGTATAAAAAAGGGTATTTTAAAGGATATTAAAAGGGTCTTTTTAAAAGGAGGATTAAAAGGTATTATACATATTTTTAAAATGGTATTAAAAAGGTGTTTTAAAGGTACTTTAAATGTATTTAAAAGGTATTAAAAAGGTCTTTTAAAAAGGAGAATTAAAAGGTATTATACATATATTTAAATTGGTATTAAAAGGTATTGGAAAGGGTATTTTAAGGGAATTAAAAAGGTATTAAATGGTATTTTAAGGGCATTAAAAAGGTCTTTTTAAAGGAGGATAAAAAGGTATTATATGTATTTTTTAAATGGTATTAAAAGGCATTTTAAAAAGGCATTTTAAAGGGGGCACTAAAGGCAGGGGCATTAAAAAGGGTATAAAGACTTTATATTTTAAATTATTGATCTTTTTAAAGACTCTAAAAATTAAAGACTCTAAAAATAATATAAGACTCTAAAAATAAGACTCAAAAAATAATATAAGACTCTAAAAATAATATAAGATAATTTATAAAATATAAAAGAAAATACCCAGGTTTTAAAATACAGGTAAAAAATAGATGTAGAACTAAAAACAGCTTTGAAAAAAAAGAATGTAAATTCATGTAAATTAAATAAAAGCAACAAAGAAAGGAAAGAAAGAGGGGGAGGAAGGGTGGGCAGGTTGGCCAAGGCCCAACTGATCTCCAAGGGGGGGCAGGAGAAGACCCTGGAGCTGGTCAGGACCTTCCAACGTGGCCTTTTGGATTCAAGATCATTAATTTAATTAAGTGTGTTTAATGAAAAATGATCTAAAAATCAAATAAAGCACCTGTTGTTCCAAGAAGAAAAGGCCACGTGGGATGAGTTTCCACCTCCTGGCCCAGTCCTGGAGGCAACTGCAAATATTTGAGGAGGTTTCGACAGAGTTTGGAGGGAATTTAACCCCTTGGGGGCCTCCAGGAGTTCAACAAGTCCCACCAGTGCAATTAATTAATCAAAATAGATAATTAAACATTCACGGGTTGGTCATCAAGGCAAGGAAGGAGCTGGTTGGTTGGAGGAACCAGCCTCAAACTTGGTGGTGGCTTCTTCAGTGGTCTAACCCAACTTAGAGGTGGAATTTATGGGGGGGGGAGTTGAAAAGGTCCAAGAAAAATGTATTTTGTGGTTGGACCTGGTGACCTTCAAGGTCTTCTCCAACCAGAACCACCTGGTGAGGCTGTTTCATGGTTGGACTTGAAGATATTCAAGGTCTTCTCCAACCAAAACCACCTGATGAGGCTGTTTTGTGGTTGGACCTGGTGACCTTCAAGGTCTTCTCCAACCAGAACCACCTGGTGAGGCTGTTTCATGGTTGGACTTGAAGATATTCAAGGTCTTCTCCAACCAGAACCACCTGGTGAGGCTGTTTCATGGTTGGACTTCAAGATATTCAAGGTCTTCTCCAACCAGAACCACCTGATGAGGCTGTTTTGTGGTTGGACTTGAAGATATTCAAGGTCTTCTCCAACCAGAACCACCTGGTGAAGCTGTTTTGTGGTTGGACTTCAAGATATTCAAGGTCTTCTCCAACCAGAACCACCTGATGAGGCTGGTTTGTGGTTGGACTTGAAGATGTTCAAGGTCTTCTCCAACCAGAACCACCTGATGAGGCTGGTTTGTGGTTGGACTTGAAGATGTTCAAGGTCTTCTCCAACCAGAACCACCTGATGAGGCTGTTTTGTGGTTGGACTTGAAGATGTTCAAGGTCTTCTCCAACCACCCTATGAGCTATGAAGACATTTCTCCTCAAAACACCTCCAGAAGACCCCAAAAAAACCACCCCCAGAAGGTCCCAACCACCTCACCTTGAGGAACTCCAGCATGGGCTGCTGGATCTTCTCCTCCAGCTCCTTGATGAGCTTGTTGAGGAGGGTGATCTCCCTGGAGAGGTCGGTGATGTTCTCGTTCTGCCTCTTGGAGATGTTCTTCTCCATCTTCTCCAGCTGCCCCAGCAGGATGTTCTCCTGGTCATGGAGGAACTGACGGAGCTTCTCGAACTCCAGGAGGAGCTTCTGCCTCTCGGTCTCGATGGTTTTCTGGGGAGAAACGTGGGGAGGATTCAGGTTTTCCCCATCAGCTCCTGGAGGGAGCTCCCCATCCCTCCAGGAGGTCCCTCCAGCCCCTCAGGTCCCCCCAGATCCCTCCAGGAGGTCCCTCCAACCCCTCAACTCCCCCCAGATCCCTCCAGGAGGTCCCTCCAGCCCCTCAACTCCCCCCAGTTCCCTCCAGGAGGTCCCTCCAGCCCCTCAAGTCCCCCCAGATCCCTCCAGGAGGTCCCTCCAGTCCCCCCAGATCCCTCCAGGAGGTCCCTCCAGTCCCCCACATCCCTCCAGGAGGTCCCTCAAGTCCCCCCAGATCCCTCCAGGAGGTCCCTCCAGCCTCCCCAGATCCCTCCAGGAGCTGAGGAAGAGGAGGAAGAGGCAGGAAAGGCTGGAGAAGGTTCCTCCCCAGACCCACCAGCAGCTCCTGGGTCCTCCTGTCGTCGTTGACCTTGAACTCCAGCAGATCCTGACGTTCCTTCCTCAGGGTTTCCAGACGGGCCTGGAGCTTCTCCTGGGGGTGGGAAGGAAGGAGGAATGACTGGGATCTGCCCTTTTTATGGGGGGGGAACTTCATTGCTTGGGCCTCATCAGGTTTCCTGGGCTTCATTTAATTATTTTCCCTCCTTGGGTTGGATCTAAATGATCCTTGAAGTCCCTCCCAACCCCAAACCACCTCCATGGTTCCAGGAAGATCCACCTCAAACCCTGGTGAGCAGGTGACCAAGTCCCACCCAGGTGAAGGAGACCAAGGGCAAAGTCCTTGTGGCTCCTCAGGACCATGAGGTGGGTCAGGGTGACCTAAAAGTGCCCTGGAACCTTTGGGCAATGTCCCAGGGAGGAGGAGAAGGACCCAGAGAGGGTTTGGCAGGGGTTGGGAATGTGGAGGGATGGATGGGAGGGGTGGAGGAGGAGATGGAGGAAAGGAGATTGGAGGGGGATGGGGGGAGGAGAGAGATGGAGGGGAGGGGGGAGGAGGTGGAGGGGGAGATGGAGAAGGAGGGAGAGGGGGGAGAAGGAGAGGGAGGGAGAAGGAGGGGAGATGGAGAAGGGGGAGATGGAAGGAGGGAGGAGGAGGGAGAAGGAGGAGGAGAAGGAGGGGGAGATGGGAGGAGGGAGAAGGAGGAGGGAGAAGGAGGAGGGAGAAGGAGGAGGGAGAAGGAGGAGAAGGAGGGAGAAGGAGGAGAAGGAGGGAGAAGGAGGAGAAGGAGGGAGAAGGAGGAGAAGGAGGAGATTCGGGGGATGGAGGGGGATGGAGGAGGAGAAGGAAGGGGATGGAG
>NW_009951985.1:13476-14505 GCF_000747805.2 Chaetura pelagica | reverse complement strand
GTTGGGTGGTTTTTGGAGGTGCTAAAGTCTCTCAAAATCCCTCCCCAACCTTCTTTTTTTATTGATATTTTAAATTATTTATAATTATTTTAGGCAGGAGAAGAAAATTAGGGGTTGTTGGGTGGTTTTTGGAGGTGCTAAAGTCTCTCAAAATCCCTCCCCAACCTTCTTTCTGTTGTTATTTTTAATTATTTATAATTATTTTAGGCAGGAGAAGAAAATTGGGGGGTGTTGGGTGGTTTTTGGAGGTGCTAAAGTCTCTCAAAATCCCTCCCCAACCTTCTTTCTGTTGATATTTTTAATTATTTATAATTATTTTAGGCAGGAGAAGAAAATTAGGGGTTGTTGGGTGGTTTTTGGAGGTGCTAAAGTCTCTCAAAATCCCTCCCCAACCTTCTTTTTATTGATATTTTTAATTATTTATAATTTTGGGAGGCAGGAGAAGAAAATTGGGGGTTGTTGGGTGGTTTTTGGAGGTGCTAAAGTCCATGTTTGTGTTGAGCAGCTGCTCTGAACTCTCCTGAAAGGACCTGGAGGCTCCAGCCAAGGTCTCAAATGACTCTTGGTTGAGCTCCAAGACCCATAAAAAGCAACAGGGGAGAAAGAAGATCCACGTGGGTGGAGGGGGATGGGGTGGGGGGTGGTGGAATTCCCCAAATCCACCTCAAAAGGGCTTTTTTTTTGGCTTCCAGGATGGAGATCATTAAGATAATGAAGATGAGATGGACCTTTCCTGGTTGGGGGTTGAGTAGAAGGTGGTTGGTCAACCCACCCAAAGGTCTTGGGGTGGAGAAAGGGGGTGAAAAATGAGGTGGGTGGGGGTGGTTGGGGCTTCTGAGGGGGGTAATTAGTCTTCTCTTAATGAGGACTTGACAACAGACCAATTAATCCTGCTCAGAAGTGGTGGTTGGGAAGCCCAGAAGATCCATCATCTCCCAAGTGGAGACACAAGAGGAGCCCAAGCCCAGGAGGTCACATCTTGGGGGGGTTGGGGAGGATTTTTGGGGGGGTTGGGAGGGATTTTGGTGG
>NW_009951985.1:12499-13228 GCF_000747805.2 Chaetura pelagica | reverse complement strand
GATTTTGAGGGGGGCTGGGAAGGGATTTGGGGAGGCTGGGAAGGATTTTAGGGGGTTGGGGAGGGATTTTGGGGGTGGGGAAGGATATTTCTGAGCATAAATTGACTCTTTATCCAGATTTGATCCTTTAGGAGTGAAAATTGAGGGTGTTTGGGGGTTTTCTCCCCAGTTTAAAACCCGATTTTCAGGCTTTGGAAGAAGAAATCAAAGGGGAAGATCCAGGAGTAGAAGGAGTTTGTGGTGGGAAATGACACAGAACAAACGACTCGGACGAAGAGGAGAATATATAGATATATTTTTATATGTATATATTCACAGAGAGACACAGACAGAGGCCCTAAAACCACAACTAGGCCCTTAAAGCCACAACCAGGGCCCTTAAAACCCCAACTAGACCCTTAAAACCCCAACTGGGCCCCTCAAACCCCAACCAGGGCCCCTATAAACCTCAACTAGGCCCCTTAAAACCCCAACCAGGGCTCCTCAAACCCCAACTAAGCCCCAAAACCCCCAACTAGGCCCCTAAAACCCCAACTAGACCCTTAAAACCCCAACCAGGCCCCTAAAAACCCCCAACTAGGCCCCCAAAAACCCCAGCCAGGGCCCCTCAAACCCCAACTAAGCCCCAAAACCCCAACCAGGGCCCCTCAAACCCCAACTAGGCCCCTAAAAACCCCAACCAGGGCCCTGGAAGCCCCAGTTAGGCCCTCAAAATCCCCACCAGGCCCC
>NW_009951985.1:1269-11816 GCF_000747805.2 Chaetura pelagica | reverse complement strand
CTGTTCCTGTCACCTCCCCCGTGGCCTCCAGTGACCTCTTCCTCCTTCTCCTCTTCCTCCTGCCAAAGTTCTTCTCCCTGCCCAGAGCCAGGATCATGTTCCTGGCACCTCCCTCCACTTGGCTCCAGGCCCAGAGCTTCTCCAAGACCCTTAACCCTTCAATCCTCCATCTCTCCATCATCTAGACCTTCTCCACCAGGTTTCTCCAAGCTTGGAACCTTCTCCACCCCCATAAACCTCTCCCATCCTCCATCTCTCCACCTGGTTCCACTTCTAGACCTTCTCCATCAGGTTTCTCCAAGCTTGGACCTTCTCCCCACCAGGTTTTTCCAAGCCCAGACCTTCTCCACCAGGTTTTTCCAAGCCCCTTAACCTTCTCCAATCCTCCATCTCTCCACCTGGCTCCACATCTAGACCTTCTCCACCACGTTTCTCCAAGCTTGAACCTTCTCCACCCCCATAAACCTCTCCCATCCTCCATCTCTCCACCTGGTTCCACTTCTAGACCTTCTCCATGAGGTCTCTCCAAGCTTGAACCTTCTCCACCAGGTTTTCCAAGCCCAGACCTTCTCCACCAGGTCTCTCCAGCCCCATGAACCTCTCCAATGCTCCATCTCTCCACCTGGCTCCACTTCTAGACCTTCTCCATCAGATCTCCCCAAGCTTGGGCCTTCTCCATGGGGCCTCTCCAAGCCCAGCCCTTCAACCTTCTCCAATGTTCCATCTCTCCACCTGGCTCCACTTCTAGACCTTCTCCACATGGTCCCTCCAAGCCCCCTAAACCTCCCCAATCCTCCATCTCTCTACCTGCCCTCAAGCCCAGACCCTTCTCCAATCAGTCTAACTCATCCTGGACTGGTCAAACTCTCCCTTTAGGTTTCTGGAGCCAACAGGAGGAGTTTGGTACCTCCTGAAGGACCATGTCTGGTCTAGTTTGGTTGGATGACTCAACCTCTGTTGACTAATCAAGGAAATTTGGGGTTAGAAGAGGGGAAATAAACAGATCATCAATAAATAGATTTTCTCCTGACCTTCCAGCAGCTCCTGGATGTTCTTCTCTCCAACCCCCTTGGTGAAAACCTCCCAACCAAGAACTTCCCAGCCCTGAACTGGGAAGAGAAGCAAGAAAACTGGGATGGAAGGAGAGGGGAAGGACCTTGGCTCGTCCTTGGGGGTGGATCATGTTCCAGGCCACGAGCTCCTTCCAGCCCCCCCCAGGAATGCTGAGTCTGAAGGAGCTGTTGATGGGAATGTGTGTCTGGAGGAGGAGGAGGACACAGAGACCAGGAGCCAAGTCCAACTGCCAGGTCTAAACTTGGAGATTTATTGGAAGGAGATCAAGGAAGAAGCTTCGAGGGGGGCAGATCCGACCGTTCCCACCCCAGATTTGAGTGAATCACTGAATTAAGGATGAAACAGGCGACCTGGAGAGTTGGGGGAGGGTCGGGGTGGATCAACGGGAGGTCAGGGGGTGGGGTCATTATCCCACTCCTCGTTGCAGAGGTCGGTCTCACAGCAGGAGTAACGGGAGGTCAGGCGGGATTCGGCGTCGGAAGCGCGTTCCCGGCCGCAGTTCAGGGAGGAGGTGCAGCCTTGTTGGTAGAAGAGGGTCATCTGTCCTGTGGTGGGACCAAAATCCATCATGGAAGGGGCTGGAGGGACCTTCAAGATCATTTAGATCCCACCAAACCAGGTGGTTCCAAGCCCCATCCAATGTGGCCGTTGGAGCAACCACCTTGAGGATCATCTAGTGGATCCTCTAGCTGGTCTTCAACGTCCCTTCCTACCCAATGATCTAAAGCCCCTCCACCCCCTTCCTGACCACCTCCATGGAGGCGGTGCAGCCTTGTTGGTAGTAGAGGGTCACCTTCCCTGTGTTGGGACCAAAATCCATCATGGAACGGGTTGGAAGGACCTTCAAGACCATCTTAGATCCTACCAAACCAGGTGGTTCCAAGCCCCATCCAACGTGGCCCTTGGAGCAACCACCTTGAGGATCATCCAGTGGATCATCTAGCTGGTCTTCAAGGTCCCTTCCAACCCAATGATCTAAAGACCCTCCAGATCCCACCCAACCCAAGAGTTTGACCTCCTCGAGCCCCCTCCTGGCCACCCACCCAAGGAGGCTTTGATGATTGCACATTTCTCCCGCCGCTCGCACATGGTGATGTTGGCCCCGCCGAAGCAGCCGACGAGAGGGATCTTGTACCTGCAGAGTCTGCACTGGAGAACCTCAACTGCAGCAGGTGGAGAAGAAGAACGAGCTCCAGGGACCCTTCTGAACCACCTACGAGTGTCCCCCAAGGGAGTGTCCCCACCAGGGGAAAGGGCCGAGTGGATTTATGGACCGTTATGAACCATTGAAATGGTTCTTGGTGGAGTTTTGAAGACTTGGGCCTTCATGGTTGGACTGGGTTGGGTTCAAGGTTGGACTTGAGTGGTCTTCAAAAGGTCTTCTCCAAGAAGAGAAGTCCATGGACAAGCCAAACCACGTGGTTATGGGGTTTGGGGTGGGGTTCTTCCCCAGGGAGACCATCAGGGGAAGGTCTAGGCCAAGATCCACCACCCTACAGCTCAAGATGGTGGCCCAGAGGAGACCTCTTTGGAAGAGGTTGCCCAAAGAAGCTGCTTCCAGGGCAGGTTGGGTGGGATGTGTCCATGGCAGGATTGGTTGGTTTTTTTGAGGTCCTTTCCACCCCCACCAACACCCTTTATTAAATCCCAGTTAATTAGGACCTTCCACTTACCAACCCCAATGCACAGGACCAAGGTCAAAGCCATCAAGAGGAGCTTCATCTTGGGCACCTTCTAGTTGCCCCTTGGTCAACCACAGGGTCCAGCTGAGGTTGTTGATCCTTGTGATGAGTTTCCTCAGTCAGCAGCCTGGGGGGGGAGGAGGGAATGACCCAAATCGGGCCAAAAAGGCCCCAAATTGGGCCCAAAAATATCTTAAAGGCCCCAAATTGGGGCCCTCTTGAAAAAAAAAGGCCCCAAATCAGGCCCAAAAAATTAAAGGCCCCAAAATTTGCCCCAAAAATATAAGGCCCCAAATTTGGGCTCCCCAAAAAAACCAAGGATCCCAAGTCAGGCCCAAACAAAAGGCCCCAAATTGGGCCCAAAAATAAACAAGGCCCCAAATTGGGCCCCTCCAAAAACAAGACCCCAAATCAGGCCCCAAAAATATCTCAAAGGCCCCAAATTGGGGGCCCCCACCCAAAAAAAAGGCCCCAAATCGGGCCCAAAAATAAACAAGGCCCTAAATTGGGGCCCCCAAAAAACAAGGCCCCAAATTGGGCCAAAAAAATACATCAAACAACCCAAGTCAGGCCTACCCAAAAAAGACCCCCAAACGGGCCCAAAAATAAACAAGGCCCTAAATTGGGGCCCCCAAAAAACAAGGCCCCAAATTGGGCCAAAAAAATACATCAAACAACCCAAGTCAGGCCTACCCAAAAAAGGCCCCAAATTGGGCCAAAAAATACATGAAAGGCCTCAAATCAGGCCCCAAAATATGTCAAACAACCCAAATCAGGCCCCTCTCCCCAGAAAAACAAAGGCCCCAAATCGGGCCCCCCTGAAAGGAGGCTCCAAATTGGGCCCAAATCAGGCCAAAAATTACATCAAACAACCCAAATCAGCCCCCCCCAAAAAAGGCCCCAAATCAGGCAAAAAAAATACCTCAAAGGCTCCAAATCAGGCCCAAAAAAACCCCCAAAGCTCCAAATCAGGCCCCTCCCAAAAAGAGGCCCCAAATCAGAGCCAAAAAAACCCCCAATCAGGCCACAAAAAAACCCCAGACCCCAAATCAGGCAAAAAAAAACCCTAAATGAGGGGAAAAAAACCCCCACAATTCAGGGAAAAAAAGACCCCAAATTAGGCAGAAAAAAAACAACCTCAAATCAGGCCAAAAAACACCCAAATCAGGGTGAAAAATTAAGCCCAAATATGGAGGAAAACCCCCCACAACTCAGGGGGAAAAAAGACCCCAGATTAGGCAAAAAAACAACCTCAAATCAGGCCAAAAAACACCAAAATTGGGCAAAAAAATTAAACCCAAATCAGGGAAAAAATCCTCCATAATTCAGGTTAAAAAGACCCCACAAATGAGGGAAAAAAACAACCTTAAATCAGGCCAAAAAAACACCCAAATGAGGCCAAAAAAATTAAACACAAATATGGAGAAAAACCCCCACAATTCAGGGGAAAAAAAAGACCCCAAATGAGGTGAAAAACCAACCTCAAATCAAGCCAAAAAAATTAAACATGAATCAGGGAAAAAAGGCCCCAGAAATAAGGCCCCACAAGTGAGAGGGAAAAGGCCCCACAAGTGAGAGGGAAAAGGCCCCACAAGTGAGAGGGAAAAGGCCCCACAAGTGAGAGGGAAAAGGCCCCACAAGTGAGAGGGAAAAGGCCCCACAAGTGAGAGGGAAAAGGCCCCACAAGTGAGAGGGAAAAGGCCCCACAAGTGAGAGGGAAAAGGCCCCACAAGTGAGAGGGAAAAGGCCCCACAAGTGAGAGGGAAAAGGCCCCACAAGTGAGAGGGAAAAGGCCCCACAAGTGAGAGGGAAAAGGCCCCACAAGTGAGAGGGAAAAGGCCCCACAAGTGAGAGGGAAAAGGCCCCACAAGTGAGAGGGAAAAGGCCCCACAAGTGAGAGGGAAAAGGCCCCACAAGTGAGAGGGAAAAGGCCCCACAAGTGAGAGGGAAAAGGCCCCACAAGTGAGAGGGAAAAGGCCCCACAAGTGAGAGGGAAAAGGCCCCACAAGTGAGAGGGAAAAGGCCCCACAAGTGAGAGGGAAAAGGCCCCACAAGTGAGAGGGAAAAGGCCCCACAAGTGAGAGGGAAAAGGCCCCACAAGTGAGAGGAAAAAACAACCTTAAGTCAGGCCAAAAAACCACTCAAATCAGGGTGAAAAATTAAGCCCAAATATGGAGGAAAACGCCCCACAACTCGGGGAAAAAAGACCCCAAATTAGGCAAAAAAATTACCTCAAATCAGGCCAAAAAACACCCAAATCAGGCCAAAAAATTAAACACAAATCAGGAAAAAAATCCCCCATAATTCAGGGTAAAAAGACCCCACAAATGAGGGAAAAACAACCTCAGAAAAGGCCAAAAAAACCACCCAAATCAGGCCAAAAATTTAAACACAAGTATGAACAAATGAGGGAAAAACAACCTCAGAAAAGGCAAAAAAAACACCCAAATCAGGCCAAAAAATTAAACACAAATATGGAGAAAAAACTGTCAATTCAGGGAAAAAAAATGACCCCAAATTGAGGGAAAAGGCCCCACAAGTGAGAGGGAAAAGGCCCCACAAGTGAGAGGGAAAAGGCCCCACAAGTGAGAGGGAAAAGGCCCCACAAGTGAGAGGGAAAAGGCCCCACAAGTGAGAGGGAAAAGGCCCCACAAGTGAGAGGGAAAAGGCCCCACAAGTGAGAGGGAAAAGGCCCCACAAGTGAGAGGGAAAAGGCCCCACAAGTGAGAGGGAAAAGGCCCCACAAGTGAGAGGGAAAAGGCCCCACAAGTGAGAGGGAAAAGGCCCCACAAGTGAGAGGGAAAAGGCCCCACAAGTGAGAGGGAAAAGGCCCCACAAGTGAGAGGGAAAAGGCCCCACAAGTGAGAGGGAAAAGGCCCCACAAGTGAGAGGGAAAAGGCCCCACAAGTGAGAGGGAAAAGGCCCCACAAGTGAGAGGGAAAAGGCCCCACAAGTGAGAGGGAAAAGGCCCCACAAGTGAGAGGGAAAAGGCCCCACAAGTGAGAGGGAAAAGGCCCCACAAGTGAGAGGGAAAAGGCCCCACAAGTGAGAGGGAAAAGGCCCCACAAGTGAGAGGGAAAAGGCCCCACAAGTGAGAGGGAAAAGGCCCCACAAGTGAGAGGGAAAAGGCCCCACAAGTGAGAGGGAAAAGGCCCCACAAGTGAGAGGGAAAAGGCCCCACAAGTGAGAGGGAAAAGGCCCCACAAGTGAGAGGGAAAAGGCCCCACAAGTGAGAGGGAAAAGGCCCCACAAGTGAGAGGGAAAAGGCCCCACAAGTGAGAGGGAAAAGGCCCCACAAGTGAGAGGGAAAAGGCCCCACAAGTGAGAGGGAAAAGGCCCCACAAGTGAGAGGGAAAAGGCCCCACAAGTGAGAGGGAAAAGGCCCCACAAGTGAGAGGGAAAAGGCCCCACAAGTGAGAGGGAAAAGGCCCCACAAGTGAGAGGGAAAAGGCCCCACAAGTGAGAGGGAAAAGGCCCCACAAGTGAGAGGGAAAAGGCCCCACAAGTGAGAGGGAAAAGGCCCCACAAGTGAGAGGGAAAAGGCCCCACAAGTGAGAGGGAAAAGGCCCCACAAGTGAGAGGGAAAAGGCCCCACAAGTGAGAGGGAAAAGGCCCCACAAGTGAGAGGGAAAAGGCCCCACAAGTGAGAGGGAAAAGGCCCCACAAGTGAGAGGGAAAAGGCCCCACAAGTGAGAGGGAAAAGGCCCCACAAGTGAGAGGGAAAAGGCCCCACAAGTGAGAGGGAAAAGGCCCCACAAGTGAGAGGGAAAAGGCCCCACAAGTGAGAGGGAAAAGGCCCCACAAGTGAGAGGGAAAAGGCCCCACAAGTGAGAGGGAAAAGGCCCCACAAGTGAGAGGGAAAAGGCCCCACAAGTGAGAGGGAAAAGGCCCCACAAGTGAGAGGGAAAAGGCCCCACAAGTGAGAGGGAAAAGGCCCCACAAGTGAGAGGGAAAAGGCCCCACAAGTGAGAGGGAAAAGGCCCCACAAGTGAGAGGGAAAAGGCCCCACAAGTGAGAGGGAAAAGGCCCCACAAGTGAGAGGGAAAAGGCCCCACAAGTGAGAGGGAAAAGGCCCCACAAGTGAGAGGGAAAAGGCCCCACAAGTGAGAGGGAAAAGGCCCCACAAGTGAGAGGGAAAAGGCCCCACAAGTGAGAGGGAAAAGGCCCCACAAGTGAGAGGGAAAAGGCCCCACAAGTGAGAGGGAAAAGGCCCCACAAGTGAGAGGGAAAAGGCCCCACAAGTGAGAGGGAAAAGGCCCCACAAGTGAGAGGGAAAAGGCCCCACAAGTGAGAGGGAAAAGGCCCCACAAGTGAGAGGGAAAAGGCCCCACAAGTGAGAGGGAAAAGGCCCCACAAGTGAGAGGGAAAAGGCCCCACAAGTGAGAGGGAAAAGGCCCCACAAGTGAGAGGGAAAAGGCCCCACAAGTGAGAGGGAAAAGGCCCCACAAGTGAGAGGGAAAAGGCCCCACAAGTGAGAGGGAAAAGGCCCCACAAGTGAGAGGGAAAAGGCCCCACAAGTGAGAGGGAAAAGGCCCCACAAGTGAGAGGGAAAAGGCCCCACAAGTGAGAGGGAAAAGGCCCCACAAGTGAGAGGGAAAAGGCCCCACAAGTGAGAGGGAAAAGGCCCCACAAGTGAGAGGGAAAAGGCCCCACAAGTGAGAGGGAAAAGGCCCCACAAGTGAGAGGGAAAAGGCCCCACAAGTGAGAGGGAAAAGGCCCCACAAGTGAGAGGGAAAAGGCCCCACAAGTGAGAGGGAAAAGGCCCCACAAGTGAGAGGGAAAAGGCCCCACAAGTGAGAGGGAAAAGGCCCCACAAGTGAGAGGGAAAAGGCCCCACAAGTGAGAGGGAAAAGGCCCCACAAGTGAGAGGGAAAAGGCCCCACAAGTGAGAGGGAAAAGGCCCCACAAGTGAGAGGGAAAAGGCCCCACAAGTGAGAGGGAAAAGGCCCCACAAGTGAGAGGGAAAAGGCCCCACAAGTGAGAGGGAAAAGGCCCCACAAGTGAGAGGGAAAAGGCCCCACAAGTGAGAGGGAAAAGGCCCCACAAGTGAGAGGGAAAAGGCCCCACAAGTGAGAGGGAAAAGGCCCCACAAGTGAGAGGGAAAAGGCCCCACAAGTGAGAGGGAAAAGGCCCCACAAGTGAGAGGGAAAAGGCCCCACAAGTGAGAGGGAAAAGGCCCCACAAGTGAGAGGGAAAAGGCCCCACAAGTGAGAGGGAAAAGGCCCCACAAGTGAGAGGGAAAAGGCCCCACAAGTGAGAGGGAAAAGGCCCCACAAGTGAGAGGGAAAAGGCCCCACAAGTGAGAGGGAAAAGGCCCCACAAGTGAGAGGGAAAAGGCCCCACAAGTGAGAGGGAAAAGGCCCCACAAGTGAGAGGGAAAAGGCCCCACAAGTGAGAGGGAAAAGGCCCCACAAGTGAGAGGGAAAAGGCCCCACAAGTGAGAGGGAAAAGGCCCCACAAGTGAGAGGAAAAAACAACCTTAAGTCAGGCCAAAAAACCACTCAAATCAGGGTGAAAAATTAAGCCCAAATATGGAGGAAAACGCCCCACAACTCGGGGAAAAAAGACCCCAAATTAGGCAAAAAAACAACCTCAAATCAGGCCAAAAAACACCGAAGTTGGGCAAAAAAATTAAACCCAAATCAGGGAAAAAATCCCCATAATTCAGGGTAAAAAGACCCCACAAATGAGGGAAAAACAACCTCAGAAAAGGCCAAAAAAACCACCCAAATCAGGCCAAAAATTTAAACACAAGTATGAAGAAAAAACTGTCAATTCAGGGAAAAAAAATGACCCCAAATTAGGTGAAAAACCAACCTCAAATCAAGCCAAAATAACCCCAAATCAAGCCAAAAAAAACCCCCAAATCAGAATACACATTTTTCAAGGCCCTTTTTGGGGCATAAATGAGTCAAAAGAGGATCCTCCAACCCCTCAAAAAGCTGAAATTGAGGCAAATCCCCCAAGTTTGGGCAAATAAAGGGGGAATAATTAAAATATCAGGTGCCCAACGTGGGGCTCAAAATCCCCCCCCCGAACCCCAGAGATGAAAGATCTTTCTGCTCCACTGACTGAACCACCTGGACGACCCCAAAAATAGTCATTTTTACCTTTCCTTCCTTAAAAAAAAAGGTGATTTTGGGGCTGATGGAGCAAAATGTCCCATTTTTAATGAGCTAAACATAAATAATTGGGGGCCCAACCAAGCGGGAGGTCAACGAGGTTGGGGTGATATGGGAAATGAGGAGTAAAAACCCCCCAAGAATCACCCCAAAAGGCCCCAAGATGGTTCCTCACCTGGTTCAGCTTCTCCTCCCAAAGGTCTGAGCAGCTCCTGGTGTTTTCTCCTGCCTTTATTGTCTTCCCCTTGGGTTGACCCAGGGCCTGAACGACCTCGTTTGGTGGGGGAACAATAGTTCTCTACACACACCTGAGCAAACATGGCTCCTCACCCCCATGGACCTTCCAACACCTGGGAATATTCCCTTCTAAAAGTGACAAAAAACTCTTTTAATCCAACCAAATCCCAACCATCTCTTTTTTTTGGGACACAAAGAGGTGGAAAAGGGGTGAAAAACCAACCAAATTCCTGCCATCACCTTTATTTTGGGACACAAAATGGTGGAAAAGGGGTGAAAAACCTCCATGGATGGAGCTTTTCCTGCCTCAACAAGATCCCCAACAGCTCCTGGAATGTTTATGGAGGAGGAAAATGGTTCCTCAAAGCTTTTTCCACTCATTTTTTTTCTCTGGAAAACCTCACTTGGCCTCCATAAATACCTTAAGTAGGGTGTGATCCCAACAATCCTTCCCACCTGCTCCAGGTGGTTCCCAAGTCCTTCAGCTCCACCTCGATCACCCCAAAGTGTCACCACCCCAACTGGGGACACCCCAACATGTTCCTCAGGGAGGGAGCCAAGGGTGGGGGGGACCCTGGAGAAGATGTGGGACCCACCAGGGAAGGGCCCAAGGGGACGTTTCAAGGGTCTTGGTTTGAAGACTTGACCTTCATGGGGGACTTGGTTGGTTCCTGAGGTTCCTCCCACCCCCCACCCTTCCTTAAACCCCAATTCTTTCCTTTTTCCACTTGTTTTCTTCTTGATCTTCTTTTATTTTTACTTTCCCCTTTTTTAAATGTTAATTTAATTTTAATCCTAATTTATCTTCATTTCTTTGCCTTTTCATTTGATTTTAATTTAGTTTTTCCCTGTTTAAATGTTAATTTTATTATCAATTTTAATCTTATTCTTAATTTTATTATCAATTTTAATCTTATTCTTAATTTTATTATCAATTTTAATCTTAATCTTAATTTTAATCCTAATTTATCTTCATTTTTTTGCCTTTTTATTTGATTTCATTTCATTTTTCCCTTTTTTAATCTTGATTTTAATATTAATGTTAATTTTAATGCTAATTTAAGTCCTAATTTATCCTCATTTCTTTGCCTTCTCATTTGATTTCATTTCATTTTTCCCCTTTTAATCTTAATTTTAATTTTGATCTTAATTTTAATGTTAACTGTAATGTTATTCTTAATTTTATTCCTGATTTATCTTCATTTCTTCACCTTCTCATTTGATTTCATTTCATTTTTCCCCTTTTTAATGTTATTTTTAGATTTCGTGCTAATTTTAATGTGAATTTTAATTTATCCTCATTTCTTTGCCCTTTTTATTTGATTTAATTTCATTTTTTTCCTTTTTTTAACAATAATTTTAATGATAATTTTAATTGGTTCTTACCAGGAGGTCAAAGGTTCAAGCCCCCCCAGGGATGAGTCCAAGGGGG
>NW_009951985.1:411-1197 GCF_000747805.2 Chaetura pelagica | reverse complement strand
ACTCAGCCAGCGGGGAGGGGTGGAGGGGGGGGGGGGGGGGGGGGGTGTTGGTTTCTTTTTAAGCTTCTCCCCCTCATTAGTGATGGTGTTAATGAGGGTTAATTGCCCTGAGCTGCCCCCACCCCTCCAGGTGGATCCAGGGAGTCTATTTAAGGTCAGACCCTGAGGGGGGTGGGTCTTGTCTTGGAGGAGCCATTGGCTGTGGTGGGGATGGAGGCCATGGTGGGGCCTTGGCTGGGTTGGAAGCCATGGTGAGGCCTTGGTGGGGATGGAGGCCTTGGTGGGACCGGAGGCCTTGGTGGGGCCTTGGTGGGGTTGGAAGCCATGGTGGGGCCTTGGAGGGGATGGAGGCCATGGGCCTGGGTGGGGATGGAGACCTTGGTGGGTGGTGGGGTCTTGGTAGAGATGGAGGCCATGGGCCTTGGTGGAGCCTTGGTGGGGATGGAGGCCTTGGTGGGGCCTTTGTTGGGTTGGAGGCTGTGGGGCCTTGGTGGGACCTTGGTAGAGATGGAGGCCGTGGGCCTTGGTTGAGATGGAGACTATGGGCCTTGGAGGGGCCTTGGTGGGGATGGAGGCCTTGGGGGGGCCTTGGTGGATGATGACCCTTCTCTCCACGAGGAGATGGAGGCACCTGAGACCCGAGGGCCTGAGCTCAACCCCAACTTTATTCCCCCTGGGTCATTTCCTGCAGCGTTTTGGCCACAAAAACAAACAAAGAGACTTTTGGGGTCACGTTGGAACCTCCTCGGGTGGGACTTCTCGTGGTGCTCCCACCTCGGAGGGTTT
>NW_009951985.1:0-298 GCF_000747805.2 Chaetura pelagica | reverse complement strand
CCCTGAGATAAAGAGTCTCAGTCTCTACCGACTGAGCTAGCCGGGCACTGGGTAATTAGATGGGTGGGGCAGTTAATTATGGTAATTAGAAGGGGGGGGAAGATGTTTGGGGGGTTAAGGAGGGGAATTGGAGGGTGAGGGATGAAGGGGAAGGGGGGAAATGTAAAAATATAGAAGGTAATTAAAGGTAATAGAGAAGGTAATTAAAGATAAAGGTAAAAATAATAGAGAAGATAATTAAAAGTTAATTAGAACCAAGGAAACAAAGAAAAGGAAAATGGAGGGGAGTGAAGAAATA
>NW_009951984.1:418781-422163 GCF_000747805.2 Chaetura pelagica | reverse complement strand
GGGAAGAAGATGGACCGTTCCCCACAGTGACAATATAAAACCATGTCTTATTCACAAAGTTTTATTAATAAATGAGTTTAGTTTAAGTTATAATTAAAATATTATCAACATAAATGTAATTTTTAATTCCTTATAAGTACTCATAAAAAAAACCCCTCCATGATAAGTGAACAGTATTGTTTGCTGAGAGAGTAAGAAGAAAGTAATTTAAAGGGTTTTTTCTTACAAATTCTTTTCAAATTTTTAATTATAGCACTTACATTATAGTCACATAAAATTATTTGACTGTCCATTAAATCACAGAAGATTTCTTAATCTAAATATTTTCATTGCCTCCAAAACTGCAAAATAACCTAGAAAAATGAAAATTCTGGATTTAATTATTTCTATTTTTGGGTTTAAACTAAGCAACTTGGTCCACAGAGAGAGAGATATCAATTCCTTTCAGAGGTATACGTGTTCTCTCTATCACTATACTCTGACGAGCTCCCTACATGTATTGTTAAAATTACATATACCACTGAAATAACTACTTGTCTGTTGGAAAACCAACTCTGCAACTACCTGAAAGGAGGTTGTATCAAGGTGGGGGTTGGTCTCTTCTCCCAAGTAACAAGCTACAGGACAAGAGGAAATGGGCTCAAGTTGTGCCAGCGGAGGTTTAGATCACATATTAGAAAAAATGTCTTCACTGAAAGGGTAATTATACATTGGAACAGGCTGCCAAGGAAGGTAGCTGAGTCTCCATCCCTGTGAGTGTTTAAGAGGCATGTAGATGTGGTTCTTAGGAACATGGTTTAAGCATTGGACTTGGTAGTTAGGTTAATGGTGGAGCTTGGGTTCCATAATCTTAAAGGTTTTTTACAACCAGAATGATTTTGTGATTCTGTGATACCTTTCACTAACCAGGCAGCCCTCTTCCCAGTTCCTAGGTCATAGCCTCCTCACTCAGTAAAAATGTTAAATAGCTTGTTGCACCATTAGTTACACACACTTATACATCCTTTTCAGTTACTTGAGAGGGGTTTTGAATAACACAATGTGATCAGTCCAACAGATTAATTTTGCAGCCCTACAACTGAAAATCATAATATTAAATATTTTGGTATTTGAAAGTACAATGAACATGAACTACACCATAAAAATACTTGACTGTTATTCATGCAAATGCAAAGATCTGGATAGTGCACTCAAAACTTGTATTAGAAGTCAGATAATCTTCAAATGTAGCACAAGATGACTAAAATTGGAAAGAAACAGTGTTAGTACCCTTACTGATGTTCTTTCTAACTAGAAGTTACTTCCTATTTGGTTGAAATGGCTGGACTTGCTCAAAAACATGTCAGGTATTCAAGATGTAGACAACAAGACTTCGTTGATATGTTTTGAGGATGCATTCTGATTATAGTTCTTGACTTTGAAAAAAGATGCTGCCATTCTGTAATCAATGACAAGCCAAGCGCTTCCACCCCTGCAGTACATAAAAGGCTCTCCTAGCACTTCATTAAGTGTCCTCTAAATTAATCATTTTCACATTTAATCCTTTTCCTTTAAGATTTGAAACAAGAGAAACAATTGAATATATTATGTGACTTATATATTTAACCTGACATGTTCTTAATAGATACCATCATGCTCCTGCAGTTATCTTGTTAAAAGAAGTCACAGTCTCCCTATACAGGCTTTTTTTTTCCCAGACAGACTCCACAATTCAATACCTAGTTAGGTAAATTCTACTTTGTTCAAACACCACAAATTTCAATAGCCCAAGGCTTTCATGAAAACCTAAATATATAAGCATTTTTTTGTTTATTTCTCCCTCATGGAGCAACTATGTAACTACAGCATTCACTGTGTAGTCTTTGATCACAGGATAACAGGAACTACATACTGTGCAAAGAAAATGCCTCAAAAAGAACCAGTGGGTTTTTTTTCCTCTAGTTCTTTGATCATTTTGATAGAGTTCAGAATTAGAAAATAAGTGCCTGCAAAAAGTCATTACTAACACCAAACACATTTAACTAACTTCATTACTCAAATAATGATCATTTAATCAGAAACATTAACAGCACAAGAAAGAAAAAAATCTAGCAAACAAAATTATAAAAACTTGGAAAGACAAAGCAAATAATCTTTGTTTGGTTTTGGGTTTAAATTGTTTTTTAAATTCAGTCAGGTACTCTGCTTTTTTTTCATTTTAATTTAGATAATTATTTAATACCTTTATCCTCTAAGAGTATTTAAATTCACTTTTTTTCAGTTTATTATTTGATTCAATGAATCAACATATTGTTGCACAGGAAGAAGCAAGATTTAGCACTACATTAAAACAGTAATTCTTAAGACCTTTTTTTCATAGAGACTTTGTTCTTCTTTACAAGTTTTCTTCCATCGACTTCAAATGCAAAGCCAAAAAAGAAAATTATCGTTCTTCTCTCAAAAGGCAATGTAAGAATCCTGCTCTGCACATATGCTATCCTAAACACATCAAGTCTCAAGATATTAGGAATTTGTAATTAACTCAATCCAACCCTTTTTTTTTTTTTTTTTTTTTTTTAAATTTTATTCTCTATGTACCTACACATTGAGACACCAAATTATTCTATTAGAAACATATATACATACACACAAAATATCAAATAGGTCTCACAGGCAGTGCATGCCTTAAACATAGAGATATGTACTGCTGCAGTTTCCTAAAACAATTACTTATTTCTAGGCATGACGATAGTTGTTATCTTCATGCAATTCATTAAAATATTTTACCCAAACTGTTCTGCTGTTGCCTCTACCTGCCTGAGTGACATTTGAGTTTTTTTCTCAGCTTCTGAGCTCAGAGAAACATTGTAGTTCATGGTCTAAATATGGCCAAAATGCTTACAAAATGCACACGATCTTGTGAAAAGTAGTATTTTCTTCACCATATGTTTGTTGGGTTTTTTTCTGTTTTCCAAAGTGATTAGTATTTGCAGCTGTATTTCAGCTGCTAGGGCATAAAATACTTGTTCTGTTGTTTCTCATATTCAAATTAGTACTTTGTAGAATCATGGAAATACAGTATACTTTGGGTTGGAAGGGACCTTAAACATCATCTAGTCCCAACCCTGCTTCCAGAGTTTAGACTGTTTATTTAAGATTCACTGGAGTCTTTGTATTGCAACACTTCACCTTGCATTTCATCGACTACCAGTATTCGGACATCATGTAGAATTTATCTATGTTTTTTGGAGTCAAAGTTTGAACAGACTGGAGGAGAGTAACCAAGACCAGAAGATAACCCAGTTAAGCACAGTCAGTAACCTCCTGAAGGAAGAAAGAAGGGAAAGCAGCAGATGGCGCTAGTGTTCAATGAGAGTCAGCTTTTAAACAAGTGGCTCTGCTG
>NW_009951984.1:380170-418265 GCF_000747805.2 Chaetura pelagica | reverse complement strand
TGCTGAACCAAGGCAAACTACCACCAAGAAAATCCTGGTTGAAGTAGCCAAGATGGACAAGTCTGTCTATCTCTGAATACACCTCTGCATCTCTGAAAGCTTAGTTTGGAGGAAATAAAATTTCACAGAGCACCTTTTCCTCAGCAAGCATATTTCTAGATAGAATCCATTTCTCAAAAGGAAATTAAACCATTAGGTTTCTTTTTTTAAAAAAATACATGTTTTCAGCCAGAAAGATACAGGTATGATCTCCAGCATCAACTATACCAATTACCCCTGCCACATCAGAAGCTTTGACTCAAAGATCCAGGAGGAGGATGCAGTTTCTCAGGTGTCAGGAAAGAGGAATGATTGGGACCATTCCCTAAGAGGGAAATTATATCCTTCCTACAGCATGCATGTTCTAGTTGAAGAACTGTGTCATCAAGTGATAGTTTTGTAGGAGGAAAGCAGACTACTCAGCATCAGAGAAAATGAAGATACATCTTCTGCAAGACCTCATAGGTACAAGAGTCTGAACCACCAAATGCAGAGAAGGAGGAATGACACTGTGCTTTTTGGAATGGCAAATTAAGATTCCCAAAATATGGAAGACTGGAGGCCTCTGTTTTCTGGTAAGATGTTATTTATCCACCCAGAGATCTGAAACCACAGAACAGGTTCAGTGTCCTTGTAGCAGATTTGGAGAGCAGAAGTTGGGGGTGGGGTTGGTGGTGTAGAACACCATTCTGGTAGAACTTCAAAAGCAATGAGTCTGACCCATGCAGCAGCACCAAGAAGAAATATCAGGTGCTCTCTGCGTAATACTCCATCTTATGAATGACAGCTGGCAAACCTGAACTACTGTAGTGGGGAGCCCTGGATTCAAGGTGCTGCAGACAGACTGATGAGGCTTTTTCTCAGATTATTAACCCTTGTGACTCCTCCATGTAGGCATCAATTATATTGCCAGGGGAAAGCCTAGGTGTATCAAGATTGACTAAATGGCTCCAGAAGAAAGGTTCAGGGGTCCAAGGTGGTGTCTCTTCAATCGTGCCAACTCAGAAAAAAAGCCTGAGAGAGCAGACAGATCCTGTGGATCCACACAATTAGTTGTGACAACAGAGATTTGGCTTTTGTAGATACAGGACTTTCCTTCAGGACTGAGGTTACAAGGTAGAAAGGGGATCCAACTGATAAAATCATAGAATGGTTTTGGTTGGAAGGGACATTAAAGATCAACTAGCTCAAAGCCCTCTGCATGGGCAGGGACACCTCCCAGTAGACCAGATTACTCAGTCTTTTCCAACCTGGCCTCAAATGCTTTGAGGTAGGGGACATCCACAACTTCCCTGGTTCTAGTGTCTCACCAACCTCACAGAGAAGAGTTTCTTCCTACTGTCTAACCTAAAACTACTCTCAACCAGATTAAAGCCATTACCCCTTGTTTTATCACTACATGTTCTTGTGAAAAGCCCCTCCCCAGCTTCCTTGTAGGCCATCCTCAAGGGAGGAGGCTTCTCTTCCCCGGGCTGAACAACCCTAAATCTCACAGCCTGTCTTCGTAGCAGAGGTGCTCCAGCTCTCTCATCATCTTCATGGCCCTCCTCTGGACTCATTTTGGGAACTCCATGTTGTTTTATGTTGGAGTCTCCAGAACTGGACACAGTACTTCGGGTGGGGTCTCAAAAGAGCAGTGTAGAGAGGGATATTCACCTCCCTCTACCTGCTGGCTACTCTTTTTTTGATGCAGCCAAGGTCATAGTTGGCTTATGGGCTGAAAGTGCACATTGCCAGCTCATAGTGAGCTTTTCATCAACCAATATCTCCAAGTTCTTCTCCTCATGGGTGTTCTGAATCCATTCTCCCCCCAGTCTGTATTTTTGCTTCAGATTGCCCAACTGAAGTGCAGGACCTTGCACTTGGACTTATTGTAATTCATGTGGTTGTCATGGGCCCATATCTCAAGCATGTCAAAGTCCATCTAGATGGCCTCCCTTCCCTCTAGAGTATCAACCATACCATACAGCTTTGTGTCATAAACAAACTTGCTAAGGATGCACTCAAGTCCACTGTCCATGTTGCCAACAAAGAAGATAAACAGCGCCAGTACCGATATTTTAGGCATGTTGTGGCACTATGACTCTGTTTATTTGTCACATTTATTTAAAAATAAATTGTTACAGATTAATAACAATATCGTATAACATGCATTTTTTTAGTCAATTGCACTGCTTATTGTCTCTATTGTAGAAATCACAGGATTGGGTTTCAGACAGCCCAGACACAGAGAGAAGAGCTTTTAAATGAAAGTAGGAGGTGAGGAAAGTAGAGATAAAAAATGTTGCTGCAACAGGGGAGGTTTAGGCTGGACATTAGGAAAAAAAAATAATCACAGTAAGAGTGGTTAGACACTGGAATGGGCTGTCCAGGGAGGTAATTGAGTCCCCATCCTTGGATGTGTTTAAGGATTGTTTGGATGTGGTGTTGGTGGGTATGGTTTAGGGGAGAACTTTGTAGATGACGGTTAGACTTGGTGATCCCAAGGGTCTTTTCCAACCTGAATAGTTCTATGATTCTATGATTCTATGACTCAGAAATTAAAACCATAGCTTCATGACAGTTCTCTTTGCTGTCGTATCCACTGATGCCACATGTTCTGAGTGAATGATTTACCAATGAGAACAAAATCTGAAAAAAACTGTAAACCAAACAACACATTCAAGAATAGCCACTGTCATTCAGCAGTCTAAGGGCTTTGAGTGATGTAACTGATAGCAGCATTTAAACTCATTTCACAGAGTAATGGCAGATTAAGAATATTGTAATACAAACCTGGAAAATTGTACACTATTACGTTTTTATTTCATAAGAAATGCTTCATCATTTCTGCTATGTTTACGATATGCAGTGTTCCAAACATGAAACCTTTCCCAGTCATCACTGGAAACCCTGGCTCATCTGCTTTTTTTAGGCATTAAAAAATGAGCCAGTTTGCATGATTAATATAGGAAGAAGACTTTGTACAAGATACATAGTTTAATTGAAGCATAAATCATGCAGCTGGTTATAACTTAGAACTATTATAATAATAAATTAATATATTTCTCACATTGCTTTGCATGGTTAATATAAAACTAAAGTATTGCTTATCTGGCAGCCATTACATACTGGAGGTTGCAATCTGCTTCCTAGAAGCTATTAATCTAGCTGTCAGGTGGTTTAGAAAGTTGGAGTACCTATGATTTTTAAAAATAACAGTGAAAAGCCACAAAGAATTGCCTGTTCAGTGAATAATTTCAAGTCTGTGGTTAATTCTAAACACAAATGTAGGCCTACTACATCAGAAAAGGACCTGAACACACAAATCACTTCCTCTGTCTATATGCTTGGAATTGTCATTTAATCACTTGGCAACAAAGTCCCCTGTTTTCTATATCCAGGTTTTGGAATCAGCTATATTTTATTCCACTTTGTCTTCTTGATTCAGCAACTACTACAAGGAAAATAAGTTCAATATAGGCACACTTTCTAACACATTCAAGTGTGGTTTTTTTGTAGCAATTAAAAAACCCCAAAACATACTGATTCGTGTATTCTAGAATTTAATCTGGCTAATGCTGTAAAAGGCAATAAAAATGTTCTATAAATATGTTAGCAACACAAGGAGGGCTAAGGAAAATATCCATCCTTTACTGGATATACTGACAAAGGATGAGGGAAAGGCTGAGGTACTTAATAGCTTCTTTGCCTCAATCTTTAATAGTAAGACCAGTTGTTCTCAGAGTACCCAGCCCCTTGAGCTGGAAGACAGGGAGAAGGAGTAGAATGGAGGCCACATAATCCAAGGAAAAGTGGTTGTCAACCTGCTCACCACTTAAACACACACATAACTATAGATATAGATGCCAGATCAGATTCACTCAAGAGTACTAAGGGATCTTGCAAAAGTGCTCACCAATCCTCTCTTTGGAGGTCTCAGTTGACTGCTAAAATAAAGTAAGACTCTAGCATTGAGCAAATTACAGTACCTACCTATCTAAAATGTCTATTAAGTCATAACACAAGAACTGGGTAACATTAAAATTATTTTCTTAAACTGACATCCTGCAAGTACAAAGAATACCCCGTTGCCTGGAATTAATTTTCTGGATTCTTAGATCATTGAAATATGAGAGACTTAAAAGAAATATTTGAAGAGTGAATAACTATAATAATAGACTATAGACTGTTTACACATGCTTATAAAATACAACAAACAACTAAAGGAATGTTTTCAAATTAAGTCATTACTATTGTTAACTTATTAACTTGCAGAAATACTGAAAGACTACCTTATTTGATTAATGTGGAAGGTTTACAGAATAGGAATTATAGGTCATATGATGATTCAATTGTTGATTTCCACATCTATCTTCAATTGCAGAGGCAAGAAAGTCTAAGATTATAAATTTCAACTTTCTGCTTAATTTAACCAAACTTTTCCAAGTAGTATTTCTTTTTAGCAGAAGAATTTCTAAATTACAATAGTATAAGCTGTGTTCTCTGTAAGAAACTAAGTGCCAAAAGTTTAGCACATTCAGTCACACAGAATCAATTTTTTAAAAATAAATTTTACAAATTTTTTTCAAAAAGCTTAAAAATCTTACAAGTTATTGAAATTATCTGTGACTAGAAGAAATGTACCAATTTATGTACATATTATAATTAGAAATGGCATCCCCATATTCAAAACATTTATTGTGCTACATATAAAAAAGTTTGAACTTCCAAGTGCATATTATATATGTACACTTTAATATCAGAGTTTATGGATATGAACTTTTGCTTTTATTCTCACTCATTACTCATCCTTCTTCATCAGTGTCATTTACAAGGAATGTGGCAACATTTCGATAATCTAGCGTCTTATTTTATCAAACCTGCATACATACTACAGACAGTAAGATTCCTCCAATTCAGCCAAGCTTATCAACTGGCTGTCAGCTGTGACTTATCTAGAGTAACCTATTAGAAAGTAATTTAACTTGATGTTACTATTTTCAGAGTCACAGCCTTTATTGTAAGATGTTGCAATCTTCATTAACTCAGATAGTTCAGATGAACTCCAGGGACACTGCATGTTATACTGTGAGCTACCAGTATATTAAAACAGAAGCAAGCAGAGTTCAGTGCAGTTCATACTATAGTCTTATCCTCACAGGAATGTAAAAAAACACGTTAATTGTGGCACATGTTATATTGATTGTTTAATCACTTAGCAGTGTAAAACTGTGTCAAATTTATGTTAACAACTTACTTTTTTAAAGGTCAATCTTGTATCACAAATTAGTTGATTCTCCCCATAAGTGGCACTACTTAAACAAATTCACTTGGATAAATATATATTTATAGGCTCCTGTGTTAGGAAACTAAGTGGTATAATTTTTATTGAGAGTCCCTGGAAGACATTGAGTTCTGAAATCAGACTGCTTCTTCAAGCACTTAAACTTGAACCTGAATGTTAACTTTTGGAATGTGACTTTGAAACACCCCAGTTTATGCAAAGCAGTTGTTTGGGCTTACTCAAATTGACAGTTCATCAGGTAGTGAAAAGAAAAGCATTTTTAGAAATAGATTTTACACGTTAAAAAGTTTCCCAGTACTCCTCATTCTTTTTCTTACACCACCAGCATTAGCAATTAACTTTTTCTTCAAATGTTAGAAATTAATAAACAAAACCTGAATAGTTTTCTGCCATATAAGACTCTTCAAAGACCGAAAGGTGTTTCTAACTGAAAATCATAATTAAGGGGAGAAAAAATTACCCAAACTGCAAAATCCTAGCAAGTTATGGTAGAACTTTCTAAGTGTGAATAGTTGAGGGGATAGGGTGGAAGTGAGTTAGAAAAAAGGTTTTCTGTTAGAATATAGAGAAAAAGAAATCAATAAATGAAGAAATGTAATAGAAAAAGTGTTCACTTTCTTATAAAAAATGAATTTATGTTCCTCTGCAGTTTCTTACGTACAATAATGCTGATTAACAAAAAGCTATAAGGACTAAAGACAGGATATTTTTCAATAATACATTTCTACTAGAGGATTAAAAATTGATTCACTGTTACAATATTCTTTATAAAGTGTTTTGTAAAACTCCATGAGTATATTAAAAAGTCAATTATCATAATAAAACTACAGTTGGATAATACATTTGTGCCAAATGTTCAAATATTAAAAATATAAATCAATACTATATGAAGAGGAATATAATTTCAAAAGTATTGACATCTTCAGTTTAATAGAGATTCCTATTTAAAAAAAAGAAAAAAAAAAAAAAAAGACAAAACCTCTGACAAATTCTAGCTACACTATGTTGGAACTTCAGAAGAGTTTGACAACCTGATTAACAGTATATGAAACCTTTTCATTGTGCATTTTGAGAACATTCAGAAATCAATGTTTACTTTTCCTGGAGAGAGGCTGCTTTAACATAAACCCAAAGTTTTGTGGAGCAGTAGCTGGAATAGACAATTCCATTGGTATGGAGTTGTAACTTGTTTATTTCCCAGAATTTATCTAGGGGTCTAAAAAGTTATTAACTTCAGAATTTAACATTCTCTTGGTTTTGTAATAAAAGGCACAGGAAAAAAAAAGGGACCAATAAAATTATGTACTAATTGCTATACCATTGCAAAGATGGGTAATAACTCGTTTCCCCCAAATTTTGAAGGTCATGGTAACTCAAATTAACATTAAATATGTACTTGTGTTTTGGGAAAAAACCAAAACAAACCAAAACGAGAATGAACCATAGAACAACTCTAAACCAAACAAACCAAGTTATTTGGTTGTTGATGGGAGTACTTCTCCAATGAAGAAAGGCTGAGACACCTGGGACTGTTCAGTCTGGAGAAGATTAGGATTTGAGAAGACCTTATTGAGACCTTTCAATATATATAAGGAAAGCTTGTGAGAAAGTTGGAGAGATTGTCTACCAAGGCCTGTAGTGACAGGACAAAGGCATGAATTTAAAACTGGAAGAGGGTAGTATTAAATTGGACATTGGAAGAATAATTTTTTATTTTTTTTTTTTAAATCAGGGTGGGGAGTCTTTGGAGTAGGTTATCCAAAGAAGGTGTTGATGCACCATGGTAGCACATGTTGTCATAGAAAGCCACCAAATTGGTCGGCCATGATTTGCCCTTAATGAAGCCATATTGGGGTTGGACTAAATGATCTTTCGAGGGCCCTTCCAACCCCTATGATTCTATGATATTGGCTGTTGCTTATCACCTCCTTATTTTCCATGTGTCTTAGCAGATTTCTAGTAGGATCTATTCCATGATCTTGCAGTTCACAGAGGTGAGACTGACTGGCCTGTAATAGAGTTTTTAATGGACTTGGGCACCTCAATTAGTTTGGTTACAGTGAGACTTCTATCAGCTTTTCCTTCGCAGTGTAATAGGAAGAGGTCTGAATCAAGCTAGCAACATCTAGTTAATAATACAGTACCAAGGACATACAATGTTTTCAATGCAATGTACAGTAAATATGTAATTTATATAGTGATGGAATGAGAAGGGTTTGGGGTTTTTTTGTACAAAAATAAGGTAATCTTCACTATTTATTCAAAAGCATAGACTGGCCCGGCTAAATAGGCAGCTTTATCTGCAACTGAGGCCACTCATGAGAACTACAAAGATGTGAGACTATGCAGGGAGAAATTAGAAGTTTCAAAGCCCAGCTAGAAATTAAACTGGCTTCTCATGTAATAGATAACAAGACACATTTCTACAAATATATTATTAGCAAAAGAAGACAAGGAGAGCCTCCATCACCTATTAGATACAGGAGGAAAAGTGCTATTGAAGGGTGAGGAAAAGTCTGAGGTGTTTAACGCCTTCTTTGCCTCAGTCTTTAGTAATACAGTAAGTTGTACTGAGGGAGTTCAGCCCCTCAGGTTAGGAAACAGGGACCAGGAGCAGAATAATCCCCCTCAATCCAGGAGGAGATGGTCAGTGATCTGCTGCACCACATAGATATATACAAGTCTATGTGGCTGGATGGGATACATCCAAGGGTGCTGCCAGAGCTGGTGGGGGTGCTTACCAACCCAATATCCATCATTTATCAGCAGTCCTGCCTAACCAGGGAGGTACCAACAGATTGGAAGTCAGCCACTATGACACCTATATATAGCAAGGGACAGAAGCATGATCCAGGAAATTACAGTCCTGTCAGTTTGACTTTGGTGCTGGGGAAGCTAATGGAGCAGATCACCCTGAGTACTATTATACAGCACATGGAGGATAACCAGGTGATCAGGCACAGTCAGCATGGGTTTATGAAAGGCAGGTGACCCACTTATTGGATTAGAGAAAGGGTGTGGATGTTGTCCATCTTGACTTTAGTGAGGCATGTGACACTGTTTCCAACAGCATTCTCCTGAAGAAATTGGCTGCTCATGGCTTGGATGTGCACACACTTTGCTGGATTAGAAACTGGTTGGATGGTTGGGCCCAAAGAGTTGTGGTCAATAGATTTAAAACCACTTGGCAGCCAGACACGAATGGTGTTCCCCAGCACCACTGGGGCCACTTCTGTTTAACATCTTTATCAATGATCCAGATGTGGGGATAAAGCGCACCCTTAGTAAATTTGCAGATGACATTATGTTGGGCAGGAGTGTTGTTCTGCCTGAGGGTAGGGAGGTTATACAAAGGGATCTAGATAGGCTTAATCGATGGGCCAAGGCCAATTGCATGAGGTTCAATAAGGCCAAATGTTGGGTATTACACTTGGGACACAACAGCCTCCAGCAGTGCTACAGTCTTGGAGAGGAGTGGCTGGAGATCTGCCCAGCTGAAAGGGACCTGGGTGTGTTGATTGACAGCTGGCTGAACATGAGCCAGCTGTGTGCCCATCTGGCCAAGAGGGCCAATGGCATCCTGCCCTGTATCAGGAATAGTGTGGCTGGCAGGACTAGGGAGGTGATAAGGCCTCTGTACTCAGCACTGCTGAGGCTGCACCTCGAGTACTGTGTTCAATTCTGGGCTTCTCACTATAGAAAGGACATTGAGCTACTAGAATGTGTTGAAAGATTGGCAACAAAGCTGATGAAGGGTTTGGAGCATATATCTTACGAGGACTGGCTGAGGGAGCTGGGGATGTTTAATCTAGAGAAAAAGAGGGCTGAGGGGAGACCTTATTGCTCTCTAAAACTGTCTTAAAGAGGGTCGTAAAGATCTGGGGATAGGTCTGTTCAATGAAGTTTCAAGCAGTAGGACAAGAGGTATTGACCTCAAGTTGCACCAGGGAAGGTTTGGATTGGATGTTAGGAAGAGTTTCTTAACCGAAAGGTTATCAGGCATTGCAACAGGCTGCCCAGGGCAGTGATAGAGTCATCATTCCTGGAGGTATTTAAGAGTCATATTGACATAATTCTTCTGGATATGATTCAGTTCAGGACTTGTCAGTGTTGGGTTAATGGTTGGACTCTCTGATCTTGAAGGTCTTTTCCAACCCAGGTAATTCTGTGATTTAACAGTTTTCAGCTAATACTATGTAATTTATAGATTTTATTTGTGTAACCAATGCTAAAGAAGGGCTATATTAAAATTACTTTGAAGTGAGAAGGCAGAACCTCCAAAAGTAGTCTGAGGCATTTAATTGCACAGTTATTTCTTTTTTACTATCACTGTGTTCTCCCTTTCATTTAAAAATAAAACTAATTTAGCTCATATATTATCATCTTGGGTAATTCAACAGAATAAACCACAAGTTACACATTCAGCATTAAAAGTGCATTTGCGAAAAATACCAAGCTAAAAGTTAACCTTTAGGTTTTTATCAAGCCTTATGGATGAAGGCATATGTGCTTAATGCAGCATCTTACCCAGAAAAACGACAGAAGGATCACTGAGGCATGAAGCCACAACCTGTAGGAAGTTAATAGCAAACATTAATCATTGCACCACATTGGTTTTTTGTTTTGTTCTTTCCAAGATGGAAGGTCTGACAAAAATAAACTTAATTTTCTGTTTATTGTATACATTAAGTTCAACATGCCATCACACCTTGTTGTGTTAAGTTAAGTTAAGTTAAGTTAAGTTAAGTTAAGTTAAGTTAAGTTAAGTTAAGTTAAGTTAAGTTAAGTTAAGTTAAGTAAAAGCTGAGTAGTTGGCCTTGTTTAAAGACTGAATGTCTCATGAGCCTGGACATTTCACAAATAAAAGAGCTTCTTCACTCAAGGTTACATGTTTGCAGCCATATTAGACCAGCTAGCAGCCAAATGTATCATTACTCAGTTACCTCTGAAGTAAGACTGATGATGAATATCCAGGTCATGACAAAAAGATATCTTGGTTGACAAACCCATGCTTCAACTTTCTAGGTATTCTTACAATAAACACTAGAGGACAAGGAAAAATAAAAATAGAAGACATCACATTCTTCCTGGCAGGGATGAACTATTTCTACATGTACACAAAATTGTCATCACTCTTGCTATCCCTTTTAGTGTATGACAAAAAGAATAAGCTGCATGTGATCTTCTTATGGAAAAAATTAAACAAACAAAAAACCAAAAAGCCAAACCACCCAAACTTCCAATTTCTTGTCCCATCATTCCTGAAACTTAAACAAAGCCAAGAACACAAATATACTTTACAAAAATTTTCATTATTCTAATTAGTTAGAAGACTTGCCTTTATAATAGTAAAAAGAGATTTAGGTAATGTATACATTTATACATATATTGATGCAAATTTAAAAAGGAATTTTCATTTTAACCTTTAAAAAATCTATTTTATTAAGTGGAATGTAAAAAAAAAAGAGAAACATTTGGGATTGTTTTGAGGTTTTTAACTGCACAAAGTTGACCATTAATTACATTGCACAAACCATGGCTATTGTAAGCTTCAGAGGTGTTGTGAATAACTTTGATAAGGGGGCTAAAGAATCAAACTGTCAGCCAGACACTTTTCATAAGATAGGAAAATACTTATATTTGCCTAGAAGTGTGTCTTCACTCCACCAGTGTGCCTGTCTTTCAGACAAACTGATGAACTTCATGTCAGACGTAGAAATTGGTAATACTGTTTCTGACTGAAGAACCACTGAAATCCCAGTTAGCCCACTTTTCTTCCTCTCAAAATATGTTGAGCATCTCTGTCTCTAGAATTTCATTTGCCTTGATGGTGACTTCCACCTTTATATTCCTGCACATATTTTTTTATTAGATCACCCTTAAGAGAACAGCCAAAGGAGGATTTAAAATAATAAAGTATTTAGATTTGCAAAGGAGATCCTAAGGTTTTTGCATTTTAGAAAAATAGAGTTATTTGAATTCAGGCAGAAGATATTCATCACTACTTCTGATTAAAAATGGTTTAGTAGCCTTTCAGCTCTGAACAACACTTCTTTTTTATCCTAGGAAGTAGATGTTGTTCATGAATTGGCTGACGTTCTTGCAAGAGGAAGATTACTTCAGTCCTCTTTGGCAGACCTTTTTAAAGGAAAATCATAAACAAGGAAAGGACTAAACAGTTCTTGGATCTACAGTTTCTCTGGAATTTGAGCCATCATATAAATCAACAAAGATTTACACCACTGATTACTAAGAATCATGCATTAGTTATGACGTGTTTAATATATTTAATAGTCTTCAATATTCATATAATAAGGTCTAAAGAGAGATGGCACTTCTAAACCTATTACATTTATGGCTAATTTGTCTTTGCTTGGAATAAAAGCAGATGGCTTTTTCCTCTAATTCCTTCATCATTCCTTTAGTTCCTACAACTTCTTATTTTAAATTCTTACCTTTTAAAACAGATTTAATGCCTCTTCCTCACCACTGATTTTCATTGCTCCACTTTAGTACTATTTAAGTCTCGAGGAAGGCAGGGGTGGGAGAGGGTGGAGGAAGGGAACTTTCATAATAATGGAAAGAAAAATGAACAGAAAATTCTGAATTGCTGCTACATTACTGAAAACCTGGTCTAGTTACTGTATGAAGCATATGCAGGAAAAAAGACATAAAACAACAAATTGAAGGCAGATTTTAAAAAGGCAGTTTGAGATGCCAGTTATGTCAGTTTCCAGAAATTTCAAAGGGGTTTCACATAAAGAGGAAATTGATAGTATTTAAGAATACATGGTTAAATTTGCACCAAGTGAACAACTCCATTGAGAAAGAGGCACTTTATTTTGATCATAGTTTCTAAAAATATAAAACAAACCAAAAACCTTCAACAAAAATTAAAGGCATGATCTCTGACAACAAAATATCACACAGACTCCAAGAAAAAATATTCTGCAGTGGGTTTCTAATGATGTTCCAGTAACTGTACAAGTCACAAAACACAAACGTTACAGAAAAGAGAAGTTTAGGTTTACAAAACAAGGTCCAAGTAACAGATATCAAAGCATCTTAATTACCCAGCATGCTCTTTCTCAAAGGGTTTGAAATGGAGCATGTTCACCATTTCCTTGGAATCATCCTAAGAAACTTCCAAAGGTGGGACATAGATATGGGTTTCCCATGGTACAATTGAGTAATAATTTGAACTTCGAATGCTCAGATGCTTAAATAATTTTAAATATCTAGTGGTCATTCATTAATTCATCTTGCTAGGATGAGCACTTTCGTTTGTGGTACTACAGGACAGGATGAGATGACCAGGCCATGCAGCAATAAAGATGTGATCACAAGTTCCAGCAGGCTAGTTAACAAATTATTTCCTTGGAGGATCTCCCATGCTTTCATGGGTTCAGCTTTAAGTTCATGGGTTCAGCTTTAAGTGACATAGATTTTGAAAGATACTGAAACAGCATCTAGCAATTGATCACATTTATGAACTAGTTAAGGCAAAAGTGTAAACAGGTAAGAAATTACTACAGAGTTCCATGTCTTTAGAGTACTGTTATTTTTAGAATGTTGAGTATTGTTCAGATAGAAAATAGCTGCTTTTAACGCCCCAGTCACTATACATCAGGTTCACAGTTGCTTACTCTGAAAAATTATATCCCACCACCTCAATACTGATTTTGTAACAGAGGAATTAGTGTCAGCAAAATTACTGGTAAAACATAAGTAGGAAATGTTATTGAGTTGCATAAAGTCACATTTCTGATTTTAGTGGGCACCTGCTGCTTTCCTTAAGATGTAGAACGAGAGGAAGCAACTGAAGGGTGAAAAAGTAGGTCACTGGATACAGCTCTACAGCACCTTTTGCAACCTCTCCTTTTCATTCTCATTTCCTAACCATGTTAACCTCTTTCCACCTTATTGACCTGACACCACAAGAGTGGTGTCATGTGTTCATGAAGCATTTATCAAGCTCTTCCTAGATAAAAATCCCATCTTCAACTGGAAGGCCAAATCTCACAAAATGTATGAGGGTAGGAAAACAACTATTGCTGCTAGCTCTCTGCTGCAATAAGGCTCTCTATATTAGTTCTTTTTTAATCTTCCAATTTTCCTTTGTCACCAGGGGCTAACCCCCTTCTAATAATTCTTTGTGTTTCCAGAATTTCAGTATCTCAAGAGTAGTCACTAAGAAAAAGAAACTGTCTTGGTAATATCTAACCACAGACTTGTAAAACCTGGAATTCCTCCTTTACACTGCAAATCCCATTTGATGTACAAAAGTAGTAAAATATCTTTGACATGGAAAAAGGTAACAAAACCCATGGAACCATTCAAGGGATCATAAATGCAGGGGCTGCTAGATTCGTCCACCATTTGCAAGTGACTTCCTTAGAGACCTGACAACACAACCAGGAAAGTTATATTTCCTCTTGTAACAGTTGCTGTGACATACTTGCTACATTTCTAAAATCTACAAAAGCCCAACAGAACAGTTACAAGAGTTACAGTACAGCTGGCTGCGCAGTTACAATTATTTTAAAGCTTTTGTTTCATTGCACAGTGCTTGTTCTTAATTACTCCTGATAATACAAGTGTCTGTAACAACACAAACCACTAAGCATTAAATACACAACATTGAATTTATGAACGGGCTGCTGAATCTGAATGCATTTTACAAGTCCTCCTGCCATGAGTTGTTTTTTCTGGTAATATAACTGCATCTGGGAGGGAGAAAATTCTACAGACTTACTGAATCTATGGAGGGCATCCAATACAACTGGGTTGTTGTTTTTCTTCATCCTAAAGGTTAACATAAGGCATCATCCTGTGTTCCTTCTGTATACCTGCAAACATATTCTGCCTGGCCAACGAGCACCTTTAACCTACCATAAACTTCAGCTGATGTTCACATCTAGACTAATAGTAGAAAGACATAATTTTCTCATTTAAATCCCATATAAACCAGCAAATTCAGTGATCTACACCTTACAAGTACAAAAATAGCAGTTTTATGGTGTACTCACAGACCTTGTTTAGATTTGAAGAATTTCTGCTTTGAGAAAAATCAGTTCAAAATGTATTTTTTTTTCCTGACGAACACATCCTGCTAATGCTAGACTGCACAGAACTATTTTTAAAAAACAGATTTTTCACCATAAGTCCCTCAACAACCAAAAGAACATTTCTCAAATACTCTAATTATTTAGGAGAAAAAACGAGTAAAACTTTTGCAGACCATAGCAAATAATTCCTAATACGCACAAGCAAGTAAATGAGTACTTACATGATAGCTTTGTGTATGTCTTTAATTGCCTTTCACCTTCAAGAAAGATGGCATGAGATAATAATATTGCAAGTACATTGCATTGCCTAGCTTCTATGAAGACATAGCTCATGGGGTCTAACGAGTAAAAGTCGGGATCTGAGGGATAACAGTTGTGCTCTTCATGAATAGACAGATATGCAAAGGTTTGTACATTCTAGTAAAGTGGTTTGTGGTTTACGGCTGTACTAATCTTAAGAGCTAGATCAATGATCTTTATCTCTTTTTGTTAAAAAATAATAAAAGAAAATAAATGGGGGTGTTCAATGCAGCGTAAACACGTTTATTCTGCTAACCCAGCAAAAGACATATGGCTAAACATATATATATAAATCATTTTGCAAATACGCAGAGCTATTTATCAATTTGGAAAACCCACCCAAGCTTCCTGATTTTTTGAAAGTAAAACTCACTTGTTGGTAATATAACTTCTTCCTTTCTTCAGGCAGGAAAGCATCAAGACAAATGGCTGAACACTACAAAAAATAGCTGTGAAATTTTGTATCTGATGCAATGATGTATTAAAAAAACCTCTGGATGATACAGGGCTGAGATAAAATCATTATGATGTGAAAAGGATTTTAAAAATAAATAAATACAAGTTAAAGGAACTGATCTATGAAGACATGAGAGTAAGTACTTTTTTCCTTGAAAAATGAGCAAGCTAAAAGGATGAGATAGATCATCTTAGTTACCTGGATGATCTCTTGCCTATATAAACCCCCAAGCAAACAAAACAAAACCAAAAAAACTAACAAAAAGCAGAAGGCTTAATCTGCTCTGTTCTACATGGGAAAAAAACCCAACAAAACAACAAAACAAACAAAACACGCAAAAATGCAAACAAACATAAATCCCGAAACACTCCAACCAAACAAAAGCCAAGATTATTTACTTAAACTCTATTATAAATCTTGGAAGATACTAAGCTTTTATGTAAAATTGTCGCATGATTAATAATCCATCACCTCCCTTAGGAAACAGCATAATGATAAAATTATTTGTGTTAAAGTTTCAGTATCAATACATGTTTCTACATTTGTGTTCCACACACAGCTTGAACAAGATTTGCACCTAAGGAATGACATGGCTGTACATGTCACTAATTCTGGTACTGGTGACATAAGAGTGAAATTTTGCCTAAGAAGCCATGTTAATTTGTCAAATTTACAGTCCTCTCCGATAAAGGGAAATTACAGAATGTCAATGTTAAACTTAAATTTTAAAAGATTACCATGCCAATTTTAGTTAAAAATCAGTGGCTACCCAAGATCCCCTAATCCATGCAGTATAGTTCATGGAGTATATCATACCCTAACACAGATCTTATTATAATTTAAATACCTGATCTGCACCAGTTTTGAGCTTATACTGGATCAGAACAACTCCAATAGTGGTAGGAAGTTGTGGACTGTTATCTAATGGTTTTCCAATAGAAGAGAATATTCCACAAACACAGACACAAAATTTTATTTTAAGAGTACATGAAAATGAGAGATTTGTTGAAGAAATTTTTTTAATAGCCATTATTCTTCCTTATACCCATTTAACTTTCTTACCAATTTGCAAAGAAAACCTTTGTTCCTCTTCCCCAAAAGCATTTCCTATCAATGCAATTCAGGATACTCTCATGTCTGCCAAATGTAACCGTGACAGGAAAATAACACCTGGAAAGCATTGTTATCAAAATACACCAATAACTTAGATGGAAAAGGAAATAAATCATTGCATTACAAGCAAAAAATATAGGTAAGACTTCAGAGCAGAACAAAATTAAACAACCAAGCAACTCTATAAAATCTGAAATTGTATGGATAAGTAAGAACTCCTACACCGACTGTCCCACAGGTGATTTTGAAAGAACAGATGGCACAGAGCTCTGGGTATTTAATCAGCATTAGGTAATCATTCACAATGTAGTTTTGAAAATTGTAATTTGAGTGCTATTGTATTAAAATCCAGCAGGGAATGAAACTGTTCTTAAGAAAAAGGTCCTTTTTTCAGTTGGCTTCCAGAAATCTCCTAAACTATGCATAGTTTTAATTCAGTGAATGACTAGATAATAGCACCTGTTAGTGAAAAAATACCAGATCCATGTATATGTTTCAGCAACCTGCAAACAGCAGTCCTTGAAAAATAATCCACCTTAATATGTACCTGAAGAAAAAAATGTCTCACAAAAATATAAACCATACTCCTCAACACAGTAAGGTAAAGAGATGGTGCTTTTTACCATCACCAATGTTCCAAGTAATATACTGTTACTTATTCAACTCCCAATTTCCAGAGTAGTTTAAAAATCCACCAGAAGACCTCCAGAAATCACCTGTCTCTTGTTTTACAGTCCCATTAAATACATCCAGATAAATTAATTTTTCACAGAAGATAACTTTTAGAAAGATTTTTAAATTTCATAAAGAACTTCAAGGACTCAGAAGAAAAAATTAGAGGCTATTTCTGTGTCTTACATGTATTTGTGGGTGACTCAGTCAAGACAGTGAGCAAAGGGAGGAGTAATGCTTTTTTAGTATGGTTTAACTGACCTCTTCAACAGTCCATAAATCTTCAGGTAGAAGGAAATTTCTATTGTACAGGCAAATAAAATTTTATTTTCTTACTGAAATACTCATCATAGTCTTAAATTCCACTGAGAATCATCCCCAGCTGATTTTTAAATTTTAATAAATAAATAAGTGAATAAATATTTGCTTACAAAGATGTAGAATTTCATACCACGAAAGAAAGATTAGGTCTAATGTAGGTTTCTTTTTTCCAGTTACCACATATGAAAAAACGCTAAAGCCAATATAATTCAGTAATATTAAACAAGCACTTTAATAAACCCTTGAAGTTAGCTAATCAACTAATTTTTTGTCTTAGACACTACATGTAGAGAAGAAGGATTGGAAGAAAGTTGTTTTCACTTCCATGACACAGTTTTTGCAATAGTATTTTCACAACAGCAATCCAAACGGGATTAGTTATGAATTCATTAATACAGAATCACCTTTCCTGGTGAACATGAAATCAGTGTGAGAGATTGTGCTTGAGAGAGGGGACAAAATTAATCTCTGAAAGGAAACTAATTCTATGGAGTCACTGTAATTTCATTAACTACCCTTTAATTTTCTATTTTTTTTTACAAATCTTCCACCTTGAGTAAAGAAACTATTTCAGAAAAACAAAGACTTCTGCAACAAAGAGGTCATGGATAGCTAAAGGAGTGCTGTGGGAATCACCTGTGACAGGTCTGTCAGCAATAGGTAATGACAGCTTGTTCAAGGCTGTTGTGTTACTCTGGCCACTGGCAATGGGAAGGCAAGATTAACCAAGGCAAATGCCAGAGATTCCCTCCGTCAGCCTAGCACAATTAATTCGCAGTGCAGGAGTCCCATAACTATGCATCAGCTGCACTTCTCTCTGAGCCTCTCTTGAAGTTATTTCATTTGAATTTGCATGCTGAACAGAGGTAAAACAGAAGAAGTTTGAAACACCTTCAGCCTTGCTCCAATTAGACTGCTTTACCAGCAGTGTAGGAGAGCATGCTTCAACAAGATTTGAGATGAAGATAAAGAGAGGAAAGTGAACCCAAACACAAGCCTACACAACCCTAGTTTTCTGAGCTGAGTGCATCTTTAGTTCCTTATCTTATCTTCACTCAGTAGTGCCCATGGTACAATGCAGCCCTAGTTAAAGATCAACAATGTTGCCCTATTTTGTAACAGCAACATCAGTTACAACTCTAATACTTCAGCATACAACTTGTCTCCCACCACCTTCAGGGTCTGCACCTACCTCCTCCCTGTCCCTCTTCCTTTCTCCTACATGGCTTTTGTCTAACAGAAATGCAGTCTTAACAACTTGCATCTCACCTACCACCACAACCATCTTCCACCAAACAGGTTTTGGCTGCAGTGTTCCAGGTGACCTTCCTTGAGATTTAACACCCTTGATATTAAAAGGCCTTGCCCTTGGCCCCTCCAAGCCTGGCTGCCCCCTCACCAGTCTCAGCCAGTACCACCATTGCTCTGCTACAACAAATATGACAGAAAATCAAACCCATGTCCTCCTTCCTTGTGCTGGCACACCCTGCCCCTCAGACAGCTCTGCAGGTAGCAGTAACAGCCCCACTACAGAAGGTTCTGTGGTCTGCCACAGGCCATGACAGAAAGCAAGCTCTTTGTTACCAGGCTGGCGTGAGAGGATGTATTGGACTATCGCTGGAGAGCCCAGCCCTTAGCAGGTCTGCAAGGTACATTCAGTTATGTTCGGCAAAATGTTTTGCCAGTATTCTGTGCTTTGTTTAACCAGGATGATAGTAATCAGTTTGTATGTTGCTTTCATCACAGCTAAGAGAAGTCATTTTACCTGACTTGAACAGTCATCTGACATCAACTTCTGTTATAGTTAAACCAGTCATGCTACTGATGTATGTATCTGTCAGAGTCACCTAGGTTAAAAATAATTCTTATTGTTGATACCCTGTGTATAAGTGCAATGTATCAGTATTGAATGCACCCTCTGCTCTGTAAGGAGCAGAAGTTACAGAGACTGGGAGATTTTCTGATTATTGTTAAATATTTATGAAGAGCAGAACAGATTTCCACAGCTATTTTCCTAGAAGGAAATAGCAAAGACTAGTTCATCCCATAGTGTGCTCAGAAGGTTGAGCATTACAAATTACTTTATCGACCCATGGCTCTGCTCAGCATTTTGCAATTCAATGAACTGTGCAATCAACATATGCTAAATCACAGAATCACAGAATAACCAAGGCTGGAAAAGACCTTTAAGATCATCAAGTCCAGCCTATGACCTAACACCACCACATCGGCTAGACCATGGCACTAAGTGCCACATCCAGCCTCTTGAACACATCCAGGGACCGTGTCTTACTGCTTGTTGCCTGAGATAAAAGCCCAGTCCCCACTTGATTACAACCTCCCTTCAAGTAGTTGAAGAGATTGATAAGGTCCCCCCGAGTCTCCTCTTCTCCAGGCTAAACAACCCCAGCTCCCTCAGCCTATTCCTAAAAGACTTCCCCTCTAGTCCCTTCACCAGCCTTGTTGCTCTCCTCTGGACCTGCTCCAGCACCTCAATATCCTTCTTGAAGTGAGGGGCCCAGAACTGTACACAGTACTTAATGTGAGGCCTCACCAATGCCATGTACAAGGGGAGAACTACATCCCTACTCCTGCTGGACACACTGTTCCTGATACAAGCCAGGTAAGTGCATGTAAGGGAGCCTTTCACAGCAAAATATTGCTGTGGAGCAAGCATGCTATTTCATCATGGTGTATAGTTTGTTTACATTTTATTTTTGAAAGTCCTGAGCCATTGGGACTCTTCAGTTTTCATATAGAAACTTCTGGTTGTGATTATAAGGATGTTGATTTTGTAGTTGTAGGAATCTACATGCACATGTTTGTACGTTTCTGCACAGAAACTAATTACAACTGTGATTCCCATGAAGATGACATCCTGGCATGTCAAATACAATCCTCAATCCAGACAACATGTAAGAACATAAGTTGTTCACCTACTTATTACTCAATAGAAATTGTAAATTCATCATAATTCATTATAGGTCACTAAGCCCATGTGCAGTTTGATGAAACAAACTATGGAATAGGAGTTCTTGGTGTTGGAGAGGCAACAGTAGAAACAAGTCACATTAAACATATTTGTGTCATCATCGCAACATCTGAAGTGAAGAAATAGATTTGTTTTTTTCCTCAAATGCTTTCACTGCAGAGTTTAAATTAAGGCACCTAGTGCTTTTTCTACAGAACTTAAGTGCTGCCTTTTAATCGTCCTTACTGTAATTGAGAAATTCCCCTATATTTAAAGGAAATTCAAAGTGAAGAAAAGAGTCTTCTGGTTTTACTTTGAGTAATTTTTAATATAAATCACTAACTTGAGACTCACACTGATTTGTGTGCATTAGAATCAGTGACTTACTTAAGTAATTGATCAGTGACTTGAAGTATTTACAATATTTTTTTTGGGGGAAAAAAAAGGAAACTTTCATCATATATTGAATTATATCTGAAATAAAAGTAAGTCTTGTGTCTAAAGTTTCTTTGGCTGATTGAGATCTTGAGAGAAAATTCTGCAGTAGACTCAGTTGTACGTACGTATGTATCTGTAATAGGGCAGAGATTTAAAATGTCATATAAAACAAGAGTTGTAGACAAGATAATACTACCAAGAAAAAAAAGTATTTGTTAAATGTTATTGTTTTGTATGCTGCTGTTCTCTTAAAACTCCATAACATGGCATGACAACATGTCAGTATCATGACAGGATGACAGCAAAAAATTTAATTGAGTTTTATAAAGTTGTGGTGGGGATCCACCATCCTAAAGGTAACAGCTGACTCCGAGTAAAACAAAGTCCTACTAGACTTCTACATCTCTTCTACATTGGTACACCAACAAAAAATGAGCCACTGAAACAAGTATAACGACATGGTAATTTCAATTTTATATTTAAGTAGAACATTTTAAAGTCTCGTAGTATGACTACTAGTTGTAGTTTTGAACACAGCCTTTTTTTCTAAATATTCTGCTTTGAAGTCTATGAAACTTTACATTCTGTATTACCAGATACATGTCATCATTACTGTAGGACACCTCCTGTTAATATGGTTTTCTGAGTTGAAGTGTACTGAGAAAGCACAGAACTGCAGCTAAATCCAGAATTGTGAAAGCATCATCTACAATAAAAGTATGCTGCAGGGTGGCTTAATTAGATTAAATTTATTATGCATGTTCAAGATGAATGGAAGGGTACTGAAACTGAAAAAAATAACTAAAATAAACTGTCTTACAAAAGATAAAAGAATTGGGAAGAGAAACATATCACAACATTTTCTGGCCACATTAAATACTTATCTAATTGATGTATAGAGTATTATATTGGTTAGAGACTCATCTCCAAAAGCTTGCAGATGAGTTAATCCTGATATGCTGTAATTCCTGACATTTAGTTTGGTGTGTATCAATCACACAGTTACAATATTTTATGCAGTGGAACTTCTCCAAAATGTTGGCAGGAATGTTCATCTATGAAAACAAATGAAGAAGTTACCAAGTTCCATATCTCTCTGTCTGTGTCTGTCTGTCTGTCAATCTATCTATCTGTCTATCTATCTATATCTATCTATTTATCTATATCTATCTATCTATCTATCTATCTATCTATCTGTCTGTCTGTCTGTCTGTCTGTCTATCTTGTCATGAACAAAAGGAACAGGAAGAAATTTAGATGCCTAAGACAATTATATAACCATGAGACTGACTATGAATTTAATAGCTTGATATGCTGAGATGGGGCAAGACATTGAAAAGATGAGTTAGAATGACATGACACAAGTGCTTGGAGAGGCTTCTGGCCATGCAATGCAGGAAAGATTTTCCTTTTTGAACGTGCACTGTAGGGTTTTCATGCTTTGCTCCAGCTTTGATAGTTATAAGCAGATTTGTAACAGCTATAATTCTGGCCACTGATACTTGTTTTATTGGCATAATGTAATAAAGAATAACTATTGATTGTACTGCTCCAACTTAAGTACAACAATTTTATACTTCAATACAATACATTGTATAAAAATCATCAAGGAAATGCTAGATGTACAGCAGTGTATAGGATTAATGAGCAAACATCCAAGATCGGGAGCCTTGAACATCATTGAAGCTTTCTTGAAGATACTTCATATTTTCCGTGTCTCAGAATAGGTTTTGGATCTTGAAAGTAGGTTTCCCTGTAAAATATTTATTTGTGATTTCATTTAAGAATATAATTTAGAGTTCTGGTTTCTTATAGTGCATTCATAGAAACATCAGATCACCAGGGTTGGAAAAGACCTTCAGGGTCATCAAGTCCAACCATCCACCCTACAACCTCTAACCACTAAACCAACTCCTGAAAAACCATGTCTACACGTTTTTTGGACACCTCCAGAGACGGTGCCTCCACTACCTCCCTGTTCCAATGCTTTACCACTCTTTCTGTGAATACATTTTTCCTAATATCCAATCTGAAGCTCCCCTAAAGCAACTTGACCCCATTTCCTCTTGTTCTATCACTAGTCACTAAGCAGAAGAGGCCAAGACCCACTTCACTACAACCTGCTTTCAGGTAGCTGTAGAGAGCAATGAGGTCTCCCCTCAGCCTGCTCTTCTCCAGATTGAACAGTCCCAGCTCCCTCAGCCTCTCCTCAGAAGACCTGTTCTCCAGACCCCTAACCAGCGTAGCTCCCCTTCTCTGGATCCTTCTCCAGCATCTTGATGTCATCCCCATACTGCAGTGCCCAAAACCGCACACAGTGCTTGAGGTGCAGCCTCACCAAGGCCAAGTAGAGGGGCAGGGTCACCTCCCTGGTCCTGCTGGTCACACTATTCCTGGTGCAGGCCAGGATGGTGTTGGCCTTCTTGGCTACCTGACCACACTGCTCACTCATGCTCAGCCAGCTGACAATCAACACCCCCAGGTCCCTCTCTGCTTGTGTAGCTCTCCAGCCACTCCTCTCCAAGCCTGTAACACTGTTGGGAGTTGTTGTGGACAAATGCAATACCCCAAAGTGCATACAATTGGCTCATCAATCAAGCCCCTACATATCCTTCTGCAGAACTTCCCACTCAACTTAGTGTCATCTGCAAACTTACGGAGGATGTACTCTATCTACCCCCTTATCCAAATCATCAATAAACTTGTTAAACAGGATTGAGAAGGTATGGTCTGTTATAAGTTAGATTGCAAAAATATTAATTATACATTTATACTGTTTAATTTAACTTAAGGAAATGCACAAGATGCAGGAATTGTCAGGTGATGTATTGTATTCTAGGGGAAAAAATACATTAATTTTTGACAGTTAATTGTGTTCATCTTTGACATCTGAGGGTTTTGGGGAGGGTTTTTTGTTTTGTTTGGGGTTTTTTTGGGGGGGTGGTGGGGTTTTTTTGCTATTCAATATCTGATAACAGAAGGGAGAAAAAAAGCTTCAGAGTCCCACCTCCTAAATCAGTTACAAAAAGTTCTGGAGAAAAAAAGAGGAAGATGTATAAATAATTAAGATATTGCCATAGTTTTGTTACTGCTGTAAGCACATTAAATCTCAGTGTTATAAATCTGCCAGAGAAGGACAAGACAATACTTCTCACTACTAGCTGCTATGCAGGGTTTTGTTAATTTACTTCATACTTCACAGACCAGAGTTAGTAATTACTGTTCAGAGAAAGGTTTGTCCATGTCTTTTTCAGACTCTAACATAGTCCCTATTTTTCAGAGCAATGACACTTTTGGATTGGCTCTAAATATTTGAAAATTCAAGTAAACCCAAAAAAGTTAAGAGCTTGTCTTCAAATTGTACTGCCTACTTCAACGTTACTTTGTTGCATGCTGCAAACAAAGCCTTTCTGCTATCTCACGGCATTAAAGCAGATGATGTTTTCCAAATACTTTTAGTACCAGGAAAATTAACACTTTGTTGTTAGGATCCTAGCATTTGATGATCTGCTGATCTGCATTTCTTGGTGGCACCTTCCTTATAACTTTTACCCCCAAGTGGCTTCAGATCACAGGTTCTTCTATGGAACACAGAGTACATGGTTAGGTTCTACATGGTTAAGTTGTTGAAAATTGCAAATTCACTCTAACAAGTACATATGCATCTATGTGGAATACAAATAGTAAAAGCTAAGCTTAAATATTAGGTAGATGGAGAGATATATGCACACACATGTAAATAGGATAAACCCATGGAATGTAAATACTAGGAAGCTGCAGGCTTTTCTTTCAATGCAAGTTGCATAAATAGGAACTGTGAAAGACTGTCACTTGCTAAGCTATGTTACTTTTTCCAGGAAAGAAATTAAAAACAAGAGCTTTTACTTTTTATGACATGACATGTAATTTATTCTGTGTTTTTACTATTTGGCTTTAAAATGTTTAGAAAATACATAGAGGTATTACTTTGATAAACTTCTCTATTTTCAACATCTAGACATATGATTCCCTGCATATTTTATAAAGAAAAACTTAAATATTTCTTACTTGACTACATGTCTAAAAATTATTTTTTAGCAATCATTAAACATTCAGTAGAGACAAATTATTTATTCATGCTTAACAGAGCATCACAGACTGTTGCAGGTTTTGTTAGCTGAATTTTGAGTGACTTCTGTTTTTCATAGTAATACTTTATATTTATACAACAATTTTCATTCAAAAGTATTTCAAAGTGCTTTGCATAATGTGTGTATAGAAGGGATAAATTAACCAACCAATAAATTAGAGTTAGCTCTGCAGAAACTTTGTAACTTTGTGGCAAGAATCTTGTATGAGTTTCCTTTTTTTTTTTTTTTTTTTTAAATAAAATTTCATTGCTTCCAAGGAAGCAGAGCATACAATTGAATTAAACTGTGTTTGGTAGAGGAGAAAAGTCTTGCAGCTAAGGCTCTTGACTCCAGTGAAGAAGTGGTCTCTGATACTTACCACAGACCTCCTGTCATCTTCAGGCAATTTTCTTAATCTTATTTGGGCCTTAAATAAAGTCAGGATAACCAATAATTATACCAGCCTGCTTTGGTGACTGTTCATTACACAGTTATTGACTAGAAATGCAAGAGAGTTATGGTTAACTTTAGCCACCTTTTAGAAAGCCCTTTTCCACTAACAGTAAGCTGATTTGTATGACGCCATGTTTGCTATTTGTTAATAATATAGTTACTGAAGATTATCTGGCAGGAGTCTGAACCATCACTTAATTATCTCGGCAATACTACTTTATTTATTTCAGTTTTTGGCAATTTTAGTATATTGAATGAATATCCAACTAAGACTGTTTCCTTGTCTATGCAGAAGTAAACAAAAGGTCTTCAGATCATGGCTGGAATTTCTGCTGTTTAGGAGAACAAATCTCTCCCTTGTATGTATGTCATCAGATAGCTGCTGTAAGTGTGTGCATAAATTGAGAGACTATTCAGAACTGCAGTAAAACCAAGAAATGACATAATTCTTTAGGTTTAAAAAAGAAATCCATCTTGAATAGATTTTTCTCCTGTGTCATGAGTATAGAACACCAAAAAGTGTGTAAGTCTTTTATTTATTTTATTTTATTATTTTTTTTTTTTTACTTATTTATTTTTAAGTTGAGCTGGTAGTATTGAACCATCCTAAATCTCTCCATCCTAAATGACATAATATAGCAAGTTGGTTGGGATGGATAAAGCCATCTAACAGCATGGGATTTTTTTTCTTTCATGTTTGGTGAGAATAAGAAAATTCTTCAAAACTAAAATAGGTGGACAACTATTTTCCATGTCTTTTGACATTCATGTTTCTCCTAACCTCACCTCAGCATGCTGCTGCATTGTTTGCAACCACCCTGTTGTGTTTTACAACAAAATTATTATTACTTTTTAAATCTGCTGTTCAGAATGGCTTATTATTTGGCTATTTAGAAGTTATTTCTAACTCCCACAAGAAATAGTATAAATTTCACAACTAATTTCAGGTACAGTGGCACAACTAATTTGCAGGAACTAATTAAGACATAATAGGCAGAAAAAAAGGATGTTAAAATGTGGTCCACAGTAAGTTCAGTGCAGCTGATCACATGAGTAAATGCTTGCAGAATTAAACTACTTTTCTGTTTCACCTTCTGTAATGAACAGACATCCAAAAAATCCTGTTGATATACTCTGCTCTTTTGAAAGAAAGCTGTGTACATGAAGAATATGTCTGTTCTACATATTTAAGGTTCTTATCATCAAAATATAACAGAACTCAACAGGACAACTATTTTTGGTTTTTGTTGGGTTTTTTTGTTGTTTTTTTTAATGCTAGCTGCCCTGTGTGTCACAGTTACTGGAATACACAAACAAGATTTTGGAAACTAGTGGTGTTTCATATTCAGTCTGACCAGGCTATTAACTTGACTTATTTATTAACAGCAGAGATTATTTCAGAGCCCTGTGTTTCTGCTGAACTTGTTTCCTGCTTATTTTTTACAGGGTACAAGTTAACTTCAAAACATTATCTGCATTTAAAAAAAAATAAACAAAAACCAAAATAAAACCAACCAAAAACTAACCAGTCAAAAAAAAAAAATAAAATTCAATAATCAGTAGTTATTTTGTATTACTAGAATGGTCTAAACCCATAAATTCATACAAGCAGCATTTTATTTTTTTTTTTTAATATCAAGACTAGTAACCAGCTGTATCTGTTTAATGCAGTTTGCTGTGTGATATCATAGGAGGAAAGAGCCCCCTAATGGCTTTAAGTTACCTCAGAAAATAAAAATAAATAACTGTGAGTTCAAGCTAGGAAGCTATGCAAAATTTGTTTCAAAAAGGCCAGATTAGTCTTCTTGAAAAACAGGTGATACAAACAAATCAATTTAAAGTGTTGTAAAAGGTCCAGATAAGCAGCATTACAGACTTGAAAGAAAATGGACAATTTTTAATACGCAACCTCGTTAAATTTTTCTGATGTGAGGTTTTTCTAGCTATTTTTTCCTAAATCTGACAAAAGAAGATGCTTACTCTGTAAATCTTTAATTGAAAATTAATAACATTCTTTATGAATATAAGCTTGGCTAGATATTCAGGCATCTGATCTTATTTTGTGGATTTGTTGTTTTGTTGTTGTTGTTTTTGTTGTTGTTGGGGTTTTTTGATTTGTTGTTTTGAGGTGGATTTTTTTTGTTTGTTTCTTTGTTTGTTTGTTTTTTTTAAATAATGTTCAAATGGAACTTTGCTTTTTGCAAAAATATTTTTAGTATTATTTGGAGTTTTATGGGTAGGATGTAACCTGAATACTAACAGATACTAATCTGGAGGTATTCATATAACTTTGAAATCACAGAATCAGCATGATTTTATTTCCAATCACAAAATGAAAAGGTGTGTTTAAAGAGCATGGGTGTAGTAAAAGAGGCTGTTCAGAGAGAAAAGAGACATTAATAAAAACTGTAAGAATACTTTTGAAGATATGTAAAGGATTATTTTTGCAAACTGAACTGCACATGAAATACCTTGAAACAGGTCTTAGGTTTTATATTGAATCAGGCATCTGATTATTTTAACTCCTTATAAATTCTGTCTCCATTTGGTAGCTCTAACTCTCAATACTCAAGTTTTACAGTTACAATTTTCAGTCAGTTAATTAAAACTTAAAGGGTTTCTCTCCATTATATATGCCCAGATTCTGACACTCTGACTCCATAATCAATCAATGCAGTTCCTCACCTCTGGCAGTATTTTATGGAATAAAATACCACTCAATCAAAGGTAAGGTGGCCTAATGTGCCCCCAAATGATTTTCTTGCTACCTGAAATGAATTTCAGAAAGAAACATTGAAATTGCTGACATGGATGAACTGAGTGTATAAAAATCAGCATAGGCTTTATTCACAGAGAAAATACAAAGAAAATAACAGATGCTGTAGCTTAAATAAGCTTTTGCTTTTGGTTCATGAGTTTACTTCTTGTTTTGCCAGTGCTCATTAATATAATACATCACAGAAAATGAAGTTCTCTCTTAAGCCTTGCCTATTTTGTTGATGTGGTCACTTATGCACCTCTTCAAGTTACTGTTTGTATATATATCTATCACTTGGGTTGATAGACTGATGCCTCTACTTCACTCAAAGAGTGTAATAACACAAGCTGGTACATAAAATATTCTTCAGTTTGGAGCAAGGAGCAGAGTGCATGAACTGATGAGAAAGGTGGTATATATTATCACAGTTGGAAGGAATATGTCACTCATGAAGTTGCAATACTGTCCTCTTAGCATTATATTCCTGTAGTCTGTAAACCATGAGTCAATCTACTTCCTGACTTGCTATGTAAGCAAAATTTGGGTATTACTGTTTTAGCCTATCATCTTCAGAATCACAACAATGTATCACAACCTATCACCAATCTCAGCAAAACTATTTTCAGCACAAAAGAAGGAAATATTAGAAAGTTTATGTAGAGCTAGTCAGTTAGAAGACAGTGCTGCCAATGTCACACCAAAACGAGATCAGCCCGTAGGATGGCTGCTTTAAATATGCAGCACAGTGTAAAAGAACATCCTAGGTTTTGTATTTCAGGTCAGAAGCCTTGATCTTTGCTTTGCAGGCAGAATCTTAACAATAACTACTGTATCTGTAAAAAGATGGCAGTTTAGTGCCATATTGTTTAAGGCAGATCATATTTGTGAAGCACAGGTAAGCTTGCAGTCTGAAGACTGATTCTGTTTCAAACTACTGACATGCACTGATAAATCCTCCAGCTAAATGTTCTCTCTACCTGGCTTCACAACATGTACAATAATGAATTAATAATATGAGAGAGCTTGTGTGCTGTTATTACTTCTTACTGCTTAGCATGTGTGGGACAAGTTACATTAAAACACAGTAGTTAGAAATACTATTTTCTGGTTTCATTCAATAATATTTTCTGCTTCATTCTCATTTACTTGAAGGCATGATAAATTCAACACACAAACCATGTCCTATTCTTAATTGGTTTTGAGTGTGCATAATATTTGATACATATAATTTCTGAATGAAAGAAATATAAGTGCAATAAATGCATTCTATACACAGATGCCAAAGCTTGTATTTAACATGCAAGATACCAAAATAATTATTCCTTTTTTTTAGCTGCTCAGAAAAGCAAAGGATGATTTTCTTACCTCGGAGATCAAACTCTGTATATCACCAGTTCTCTGTGAGCTAAGAGGACAGGATGAATTTTTGTCTTCCTTAATAAGCTTTTCTTCAGAGACGCAGAACATTAAGAGATGTAATTATAAACAAAATTATCTATTCCAATGTCCAGTCTGTTATCAGTTGCATTGGCTTAGAGCTGGCATCCTCTTGCAAATTAAAAAAGGTAGCTCAGCAACTTGTCCACCAAAGGAGCTGTGTACCAGTGTTATCAGGCACTGGCAGTCACATGCTTATGCTACAGTGTGTACGGTCTCTCTCTATTGCGTATCTTCTCTGCCTAGCTCTCCCTCTCTCTCACCCTGACGTTCACTCAGCTCTGAGTCTGAGCTCCTTCTGCTGCTGTATAATCAATCTAGCTTGTCTGAATCTAATAGGCCTCTATTTAACCAGCCAATCAATAGCAGAGATTCCACTGCTGTTCCCCAGAGAATTTTTCAAGAGTGGTACAAATAATTAAGAATTTGGCTAGCAATTTAACCAAGTATTTTTAATCATTTTAACTACACACACACACATATATATAGTAGAATCCAGGTTCAAAGTTATCTCTGCCTCTGTTTTTTTCATTTAAATTATATAAATATGCAAATTGTATTGCATTAACATCCTGAACACTTATATTTTTAGCCATAGTATTTGTTTTAGAATATATGTTAAAAAACAGAAAGAAAATTAATTACACACACATGCTCACTTCACCCCAAACTAGAAAGTCTCAGATTTCATGTTCTGAAAAGTCCAGTAACTGAAATGATTTATTTATTTATTTATTTATTTATTATTATTTTTTTGAGAATTTGTTTATATGGAAACAATGTAGAATCTGATATGGGAGGAACTGGACATAAAATATTCAGCCACAGATTCACACAAGACAGCTTATTCTGCTAAAGAAATTATCAGAATTAACTGAAACATAGATTTAGCAGCAAATAGCTACTGTAATTTAGAAGCATACCCTATATTTTACTGCACTGCATTTCCCATGTATGCAAGCAATAGACTGTCTTTTAGTAACTAAAACTAAAATTCCAGGATGGATATGGTGAAAAGTGAGTATTTTTATTACAACAGACTGTAAAACATTTTCCAGTGTTTTTGGGGGGCTGTTTTGGTTGTTTTGTTGTTGTTGCTTGTTTGTTTTTAATTTAGGGACCCTAAATCATAAGAACATTGATTTGCAACCTGATTGCAGCTTAAAATTATCAATCAACTTGCATGTTGAATCAACTGTGCTAAGTACCTACCATAGTCCTGAGTCCAGAGGGTAGGTTTCATCAGTCAGAGGTGCTTCTAGGTTGCAGTATAGGGACACTGTTATATTGCTGTTCTATCATTTGACACAGCAACTGTAAAAAAAAAAAAACACAAAAAAAAACAACAAACCATATATATATATATATATACCAGGATTAGACTGTATTCAGTGGTTTTCTAGAGAACATACTGTCCCATTCTTAGTGTTGCTGCACATAAGATTCTTGTTTATCTGGTTGCTGTCACAGAATTCAGGAAAAAATATTAAGAGTTTTGATTTTCTGCCTCTACAGTGTTTGAACTGTCCTTCAGTCTAAGGGTTTCTCAACACATTTATTGTGTTCAGACCTTGTGCCTGGGATCCTTGATCCTGTCCTGAGAACTGGAATCTGCAGCCCAACTGTTTATTCCTAGGCTAACATTGCCTCTGTAGAGAGTGAGCATAGGTCAAACCTCTTACTGAAGTATGACAACTGAAATCTAACATTAGAATCTGTCATAAGCATGTAAGTGAGTAGATGTACTGATGGTTAAACTACAGTTTCTTGTGACAACCTGGATGATAGGGGTTTCTTTTTGATTCTCAGGATTTCTTGTGTAAGCTCTTAGGGGTGATCAAAAAGGTCTTTCCTTTCTAGTACCTTTCTCAAAAAATCGCCCATTAAACACATTTACAGAGCCCTGTTAGATGGTTTATGGTCTCCATGAGCTACTTAGCAATCCAGACTTCTTGGATAAACACAAGCTAGTGCTACCAAGTCATCAGTTTTATGGCACGAATCTCTCAAAAATTCTAGTCAAAGACTGAAAGGTAAAGACAATGGAAAGAAGACTCACTATTAAACTGGAGTTTGCAACACGAGAAATAAATATACGGTGTTCATAAGCAATAAGAAATACCTCTAAGCCTATTCAGAGATACAGAGCTATAAGGAAAATATTTCTATTTAGTCTGAGATGAGTGTTTACACAAGAGTATGCATAAAGTCATATATTGACAGAAAATAACAATATTTTTATGCACTTGAATCTCAACACACACACAAGCAAAATTCCAGGAAACAATCAATGAAGTGACAATACTCACAACAAATTCAGCTCATCTATTCTTACTGTGAAATATCACAGTATCAATAATCTCTGATTCCTCAGTTACATATTGAATACCTCATTAATTGCAGGCTACTAAACACATGTAACCAACATCTCCAGTCTTTTGAGTAGTCTACATCAGTTAAGTGATGTTCATGGCTGGAGAAAAAGATTAAAATATGTAAATAAAAATTAAGATAGAGAGAATTATAATTGTACATTGTATGAGTGAATATCTGGTAGTCAAAGTATGTAAGGCCTGTATAGAATCATAGAATCATAGAATCATAGGGGTTGGAAGGGACCTCAAAAGATCGTCTAGTCCAATCCCCCCTGCCAGAGCAAGGTCACCTAGACTACATCACACAGGAATGCATCCAGGTGGGTTTTGAATGTCTCCAGTAAAGGAGACTCCACAACCTCCCTGGGCAGCCTGTTCCAGTGCTCTGACACTCTTACAGTAAAAAAAATTTTTTCAGATATTCACCTTGAACCTCCTATGCTCCAGTTTGCACCCATTACTCCTTGTCCTATCACCGGTCATCACTGTATACTCCTATATGATGGAAGAAAAGCAATTAAGGTGGATGGTTTTGTGACCTTGGAGGAATGTTGGGAGCAGGGAAGGGTAGGGCATTGCAATGATTGTTCCTAATGTCAGTGAAAAAAGCTCAATAGCAAAAAGTATAATAAAATAGCTGTTTTAGTAAGAGAGAATAAAGAGGACTACAGATAGAGAGTAAAACTTGCATCTCCCATAAGCTGGCAACCCTTCCTTTGTTCATCATGGACCATGGTGTCACAGATGTAAGTGGAAGGCCTTTAAGGCAGCTTAAAGAAACATCAGCAAAGGTATCAGGAAAAGGTAATCTTAATATAGATTTATGAAAGTGTGACTTAACAGAATTCAATGGCAAGATTCATTCACTATGTGGAAAATCGTTATGGGTTGAGATTGGACTGGAGTGATTTACACAGTGATCAGAGGCAATGATATATAAAGGGATAGGGGAGATGTAGTCAGGATTAGATTGGAATGATTTGCACAGAATTAGGGGACAAAATTAAGAAGGCCCTCCGGTTGAGTCACAAGGCTCAGAGAAGACACCCTTGCTTTCTGAACTCCTCATACAGGAGTCTAGATGGGGCTGATTCCACTCCTAGTTCCAGACTTGGTCAACAGTTTATAACTAAAAGGCTCAGGTGTAGGGATTTTATGGTAGCGCTTTAACACATAATTATGGGTTTGGTGTGATTGATATAGTAGTTAACTGAGGTTTATTGACACTATCATAGTGAATAACAAAATTGGATGATAGGATTTTCTCACCATACTTAATCAATAATCAACAGCAGCAAAAAAAAACCCAAAACAATTTGCAGCAGCAAAGAAGGCCGACAGGTTGCTGGGCTGCATCAAGGGCATCACCAGCAGAGATAAAGAAGTCATCATCCCACTCTACTTGGCACTTGTCAGACCACACCTGGAGCATTGCATTCAATTTTGGTACTCACTATACAAAAAGGATGAAGAAAGGCTGCGGAGGGTCCAGAGAAGGGCCACAAGGATGATCAAAGGACTGGAGGACCTGTCATATGAGAAGAGGCTGAGAAAACTACGTTTGTTCAGTCTTGAGAAGAGAAGGCTTTGGAAAGACCAGAATTTGGAGTGGAATTTAATTTCACACTAATTAAATGAACACAGGACACAGACAACACAAAGAGCAGTGCTTAAACATGTTACCGCACCCTTCCCTTCTTCCTGGGCCCAAATCCCTTTGTTCCCGGTTTCTCTCCCTCCTTCCCCCCAGTGGCACAGGGGGACAGGGGATGGGGTTTAGAGTCACTTCAGAGGCTGGTGGTTCCTGCTGCTCCTTCCTCCTCAGGAAGAAGGATTCCTTACAGTCCTTCCCTGCTTCCCCACGGGGTCCCTCCCACAGGAGAGAGTCCTCCACGAACCTCTCCTTCATGAGTTCTTCCCACAAGGTCCAGAGCTGCCCCAGCCTGGGCTTCCCACAGAGTAATGGGCTGCTTCAGGAACAGCCACCTCCCCTGGCACCGGAGTCTTCCAAAGCTGCATAATCTGAGCCCACTGGCAGCAAATCCTCTGGCCACAGAATCCAAGTCCACTGTCAAAGTTCACCCCTCCTGGCGCCTTCAGGGAATGTTTCACCATGTTCCTCCATGAATTCAGGGCAACAGCTGCCATCTTGCCATGGGTTGCAGGGAAACTCCTGTTAGGGCACCTTCTTCCCTTTGTTCCTCATAAACCACCAGGATCTTCACCCCAGCACTGCTTCTCAAGTCTCCAGCTCAGCTCTTTTTTTTCCTTTTTTTTTTTTTTTTTTTTTTCTTTTTTTTCCTACTATGTGCTCTCTCTGCTCAGCTCTTCTCTCAGTTCTTTCGTATGTTAATCGCTGAGGCGCATCCTTTGTCCTTCTAATGGCACCTTGGCTGTTTTGGAGCAGGGGGAGCTTCTCATCTTCTTATTGGAGCCATTCCTGGAGCCCTTCCCCCACTACCAAAAAAGGCAGCACACGTGTCATAGCATTATGACAAATATACAAATATATCTTTACATACAAATGTATCTGTACAAATATATGTTTAGTGGATTATATACATTGTTGCTATCTAGATAAATAGAAGTTTACTACTGCAGTGTTTAATATTGAGGTCTGTGTTAAACTTAAAACTTTGAAATGTTAAGTTAAACAATGTCAAAGTAATTCAGAAAAAAAGGCATACTGTATATAATTAAGTGAGAAGCCTAGGACATTCACCTGTTTATTTTTTGTTTGTTTGTTTTTTGAAGAAAAATACTGTGTAAGTATGTCATAGAACAATTCTGTTTGTGAGTGTGCTGTTTTTATATATTATTAAAGGTAATTCTCTATGAGAATTTTTTTTTTACTATTTCAGATTTTATTAACAAAGAGGATATATATATTCTTCCTACCTCATGTTTCCAAAAAATAACCATAATAGTTCTTCTGTAACTGAGTAATCAAAGGAAAGCCAGAATATGGAGCTCTGTATGATTAAATCTTATAAACATCTAACGATGGTGCAGCAGATGTTGTCTGTTTACACAGGTGCCTTTGATGGATGCCCTCATGACAAAAATAAAAACAGAAGTCAGGGCTGTACACTTGTACAAAAAATAATTGAATGGGTTTTCTACATTGAACCTGAAGAATGGTTTTATTAATTGTACATTTGCTGAACATTATTTCATTGATAGAGGTATGAAGTCCTGCCAAGTCTCAACACTTTTTTAAAATGCTCAGGCACTTAAGATTTAGTACTGCATACTCAGATATGCAATGTAGAAACCTAGAAAGTTATTTATATCTTTACTGAAATTCTGGGAAAGTTTTTTTCCACAGCTGGGGAACAAAGCTATCACTAAATTTTGTTTTAAATGCTTCAATGCAAATGTAAAGATACCAAAGCTAGATTTTGTAAATTTTATTTAATTTTTCCTTTGAAAAATTCCCTTATAGATCTTGTATGGCATAGTCATAAAAGAGGATACAGGCAGATAAATAAGATAATAATACATATTATATTGTGTCTTATATAGAATTTTTCATTATTTCTCATAAATATGTTACAGTTTTACTTAAAATCTTTGTTTTAATTTCAAGCTATAGAAGGTAGTATTTAAGTCTTGAAGGTACTTGTTTCAGTTTCTGGAAATATGCTTCAGAATAAGCGAAGGTGAATCTCCATTTATTAAGACTGATATTATCATGGAAATTCTGTATATGAATGCAATACAATGGAATACATGTTTATAAAATACAATACAACTTTATTTTCTGGCTGAATGCTTTAGTGAGCTTCAGGATGAACATTGTTATAAAAATACAAATTAATATCATAGAAATTATTTTTTTTATCTTCACTTATTAAATTTGTATTGTGATGTTTCTAGGTCAGACAAGTAATTCTCTAGAGAAGGTACTGATACTCTTCTCTAGTGAGAAGAAACACAGTAAAACTCACAAAAAATAATTATTATATTTAAAAAGAATGGGATCTTCATGTAAATTCACAGTTGGTCTAGGGCCTATAGCTCAACATATTAAATATCTGCACAGAGAACAAATTCTCATTACAAGTAGTTTCCTTATACTAAGACACTAACAGTAGTGAAGTCTAAAAGTTATTTCAGTAACATATATACATCACTAAGATATGTTTCATTTAGCAGTATGACCATAAGCTGCTTCCTGAAGATCCAAACATGCCAACTAGCTTTTGTTTGGTTTGTGTTGTTTGTTTGGTTTTTTTTGTTTTGCTTTGTTGGGTTTGTTTGCTTTTGTTATTTTGTTTGTTGTTGTTTTGGGTTTTTTTGTTTGTTTTGGGGGGGTTGGGGTTTTTTGTTTCTGGATTTTTTTATATTCCAATTTTGTCTTTTTGTTGTTGGTGGTGGTTGTTTTGGGGTTTTTTTGTTTTGTTTTGTTTTTGTTGGTGGTGTTTGTTTTGGTTTGAAGTTCAGAATGTTGTTAAGGGCAAAAAGGAAACGTTGTCCCCCATGCCAGCCCTTGCTCCATCCTCTGTAATCCCATGACTGTAAATTACACTCTTGTATATCTTCACTTCTCAAGGGTTCTGTTTTCACACCAGGCAATCTTACATCATTATGGTGTGGTAGTAAATATCTAGTTCTAAGCAAAATAACTATTTGTTGCTACTATGCTTCTAAAATTAAGGTTATGCCATACAAAAATAATAAAAAGAAATTAACCATACCCACCTGGTAAAAAAAAAAAAAAAAAGTTTAAGTCAGGGCAGCTGACCCAAGCTGAGTAACAGGTGTATGCTATACCATAAATATCATACTCATCATAAAAGGAGAAAGTTTGGTTTGGAGTGCCTTCTTCTTGGCCTTCTGCTACTCATGCTGCTTCTGGGCACTAGACTGAGTATCAGCTAGCATACTTTATGTTGGTATTTGTGAGTTTTGTAATTTCAGTAAATCTGTTTTCATTTTAAACAAAGGGTCATTCTCTCTTTTTCCCCATTTCTGTTTTGTCTGAGGAGGGCACAAGAGATGATACGGCAACTGCAACAATTTAGCCCTGGATACAAGCTAAATCTGGGTAGTCCTATATCACATCAGGAAGTTGGTGCTGTTTGCCTGCACACTCTCAGCCCTTTTGCATTTGACAGGGTTGTGTTGACCAAGAAGGGGTATGTATTCTGGTTGAATTCACATTTTTTGGTGCTTGATAAGAACTATGAGTTCGTCGTGGATAGTGTATTATATTTAGATGCATACCTTAAAAAAAAACAACGAACTCAAACTAATAAGAATGTTCTTTTCTTCTCTGATGAAGCATTTATCTCAAAAGGAATTCTTGTGTCATGTCAGGATCTAGAGTGTTCTTCCTTTTTTTCCCTATGTTTTTTGTTTTTTTTTTTTTCCCTAGGTTTTTAACTGGCTGCTTCTGAGGCCAGATTACTGGCTACATCAAGAGTAGGAAGAAGCCTTGCCAGATAACCCCTTCCACCACCTTTGCTTGGGACCTGTCTGCAACCCCCATGTAAGATACCCTGTAACTACATAGGCACTGCATCTGCACCTCCTTTTTTTCCTTTCTGATCTTAATCTCTAGACTTGACTTACTGGTTCAATCTTGGCCATGTTTTCTCACTGTGATTTCACTGGGTGATTGCTGACCCTGGGTTTTATCACAGAACCATTCTCCTTGCTCAGGCACTGTAGAACTGTATCCTTGTTGCTGAAGTCACTGCCGTGCTAGCTGTGTGATGGTTTCTTTGCTACTGGCTCACCTTCTTATGCAAACCAGCCCTTTGTTATTGTTTTTTGACAAGTCGTTCAGCTGGAAACCAGGAACAAAATCTTCCCTCACTTTAAAAGCAGCTCCTAAGCAAAGGAGAGGGGAACAGCTGTTAAGTTGTTATCTGGCTCTTCACAACAGCTTTTATCAGCAAGATGATGTTGAGCACAGCAAGCTCATCTAACAGAAGGGGAAAGTGCCCTTCTTGCATTGACAATGTGCCACATCAGCATTTTCTCAGAAGATGCTGGAGATGGTAGCAAATAAATATTTTGTTTGCCAAGATTTTATAATGTTTGATTAAAAGAAAAATTAAAATCTTATGGTTCGGTTTACTATTTCAAAAGATTGCTGGTTTTTAATTTATTTTTCTTCACAGATATTAGTGTCAAGGTTCTTTCCCCAGTTAGGATCACCTTGAAGGTATTGAAGTGCTGGTATTGGTGGGATTTGTGGGGGTTTTTTGTGTTGTTGTTTTGGAGTTTTTTGCCGGTGGGCCTTTGCCCCCCCCCCTCGCCCCTTTGCCCCCCCCCCCTCGCCCCTTT
>NW_009951984.1:353528-380144 GCF_000747805.2 Chaetura pelagica | reverse complement strand
CCCCTTTGCCCTCCCCCCCCGCCCCTTTGCCCTCCCCTCGCCCGTACCTAAAAAACAGATTCATTCACTTTGTGTTTTCCACAGATCCAACTGCAATGTCCTTGAGCTATAGCTCCCTAGCACAGTAATTGAGGAGGCAGACCATTCAACAAGCAGCTCTAGCTGAAATCAAAACTCAAGACTGTAGAACTATAGAAATAAATACAATAGATGAGGGACAAGTGAACACAACCACCATGAGAACTGAGAGAAATTGGCATTTGTCAGTGTATATTTTTGTTAAAACAGGAGCAGTACAGCCCATCTACTCCTTATTTTCCCCTGACTTTCAAGATTGTGCAAGAGGTGTTAGCTCCAGCTAAAGCCAACTTTTTTTGTCTGCCCTAAAATTGGTGGGTACTTGTTTGTTTGTTTTTTAGCTCTTTTTTTTTTTTTCTAAGTGACTTAGTTACATTACAACAAGCCTTCCCAAAGAGTTATTGAAGCTACCTGTGAGTGAGAAGCAAGAAAGATACTCCTTTTCCTGGTTTGGAAAATCTTGAGTTGTGACCTAGCAATGAGTAAGTAATGGTGAAAAATAGGTTTTTTTTAAATTTATTTCAAAAGGGCTTTAGATACAATAATAAAAATATTGTTAGGCTAAAATATACTTTATTTAAGTGTTGCACAGGTAAAATCTTGGCTTGATGATTGTTTTGTGTTTATTGTCCATATCTCTTCTGTTGGAGATGGTACTGCTCAGAAAGGGGTATGTAACAGTGTCAAAATACAGTTTATTTTATGGTGTGGCAGCTAAATCTCATGTAAGAGGCAGTATAGTCCCTTTGAATGTATTGAGAAGGATATGGTGAAAAACCTGAATTTCCTGTTTTGCCTAGAGGTTGGAGATAAAAAGCCACTTAGTGCCTTAACACTAAAAACAGCTTAGCAAGATTCAGAGGAAGAGTGTGTTTGGGATTCTATTGCAAGAGTTTCTACTTCTGCTAAATTCTGAGTTTGCAAGACTCTATAATAAAAAGCCTGTTAAATCCCTCTACGGCAGAGCACTTGTGACCCTCCCCTGCAGCCCATGCTGGGGATTTATATTATCTGTTAATCTGGAGATGGCAAAAGAACCCCTAACAGGCCCGCTTTTATTATGTCAGACTGAGTGGTGTTGAAACCCATTTCTAGTCTCAGCTCCTGCTGGGCTGTGGAACTGCCAGCAGACAGGGTGGCACCTGCTTTTCCTGGACTATTTGGTGATTGTCAAAGTGGGACCCTCTATTGACAAAAAGGGTCCCAGCCAATGGGCTGTCCTGACCCGGGTAAAGTACAGTCTACCAGTCTCTGTGGCACAGAAACCAGTTCCCTCACATGAAGTCTGGATGCAGTTCTGGGGAGGATTCCCTTCAGAACTTCTGTGATACACTAGCTTGTCTCCTCATGCACAATGGACTTTAACCCTGTTCTGAAGTTCCTTGGAATGTTTCTCTCAACATACCCTTATGTTGTGTCAGGTGTTATAATATAGATTCTCAATGTCTTGTGGTGAAAAGTACTAGCTTGATGGGGTGCAGTTTGGACTAAAGTGATAAAAAGAGCTGGTGATTATAATGTCTTAGAGAGGGATCTCAGTGTGATACAATGGGCTATGCAGCCTCAGTGCTATCGAAGGAACTAGTTGTAAGCCATGTGGCAACAAGGCATTCTGTAGCAGTTGCCTAGGAGGAAATATTCCCTTAGATGAAGACCACAAATGTCCTCTCAGTGTTCTTCCCTGCAATGACATGAGGATGTACTTCTCTTGTGCATGTGTAACCTTGGGTTTTGTCCTCCCTGAAAGCTGAAGGAAGTCTGTCTAATGCAGCCTCCTACGGGGGGGGTCATAGATCTCCCCATAGTGTCTGAGCCGGCAGAGTAAAGATGTGACCTTGAAGACTCAGCAGTTAGAAAAACATTCCATCGTTATCAGTCTCAACTGGACTGTGCTGTTGGGGAGATGTCCTGATTTGAGCCAGGATGAAACCTGAATCAGTAAAAGGAGAATTGGTTTCATCCTGGCTCAAACCGAGACATTAGGGCTGGCAGAGTTACACATATTTGATTACTGGAAAGGCAGATTTTAGATGGAAAGTGGTGTGTACCTACAGGTTGACACTATAGAGTATGTCACAGCATTCCTAAGCTGCATTATTATTACAGCATATTGTCCAAAGTGCTAAACCAAAGGTTCATTAGAGCAAGACAAGAAGATGTGGTATCTTCTTCATATCTCCTGCTCAGTGACTTACAGAGACTATGGTCAGCAATTTGGTTTGCCAGTTGCTTACCTCAGCACCTTTCTTCTTGTTCAAGCAGTCATTGGCTTGCATATTGGCATCTGTGAAATAAAGCAATATTTGTGCAAAAGCTGCACAGAACTGCAGACTGCACAAGCTGTAAAAGCACCAGTGTGCATCATTGTATGAGGGAAGACTTAAGACTGAGCAGTGAAAATAAAAATTAATTTTTATTAGTAGATTTTAATCAGAGATCAAGTTTCTTAGTTGGAATTATAATGTATTGGAATATCATACTGATATGGACAAGCTTTTCAACAACAACAAAAAAATTGCAACCTAATGCCAGGCTTGCAGTCTTTCTGTTCTGTCTTTTTGCCATTTTTCCTTTACAGGCAATCCTACCTTTGAGGCTTCAAGACTGTCAAGGAGGGAATCCCTTTGGACGTTCCAGGACTTCTTACCATATTTTAGGCTCTTTCTACAGATACAATTCCAGATGGATGTTTCTTTCTATGAATTGTTTCTTCGTAAAAGTTTTAAGTTAGAAAGTGGAATGTCCAAATTTTCTGTTTATTAAAGACAATCAAATGTAAGAAACAAAAAAATAATTATAAGATAAAGGCAACTCAGCCAAATGTTTTACAGCTAATTTCAGGTTGCAGTGCTGAACATCACTTTTAAAAACTTTATTTTGCTGGTTTTTTAATTGCATTTCCTTAGCATGACTTTTAGAAAATATTTTTGCTTGTTTTATAATAAATTTAGCATAATTTTTACTTTTTTTTTTTTGGCGGGGGAGTGTTATAAGTGTATTTGTCTAACACTGCTCTTAAAAGTCGTGGTTTTAATTGGATTTGAGATCTTTTATGAAAGTAATATTAAGGAAGCTTTATTGAGTTGCCCTTTTAATTAATATTTTGTTATTCATGTTTGGTTGAGTTGCCTTTGTCTAATAATGAGATAACCAAAACAGTTAGAGAAAGGCAGACACCTCTGATGGCTGACAAAGCAAGTGTGAGATTACATGGGTTACAAATGGTGTGACCCTGGACACTGGAACTCCCCTATACACACACAGTTTAATTGCAAAAATCAGAGCCCCGTGAGCAGGGCGACGTCCTTCCCGAAGTTCTGTTCGCAGTGCTGGATGAGTGCCACCTGCTGGTCGCTATGTAGTTGTCCCGGCAGAAAGTCCGAGGCAAACGTGACTGAGAGTTGGCAACTTTCAGTTGGTAGCATACAGTTGTTCTTTTCTGCTCCTAACAGCTGCACCAGAAGACAAGCATAATAATGAAAGCCCCCCTCCTTCCTCCGTTCTCTTAGCTTCTATTGCTGAGTAGGTGTCACATGCTATCTGTATTTTTGCAGTCATGTAAAGTGTTCTTGGAGCACTAAAGGGGAGGGGGAGACAGTCTCAAACTTCACTGAAGTTTCCGTAACTTCCTTTACAAGCAAGCATGATGTTTATACAGAAAGTTTTTAAGATGTTAAAAAATCAAAGAAATTGATTCTGTGTTAACTCCTGGATGCTCACAAGTGACAAACCCATGCATCACATGGTAGATGTCAGCTATTAAAATAAAAGGCTGTGTGATTTCTGTTTGATATAAAGCCTAAATAAATTAGAGGTTTATGTTCAGATGTGTTTTCTAGGGCAACTCTTTTAATTTCAGTAGTTACGTGTTGAAACATCAGTACATAAAATGTAATTGAACACTGTAGTTGTCAATGTAAATATGAAGGAAACAGATAAATTCTTAATAAGAGGGAAATACATTATAAATAATATCAAGCAATACTACATTTCTCACAGATGTGCAGAGCACAATCTGGGACTGGTCTTTAGTTCTTCTTTCACTTGTCTTTCAACTGAGGTGAAGAGAAAAAGACACAAAGGACACCAATAGAAACTGACACCAATTTCCTACTCTGTACCTTTTCACATTTAAGAAGCTTTGTGTTTCTACTCATGTTGACATTCTTCACTTGCTGAAAATGTATATTTTCTTTTAAAACTAAGGGGAAAATACAGATATGCATCAAAGACAGAGTATGTCTCTCAGACCAAATTTGGAATAGGACTATCTGGAAGAAGTATTTGCTAGATCTAGTTCCCTTCATGCATTATTCTTAAAGGTGACAATAAAACTGCTAATTTTCTACCAGATAGGAAATCATTAATGGCATATTTTCTAATTAATTTCCTGATTTGGATAATTTATTTCATTTTCAACCAACTCTTTTGTACTCAGAATGCTAATTTCCCTTTTAACTCAAGTTCTGCTGCAGTCAGCACACATCTAAACAAACTTAATCCTTTTAAACAATTTACTCCCAGTGGAATCCAATCCAATTTTCATTAAATATCCAGATATTCTTTCTCTACATATTTTCTAGTATTTTCCATTTAATACTTTTGCATCAGTATGTTGGCAGTATGGCAATGTCATGGCTAGCCAGAAACAAGAAAATTTTATCTGTAAGTACTGATTCATATGTCCCCTTTTAGATTTTCAAAGTTGCCCAAGTGAATCTAAACTAATACAATTTAAAAAAAAAAAAAAATTATTTATTTTTTTTGTATGAAGTTTGGTAACGTAACACTCCTTTATACTAAACCAAAAATCATCAATCAACTCATTTTGCAGTGAAAAGAAGAAATGTGTATGCATGCATTATTTTATTTAGAAGAAGTTTGTTTTTGTTAAGTTGCTGAAATATATTTTTGGTCTGATGTAAAAAAAAAAACAAAGCCTCTGAACATGTCTTTCTTATAGGTATTGGTCAGCAAAGATGTTATTTGTGAAAAACCTAGATCATGAAACTTTTAAATTTCACTTTGTAGATGTGAGAGATTCTGGACTTGTTTCTATTTTTTATTTATTTATTTATTTTTTCTCCCAATCATTAATACTAACATCTGAAACTCCATTCATCCAAGGTTGAATTTCAGCTGTATCTGGATATTTTTCCCTGTTTGCTTTGTGGTGTTTATTTAAAATACACAACATACTGCAGATAAACTGTAAAAGGAAATTTCCATTCCTCAAACATTTGTGGTTTGCTATTAAAAAAAGAAGAATCTGTTGGGTTTTTTTTCCTGTATTCTGCTAATAATTTGATTGAAGGAAAATAGTTTAATATTAACACTTAAAGATCCACGTTGTTGGAATATCATACTCTCATCCTATTCTCTTAAAATTCAATGGTCTGTTCTTAGCATACTTATGCCGATGTTTTGCATTTTTTGACATACTGACACCTATCATGAGCTTCCAAAATAAGCTTTGCATATATATACATTCTGTCTGTATTAGTCTTCACTTGCCAATAGCTATTGCTCCTCAAATTTACCCTCTCATATTTTTTGTCATACTTTTCATTCTATAGTCTCTAAGACGCTTGTTATATTATGCTACTTTAAGAAGTAATTTCAGCACCTGTAACTAACTGTGCATACCCCAAGTCAGTTTTCATTTGCCAGGTGTTTCAGTTTCTATTACTTCAATGAACACCCACATATGGCCTTCTCACTTGACTAAACAGTTGTCATTTTCAAAACCTCTTAATACTATTTTTCTCATAGTTTTTCTTAGTTTTCATATTTTGTTTTTTGTCTGGAGTGTCTTGCAAAATTTCACAAGGTAGATAAATGGTTACTGGTAGAACTGAAAACTGAATGTGCATATTATGCTTGTTTTTCCTGATTAAAATGTAGCTAATGCTTTTATAAAATAGATACAATTTCTTTATACCTTTGTAGTAAGGCAATATATCCTAGATTCATTGTGTATCTTCATGTCTTCTTCATCAGTCTTCTTATGATAAAATTAAAAGACTCATAATATTTTTAAGGAGACTAATATATATATTTAGGGTGGATCTCACAGGTTTTTAATGAATACGAACAAATTTCCAGTGCTGATGTACTTTATTCCTTCTTCACATTTCAAAAATACATTTCAACTTTAGCATGAGAAATGCTATGTGCCTTCAAATGATCTCCAAAGTTTTCTTGAACCAATCCCAACAATATTGACTTATTTTAATCTAACATGCTTGCTTGCTTGTTTGTTTTGTTTTTTGTTGGCATGGATAACTAATAAATACAAGTAAAATTGTGCATTCTTAAGAGTGTTGCTATAAGAGCTATGAGTAAAAATCAATATTGGGTTTTTGTTCATGTTCAAAGAAAACAGAAAAATAAAAATAAATACAGCAACAAAACTGTAGGAAGGGTATACACAGAAAATACACACATATACAGAAGATTTTAAATTAGACACACTGAACTGCGTTGCTGAGATCCTGATTGGAATTTCACCAAAATTCAGCGTTGAACTAATATGGCTTATGGCACATACAGGAAATAGTGTTGAAGACCAGCTCTGCGCTAGTAATTAAGGTTCTGTTTTTATCTTGCATATTGCTTAGAGAAGACACCATCTTGGGTTTTTTAGCGTTCAAATTATTTGAACAACAAATAATAAAAAAGTTGGTATTCCTTTATTAGAGATTTTTCTTTTAGGCCTGCTTTTCATTTCTAGTGAATCAGTGGGTTTTCTCTAGCTTCATGAAGAAAACTTTTAAATATTTTTTTTTTCTTTTTTAAAGCCAGCTGCTTACCAGATATATAAGTCCACTTCTTCTGTTTAATTCTTTTACAGAAAAAATAGCTTGACATATAGCTCACTTTCCTCACTCATACATATATTGCCTAACATGAAAGACATTTAGCAGAGGAAGACTGTTTCAGGCTTTTCTCCTGAACCCACAGGACTATAAAAATTAATTATGTACATAATAGGATTGTACTGTAGTATTTCAGGGCACTAGTGTTTTTTCCTAGTAACTTGGAAAAAAAAAAATTAAGATATAGACTAACTGTTTTAGATAAAGCAGTGACAGTAAGGGGCTAACAATCAAGTGATCACCAATTTAAGCGAAGAAGTTACTTGACCACAATTCATTAATGAAGCTGTACTAGTCTCTAATCCTTTCAGTTATTTATACTGTTCCCTTTCATTGTACTTTCATTGTATAGTTTTTTAGCATTCAAGAAATATCAAAAGTGTCAAGAAATAGTTGCAGTTTTATGTAGCAAAAAAAGGACCAAAGATTCAAAGAAATTCGGGTTTCCGAAAAGTCTTTCAGGCCTAAAGCAACAGCTGAATCCTTACTGCTGTTTTCACTGTTGTTTTTTTTCCTGAAAAGCATCTGAGTTTGCTAGGGATCTAAATATCCTTCAGATCTGATTAGCACCTTAATCTCTTCTGTAGCCACAAGACAACCAACACCTTGCACTTGAATGCTCACTGCAAGCTTACAGTGCATATTTGCTTAGTAAACATCAGCCTGGCAGCGAAGTCTTTGAAAATAAAGAGTAATCCCTGCCAGAGAGCTCCAGAAGGATGGGTGCTGAAAAGTAGGGAAGTGGTTGAGAAATAAATCAGAAGGTACCAGCAGATATTTGCATATTACAAATTTCTATATAAAAGTAGATCCATCATAAAGTATAGGAAAATGGCTGAGAAAAAAACATAAAAGTCTGGAAAAAAAAGGTACACCTAGGTATGCCTAAGATGCAAAGTACCCAAATCTGAGGCATCCATATTAAAAAAGAGGCTAGACTCATAGATTGTGAGAGGTAAATAATCTAAAAAAAAACAACAAACAAACAAATGAACAAACGTGGCAGGGAACTAAAATTTCCACGCTGCATACTGTTGCTAAAAAGCAAAAGTCGCCAGCATGAGCAGCTAATGATTAATGATGATTAAGAAGTGTAGCTAGTGAAGGAGTGGTGGTTCCTGCTGTAGTATGATGAGGTTTTGCTGTTGGATCCAGGACAGAGTACAGCAGCTACCACAGATGGAGCTGGAATACAGCAAGCTGCTGTGGGAGGTATCTCAAAGAGAATACTGAGTATTGAAATATTTTTTAATGAGCTTTAAATAAATTTTGCTGCTGTGCATTGGAGAATGTGGATTTCTAATTTGGTCTGTTCATCTCCCTTGTTACCTTTTTATTTTCTCCAGTAAAGTTTTGTTGTCTTGAATTGTTTGATTTGGTATATGTGAGATAGGAACATAATGTTTTGTTAAATTTTCAAGGTTCATGGATAAGAGCTTCAGCTAGTAGTTATTACTGACCACTAAAACCTGAAGCTGGCAACTGCTGCTGCTAATTTAGTCTTGACAAAAAACTTGTGTGGTTTTCTTTTATCACTTCATGAAGTTTCATTTTGAAATTATTGCATAGCTGAATTTGTCATGCTATAACTTCCTAAAATGATCAGCTAATAGCAGAATCCACTGGAGCATACCAGAAGCATGAGGAATGTGATGTCACAGACAAGAGTGGAAAGTCTTAAGATTGCTTAAAGAATCAGCAATAAAGGTATCAGGAAAAAGGTTATTTTTAATAGAGATTTATGAAAGTGTGACTTAACAGAATTTGATGGATTGGATCACTCTTCCTTTCTGTGTGGAAGGTCTGCAGGGATTGGAAGCAGATGGGAGGGATTAATACAGAGATTAAGAGAAGTGACTGATACAGGGATAGGAGACACAGGGATAGGCTGGAATGATTTGAACAGAGAACAGGGAGAAGAATGAGGAAGATCCTCCCATTGAGTTACAAGGTTCAGACTGGACCCCCTTGCTTTCTAAACTCCTTCAGAGAGGAGCCAAGGTGTGGCTGAATCCACTCCTAGTCCAAGGCTTTGTAAATGGTTTATCGTTAAGAGATTTTAGATATAGGAATTTCATTGTAGTGTTTAATACATAATTATGGATCTAGTGTGATATGAAGAGCAGTAAGCTAAGATTGCTTAGCACTGCTTCAGTAAATTACAAGGTTAAATAATTCAATTCTCTGGTAATTTAATAAAAAGTCAAGAATCATTTATAATCAATATTGAGTTTAAAGTAAAAATCTAACAAAGTTTCTAAACTAAATTGTGCACAAGCACTCACACAAGCAGATATAGATTAACACCTGTTAAGATGTTTAATCTTGGTAATTTCATTAAAGAATTTTCACTTTTCACAAACTGATTACTCAATGAATTCAAATTATACCAGCTCAATATAATTTGGTTTTACCCATACCTATGAGAAGTGGCTGGCTACTTACTCTTTCAATCAGATGAACCAGCATCCTTCATGAGATGTGTGATATGTGCCACAGCTTGGTGCAATCCAGGGAGCTCTGAAGGGCCTCCCCTTGCAGACAAATATTTATAGGATCCAAGATGACTTACTCTGGTCAGTATTTTTCCATTATATCCATGATTTGAATTAGGTGATCATTGGCAACTTTCAGAGCAAGGCCTGTGTTCAACCAGGGGAGCTCAGGTATATTCTGCCAGCAGAGTTTCAGGTAGGAGTGCCTAATCGCCCCAAATTGCTATATTTGCACTAGGAAAGAAAGGTACCCAATAATCCAGGCTCATTGCTTCAGTAGGCAAGATTAGGAAGTGCTGGATGATATCAGCCTATTGCACTTGCTGTTGGAATAAGAACAACGTCAGGCCACTGCACTTGTAACTAAAACAAAAACAACGTTGGCTAATGTTAATGTTGCAAGGTGGCTTAGTGAACAGGGTGGTCTGTGACACTGAACTTCAGTGAAAAGGGAGATCTGCACCACCACATTCCACCCTGTGGAAAGATGTATTGACTTTGGTCACAGGGTAGAAAAGATTTGAGTATCAAACCAAACCCCAGTTTCTCAAAACAATGGATCTGTGATAATTCATGTGATGGAAAAGAAGTAGAAAAAGAGATAAACGCCACCAGAGGTTCAAGTAAAGATGGAAAAGATTTGAGTATAATTCGTAAAATGTTAGCTGTTTAGAAGCTGCTTATTAGATAGGAAAAACAGAAACAAAAGGGAGCAGGAACTAAAAGAATAAATAGAGGGCAGGTCAAGTAACCCTCGTGTGTATAAAATTGTTTAACCTTGTCTAATCATATAACATATGCAACAGTTACAGAAGTTACTTTTGTACCAGGAATAAGAGTTTATCCTATAGAGTTTAGAGTTATAGAGTTTACCTATAGGGTTTGGGCAATCTCTGGTATCATGATGTGGAAGGTGTGTGTAGGGGTTGGAAATGGTTCAGAGTGACTTTTAGAGGGATTAAGGGAAATTATTGATACAGAGATGAGGGAGTCTAAGTCTTCATTTACTTCTTTACAGTGCAAAGGTTTTCCCTTTGCTCAGAATAACTTAATCAGATCTCTCTGTGTGTTAAAGGCTGTAACCATCACTATAATTTGATAACCCAGTGCCAAAATGAGATTATTTTTTTTCTTGTTATTCTGCAAACATCCCATGTCTGCAAAGACAAGGCAACTAGTTTTGTGATTTATCAGTTGAATTAGTAACATACTAAGTAGTATTACTGTAAGCAACCATGTATTGTGTAGTTTATGGGATAAGTATGCTATACCTTACTTGTTAGAGAGCTATGGAGAAGCCCCGAGCAACACTGCTTTGTAGAACATAAAACCCACACACAGCAAACATGTCTAGATTTGTATGGGGCCTCTGAAATTTGCTCACAATTGTTGACCTCCTACAGCAGGTGGCAACACTTATAATTTCTGTGCAACTTTTGATTCAGCCTAGGCACAGAGAAAGAATGAATATACAGCACTTTTTACTGTGTTTGTAACCAGATTTTCTCCCCTAGATATTATCTCTTTTCTACTTGTAACCCGTGGAGAAGCAAGTTCTTTCAAATAACCATCTTGAGTGTCAGCAGTTAGTAAGGGAGAAAGCTGCTGAACATGTGCAACAAATCGTTACTGTTTCAATTAGCTTAGATAAAAAGCTTTGAGATATACTTTTCTGAGATCGCCAAGTACAAAGTTTCCATCTGCTTAACAACAATTTGGTGTAAAGGGAAGGCATGGAAGAGAAGACACTATCTTCTAAGTGTGTCATCATCACTCCAGTTTTTCAATGTACAACAGATTACATTTTCAACAACCAAATTTGCAATCAGCATCTATTTGTATTCAGTGTTAAGAGAAATCTGTGCCTGAATGCAGAGGCAATTGTAAGTGAAAGAAGGGTTTCCAGGACAATCAATCTTTGCCTTCATCATGTTTTCCTTTAGATTCTGCCAAGAAATGTTACATAAGATTTGTTATTTCTTTATGGCTAAGTCCAATCTAAGTTAACATCTGAAGGGGTTTTTTTAAGTTTTAGTTTGTTGGGTGTTTTTCTGTTGTTGTTGTTTGTTTTATTTTATTTTGTGTTTTGGTGGTGGTTGTGGTTTTGGTTTTTGTTTGTATGTTATTTCCCATCACCTTTAATTCCATGGAATGTAATTTCAACAGAATTATGGTATTATGCATGCAGGCTGAAACTTGAAACTAAAGCATCAGTGGCATTGTTAGAGAAGTACTATGAAACTATAATATGTTCCATAAATACTCTCAAAAAACTACTTCTCCTGAGTGAGAAATTTCTAAATTAATAAAAAGAGAAAGGACATAGAAATTCATAATATACATATCTCTCCAATGTTATCAAGGATTTCCCTCTGCATTTTTTATAGATGATTAGTTAATTAAACAACTCATGCTTCTAAGGCAAACAACACTGATATCTCAATGGGAATAGCATGGCAGATTGATGCACAATAACTAGAAGATTGAATCAGGTAATTAAGAACACAGTTTACTCACCAAGTGTCATGTCTTTCTCTGCTCAGAATACGACTGCCAATATATTATTATTTTCTTGAATTTGTTTTTCAAAACCCTTATTAAATATTTTGTATGAATAATTATTTGACTGGAGATTGTTAATAAGCAGTTTGTTTTGACTACTTAATATCTGAAATTCAGTATGTTGTGGTTGAACATGGGAAATCTGAATTTGAAATATTCCCATATTTAAAATAAGGTGCTTAAACTTAGTCATGCACTTGAATTCTAATTAAGAAAAATGGGAGTTACCTATGCCTGATGAGCAGAGTAGTGTTTTTTAACCGGACAGTTGGAAATACTCCTATGCAATTTATTCTTAAAAAAAACAAAACAAAACAAAACAAAACCAACAAAAAACAAAAACAAAACTTTAGCTGATAACATTTATCATAAACCAGTCTTATGCAGCACCTTCTGGGGCTTTTGACAGAAAAGTTGCTCTCTCTAGATTTGCTGAACTATGGGGATAAAGAGTATCAGAATAGCCACTAATTTTAAAAATTGAGATAACTATAGGTAATTATTTATCAGATATAAAAAGTATATCTAAGCATACCTCAGCACAAGTGGTCAACATGGAGACAGATTATTGAATTATTTTCAAAAAAAAAAATAATTAAAAAACCCAACATAATAAGTTTCCAATGACCTGATAGAGAAAAATAGCTGTTTGGGCATCCTTTATATTTCTGCCTTAGGTTGTTAGATCTCATGGCTATGTTTGAGAGTGATTGACATAACTAATGAACAATGAAATATATATAATCATTTACTTGACAGCTATTCCACAAGCCAGCTTTGAGATGTACAGTTATCAGTCTAAGTTTCATGTCTAAGGCTGGTAGAACACTTTGATAGCCACTATTTCTAAACTATTTTAATGTTTCTTTCTAATTTTAAAACATGGAAAACATCAAAAGTTTCAAAATCAAAAGTTGTCCAATGTTAAACAACATCAAAAGTTGTTCAATGTTAAAAAAACCATAGTTGGTGAAAAACTTAAAATCTGAATGTAATTGTTAAAAATATATATATAAATAAATTTAAAAATCATCAAGAAATAAATACTGGCAAATCACATATGTGATTGGAAAGTGCTGAAAAATCATCCTGTCTAATCCCTTTAAGCAAACAATTAAAAGTCAGCTTTGAGATATCCATAAACATGAACCAGTCATACTACTTTTTACATGTAATAATTTGCATCTAATGACTCCCTGGGAGGTACCACACAGGTATGGCAAACACAGGCAAATCCCTTACTGACTTCAACATAATTAATTTGGTATAGCAGAGGTAGGGGTTAGATGTATATTCACGAAGTCAAACACTGTGAGAAGCTGGCTGCATCTTTGTCTTGCCACAACATCATGTATTAAACAAACATCCATTTTTCATTAGGCAGCTTATTCTGCCATGGTAATTTTCAGAATCATGGAAGTTGTTACATAATGGATTTTAAGAATAGCATGTAGCTTGGCAGGCTTTTGGCTTTTTATTAATTTCAGTAACAGACACAATGATAACAAAAAGTTTGCCTACAGTTAGTGCACTTGAAGTGTCCTTAAAGAATACAATGTATCTCTGTGTACAATTCATCTAAGTTTCAACATGGCAATGTCCTAACAGGAATGCAACACATAGGAGATATGTACTGAAAAACTGTTTTCTTGCAACTTTTCACATAAAAAATCTTTTATGTATAGTTAATTTCACAGAATGGTAGTGATTCAATTGGAGAAATTGCAATTAAAAAATCTGAATACCCTGGAAAAGGTAATTTCATGAATAAATTATGGAATTCAGAATCAGGATTTGATATTCTCTTCTAAGTTCTACTATAGACTTGATCTTAAGGGAGGCAGTTTTAATCTCTTATTTTATAAGCTTGAAATATTCTCTTTTAGGAAGCACTTTGATTGTTCTTAGGAGCATACCTTGGGGGTGTAAGTCAATTGAGTGATGAAAAGTCATATTCCATGATAAACATGCACAAAGTAATTAAAGGGGAAAATTAAAAACAGCTATCTTTCTGGCCTAATTTTGGTATGAAGGTGAAGGTTCACCTATGACTAAAGCCACTATGTTGTACTTAACTTTAAAAAAAAAACAAACAGCCATATTCCACTGAAATCCGCAGGAAATTATCAAGATTACTCCTATAGCAGGAAATATAAAAAGTGAAGTTAGGTTGAAACTGATTAAGTAAATTTAGGGTATGATTTAACTATTTCATAATGCCATATATCCTGATTTAGTCTTAAAAGCATGTCCAGGCCATATGTATGCAAGAAAATGTGTCCATTTATCTTACAAAAATTTCTAACCTTCTCTGCTTGTGCACTGGTCTCTGGTGAAGCAGTATGTTAAGTGATATTATGGTACTTGTGGTATCACCTTGGCTTCTGGTGTTCTGCAAAATCAGATAAAGAAACATGCATCCTCTCATAATTCCAACCCCTCCCCTTAAAGCTGAACAGTTTTGTCTTTCCACACTCACTGCCATAAATATCAGACCAGTTGCAGGAATATCTTCATTCTCTCATGTGCTACCACTGAAGTCAATTTAAAGTGGGGGCAGAAGAATATTAGGTCTTCAATCTTTAAAATGCATGCAGACACTGTTAGTTTACGCTTAAAGGAAAACTAAAGGAATTCTAATTTTTACTAAATAAAGTTTTCTATAGATGTTCCTATACAGCTGATCTTTTAAAATACTTAAGCCAAAATACTGGTGATATTCAAAGAAGCTTTGTACTGAGATAAGGTCTTAAGCTTCATTGAGCTGTGAGGCTGAAAGAATAAACAAACAAACAAACAAACAAACAAACAAGCGAAAAAAACCTAAAAAATCAACTGTATGAGTAAAAGTGAAGAGATTCTGCCCAGATAGTATGTGTGTGTGTATAAACCTATTATTAGATAAGAGCTAGATGAAGCCTTTAAGAGGTGGGGTATGTAGGTAAAATTCTGTGAGCTCTAAACTGTAAGTCTACACAGTATTTTTCAGACAAGAAAGCTCATGAGAATGCTGTAGGCACAGGACCAAGTGATACAGCAGCAAGAAGTAGCAAAGCTGGTAACAAAAACAGGTAGTAAAACTGTCACAGAAAGTATAAGTTTGTATTCAGGGAACTGAAAGGAAGCTTTAATGATGCCTGATGTCTAGTCTACATTGTTACATACTTAAAGTTCAAATTGTGTATTCAGTTGCGTGTGTAAGGGGAGAAAATAATAGAGATTTTCTAATCTGGTTTTCACAGAATCACAGAATTACCAAGGCTGGAAAAGACCTTTAAGATGATCAAGTCCAGCCAATGACCTAACACCACCACATCGGCTAGACCATGGCACTAAATGCCACATCCAGCCTTTCCTTGAACACATCACAGGTAGTGCCTCAACCACTTCCCTGGGAAGTCCATTCTAATATCTAATCACTCTCTCTATGAGGAAGCACTTCCTAATAACCAACCTAAACCTCTGCTGGAGCAGCTTGAGGCTGTGCCCTCATCTTGTTGCTAGTTGCCTGGAAAAAGAGCCCAGCCCCCACCTGACTACAACCTTCTTTCAGGTAGTTGCAGAGTGATAAGGTCCCTCCCTGAATCTCTTCTCCAGGCTAAACAACCCCAGCTCCCTCATCCTATCCCTGTAAGACTTTCCCTCTAGTCCTTTCACTAGCCTTGTTGCTCTCCTCTGGACCTGCTCCAGCACCTCAATATCCTTCTTGAAGTGAGGGGCCCAGAACTGTACACAGTACTTCAGGTGAGGCCTCACCAGTGCTGTGTACAGGTGTGTACTATTTGTTAATAGCCTTCTGATCTTCCTAAATTTCCTTTCCAGAGACAGAGAAGCAGTCTTGAAGAGAGGTTTTCAATGAGAATACTAGTCATTGAATTAGAAGTTCAGAAGTCACCATTTTTCATCCGGACATCAAACCATTGACCATTACTCTCTGAATGTGACCAGCCAGCCAATTCCTTATCCACTGAATAGTCCACACAGCAAATCCGTACCTCTCCCAACTTAGAGGGAAGGATGTTGTGTGGAACTGTGTCCAAGGCCTTGCAGAAATCCAGATAGATGATATCCATAGGTCTTCCCTTGTGCACTCTTGCTGTTACTCCATTGTAGAAAGCCACAGGGTTGGTCAGGCAGGATTTGTCCCTAGCAAAGCCATGCTGGCTGTTCTGAATTACCCTCCCTGTGCTCCATGTGCCTCCTCTTCTAGGAGGATCTGTTGCATGATCTTGCCAAGCACAGAGTTGAGACTGAAAGTTTGGCAGTTCTCAGAGTCCTCCTTTCTAGCCTTCGTAAGAATGGACGTCATGTTTACTTTCTTCCAGTCCCTGGGGACTTTGCCTGACTGCCATGACTTTTAAAATATCATGAAGAGTGGCTTGGAAACTGCAACAGTCAATTCTTTCAGGACTCTGGGATGCATCTCATCAGGTCCTATGGACTTGCGTATGTGCAGGTTCCTCAGGTGGTCACAATCTTGTCTTTGCTTATGGTGGGAGGGACTTTGTCTCCCTGGTCTCTGTCTTGTGGGCTGTTGACAGGAGAGACATGAGAAGAGAGTTTGCCAGTGAAAACTGAGGCAAAAAAGTAGTTGTGAATCTCAGCCCTCTCCTCTTTTCTTGTTACTAGTTCGCTTTTGATTACGGGGGGGGGTGGGGAGGGGGTACACTTTCTTTAACCTTCCTTTTCTGGTTTACATACCTGTAGAAGCCCTTCAGGTTTTTCTTTACATCCCTTGCCAAGTTCAGCTCCAGCTGTGCCTTGGCCTTCCTGACCTCATCCCTACAGAACCAGGCAACATCCCAATACTCTTCCCAGGATATCTCTCCCCACTTCCACTGCCTATGTACTTCCATCTTGCCTTTTTGTTTGACCAGCAGGTCTTGACTCAACCATGCTGGTCTCTTGCCTTTCTTGTCTGATGTCTTACACCTGGAGACTAAGATTTCTTGAGCTCTATGGAAAGCATCCTTAAAGATCTGCCAGCTCTGTTCTGCTCCCCTGTTCCTGAGGGCCTTTTCCCAGGGGGTTCAATTCACTAACTTCTTGAAGAACTGGAAGTTTGTTTTCCTAAAATGTAGAGTCCTGACTATGCTTTTCATCTGCCTCATACCCCTCAGGACAGTGAACTGCACTAGTGCATGATCACGGTATCTCAGGATGTCTTCAAGTTTGACATTCCTGATGAGTTCACTTTAATTTGTGGCCATCAGATTCAATAACACTTCCCCTAGGGTAGGACTGTAAATTTCCTGTCATAAGAAGTTGTCATCAAGGCACTCCAGGTGTCTCCTGGATTGCCTACAGCTTGCCATGCTACTTTTCCAGCAGGTGTTGGGGTGGTTAAAGGATCATCCCAGCAGGATGAGAGCCTGTGAGTGTGATGTTTCCTCAAACTGGAGTAAGAGGGCTTTATGGATGGGCTCCACTTGATCGGATGGCCTGTAGTAGACTCCAACCACAAGACTCCCTTTGTTGTTCTTATCCCTAATTCCCACCTGTAGGCTTTTGACCAGCTCATGGCTATTGTTTAGGGACAACTCTTCACACTCTATCCACTTCTTTACGTAGAGGGCAACATCTCCACCCCTTTTTCTGAACAACTTGTAGCCACATCCCAGTCACAGGATTCATCCCACCAGGTTTCTGTAATTGCCACTATGTTGTAGCTTTCCTGTTGCACAGTAGCTTCCAGCCCCTCCTGTTTGTTGCCCATGCTGTGTGCACTGGTGTCGAGGCACTTCAACCTGCTGCCAACCGTGTTACCTTCTTAGAAGTTCATTCCTTTGTTCCCCCAAGGCATTTCATGGATGCTTCCCTGCTGTCTCCTTGGGAGTCTCTGTAAGACTTTGCCTGTTCTACAATATCCACAGCATGTCTCTGGGAAACAGATTGAAGGCCTTTACTGTCACTCCATCCTTCCAACTCTAGTTTGTCTTCCTGACGCTTTTCACAGACAATCTTGATATTATTATATGCCTTCCACCTTTGATTCTAGTTTAAAGCCTTATCAATTAGCCCCACAATCTCTTGGGCAAAGGGTCTCGTTCCCTTTTGAGAAAGGTGTCTCATATTTGACAGCAGCATTCATGGTGCTGTGTAGGCCATCCCATTATAAAAAAAATGATAATAAAAAAATTAAAAACAATTGTCATAGTTACATACTATTCTTGTACTTAGCAGTGTAACAAAGTTATTCTTCTTGGTTATGCTGTTAGTAGTGTTCCAGTGTTACAAAACTGTCAGGTATTACGGTAATTCAATGTGTGTGTGTCTAGGCCCCAGCTTCTACTTTATGGATGCAACTGATCTATGCTTTTGCTACAGTTTACACATATTTTTTATCTCTTCTGTTCCTAATACACTGTTTTCCCAAAACTCTGATAAGTAAAGATTTGTCTAAGATGCTTCTTATAAACGATTTTCTCTAAATTATTTCAGCAGACCAGAAAGACATGGTTTTCCTCTGAAAAACCAAGGGGGTTTTTTTGGTGTGTTTTATGATTTTATGCTGCAATTTCAATCACTTTTGAAAGTATCGGTGACTTAAGTATTTAGCATTTCAGCAACATGATGTTACTAAGGATCTGAGGCTGAATTGGTGTCCCTGCCCTTGCAAGGTAACAAGGTAATGGTCTTCTATGTTCCTTCCAACCCAAATCGTTCTATGATTCTATGCATTATTATTATTATTATTATTATTATTATTATTATTATTATTATTATTATTATTATTATTATTATTATTATTATTATTACAATATATTAAATAATTAACAGGTAACTTAAAAATTATTCTATGAACTCCAACAGAAAGTTAAAGTGTCATAAATGTATCTATGATAACTCAAGATCTCATCAAGGAGTTCTCAGAATCTATATAGTGCTAGCACCACCAGATCGCTTACAGTTAAGTTAGATCACAGTTGCCTTCTCAGGATTTTATTTCCCATGGTAACCAAACCAGACAGACTTGAAGAACTGAAGTCATAATGCTGCAAGTCCCTAGTGCTGTTCTGTAGTGTTTTTCCAGGCCTGTTTGTTAATACCTAGTTTTAATCCAGTGATAACACTAGTCACGGTTTGATGGATTAGGCTTTAAGGCCACATCCATTAAATGATTGCTAAGTGCTAATTAAAGTCTAACTAACTATGTTTCTTTCCCATGGCACTTGGAATTAGTTGATATTTTTCCTCCTCTCATATATGAATAATTTTTAGATCAAATATTTTTATACCGCTGGTGTTAAAAGAGCGGCTTACTGAATACTAATTGGTAATTCTGGTACATAGCTAAAATATCTCTTAAAAACTTCAACAGCAAAGAAACTTGCTGAATATCTGGCTTCCTCTCAACTAGCAAATAATTTACTATGCCATTAAGACCCTGAGCTTCCCTCAGCAGAAGAAACCACACAGGAAATCAAATAGCTTTTGAAATGCTGGGCATTTCAAAGAAGTTTGTTAACAAATTGCTTCCAGAAAGAATATTTACTTTAGCTAGGCTAGCTTAACTTAAAATTGCAAATGTTCAATTCTGCCTTTTCTGCATCTATATGAATTAAAGTGTCACTAGGGAAGTAAAAATGAAATTTCATTTATTTTCCTGTTTTTTTTTAAAATACATTTTGTGATAAAAGTTTAGCAATAAAAGCAGCATAATGACAAAATATACTTTAAAGGAAAAAAAAAATAAATTAATTGCAAATTGCCCACCTTTATAACTTACCAAAGTATAAGCAGAGAAATAAATTTTAGTTATTATTCATAGTGGCAACTAAATATCTCAAATTAAATTCAATTCTCCCTCTAACAGATGTATCCAATCAGAATTAAAGAAAGTCTCTGTCTGGAATTTCAGTTTAAATAGATGGGAGAGAGCTTTTTGTAGAGCTCAGAATGAGGAAACACACTGTCTTCTGACAAATGGTGTATGTGTGTGTATGCATTTCTAATTATGTGTGGAGACACAGTGCAGGCAAAGATTACAGTTGAACATACTGGGTCAGAAGTATTTTATTATCTTGGAACTGTTGAGGACATAGTTTAAATTATTTGTCTAAGTTTAGACGATATCAAAACAATGAATGAGCCCAGATCTCTTGAATACCTTTGATCATTTAAATAGTATTTCTCCAAATATGTAACTTTTGCTTAATTATATATTTTACATTTAAATTCCTAAGGAAAACTCCTTAAAGTGTAAATCAAGAAGAAATTGCTGTTTGCTTTTCTTCTTCTGTGTCATAGTAAAATATGCAATACCTTGTACAGTGTCCACAAAAAAAAATGAAAACCTTGCTCTTACAGAAAAGTGTCATGAATGTGAAATATATAAAAAATAAATAAATTAAGAAGCATGTTTTTCCTATAATATTTTATATCTAAATTCTTTGGAATCAATCCCTCTCTTGTGATATATAGGAAGATGTTTTCTGTCACTGATTATGACACTTACTACAATGACTACAATGACTCCTCAGTGCCAGTAATTTACCTGCTAAATTATGGGCAAGTTCAGTGATTTAATGTAGAATTCTTTACAATGACTCTCTGCTTCTAGGTTTTCCTTCAGTCAGCTCAAAGGCTTCCTGAACAGCAGCAGACCCTGTAGAGCCTTCTCTGGTGCCTGGGGGGACTGTCAGCCAGATCTAGCCATCTGCTTTCTACAGAAGACTGTGCTTTAATAGAAGCTCTCAGATCTTCTGCAACTGCCTTCTTTTACCAGTTATCTGGCCAAGTGTCTTCTGTCTGAATTTCAAACATCTCACTCCCTTCCTATAACTGCCAGACACTAGGACCCCTAGACACATCTCTTTTTTGAACAGATAAATTGGCAGTACAGAAATATGTGTTTTCCTCTCCTTTCAGGGAAGCACAGAACTTCTTTAAAAGGAATGAAAAGTTATATCATACTAAGTTGAGAAAAAAGACCCAAACAGATTTCCTTCATTAAATGGATGATTTCTTATTTAGGATTGAAAGAACTAAGTTCATTTATCTTCTGAAAGACAATACATTAAGTATTTACGCACAGTAGTGAAGCTGGCAGACTGTGAAACAACGACATATATGCTTGTTTTGCCTCCAGATAGGAAACTCATTTTATATTTTGAAATTTCTGTGAACTATGTTGCAGAGTTAGTATGAACAGCACCTAACTGATGTTTGCTCCCTTTCAATTTTGGGGGAGACATTTGTAGTATCTTCAGGAAAAGTTATTTGTTGAAGCAAAATACCTTTTTATTTTGGTGGTGGTGGGTATTTTTGTGCTCGTTCCTGGGTATATGATTCTAAGAAAGATGTTCCAGTGTTCTCTGGTGTCACAAAGTAACGCAGTTCTTGAAGGAATCAGACTTCTTGTGAAACAGGCAACAGCAAACAGGCACTTGCACTTTTCCAGCGTGATTCTGACCAGTATGGATTTCCAAAGAACTCTGCAGATCTTAGGATATTTATAACTTTCAGAGGTCCAACCTCCATTTCCTGTGGAATTTCTGTGAAAAAGATAATGTATGGATGGTACCATCCAGACAAAAACTTCAAGGATCTCTGGCTAGTACCATTGAAGATGTGCAATTTGGATATGAATAAATGAATTTAGATGTAAGAACCAGTACAGCTGAAGTGGTTTCAAAATTAAACTAGTCCTTTCAAGAAACACTAAGCTAAATAAGAGAGAAGAAGGTTGTATGTCTCTGAGGCCATTACCTTATCATATGAGATAAGGCTGTGTGTAACCATACTAGATCAACCCCATAAATATAGGTTTTGTTTCTGATCTTTTCCTACTACATTTAGGCAATCTGATTTTGAGCTTGTGAGGAATTCAGTTAATTGTGTGCCCTGTCCATGGAATTTGTTTCACTTTGCTAACCATAATAAAAACTCACCTTTTTTTTGAGAGGTTTTGTCTTAGTGTTGGTGAGCCTGTGAGTTTCAGTTCTTAGTTTCACATTCCTTCATTTCATGCAAAAACAATAACTCACTCCCTCCCCCCATATATAAGCCAGTTTTACATATTGGTAATTTTGGTTTACTCCAAATGAGCTTAATTTGCTGAAGTCTATTGTTTTCTATGACTTTTTTTCTTAAACTTCCATGATTTATCAGCATAAGCTAAAATTGCATCAGCATTGTTGCTGTCATAAGTTGTCTGGTAAAGAAATCTTGGGAGACATCTAATGTTGGACTACATTACTATTCAAAGCATTTATTTTCATCTTTTCACCTGAGAATATAAAGATACACAGTTCTCAGTCTTAACGATGGTCAACACATGCATTGGGTTCCTGTGGCTGCCTTTTAAACAAATCATGGTCCAATTCTGTCTTAAAAACATGGCCCTTGATTTTTTCTTTCTGAAAATTAATACAGGATCAAATCATTGTGTTTCGGTTCCTATTTTATTTTTTATCTGATTATTGACTTATGATTTATTATGTGAGGATACTTTTCAGCAGTACTTCTATATGTTTTATTACCCAGGATCCTGGTCTGAACATTTACAAATTTCATTTGCTTTTTTCTAATTACTGCATCGTATTTCCTTTTTAATGCCAATAATATCACCTACCTCCCTACTACAGACACTGAAATGACACATTTGTTCATCTTCATTACATTTGCATTTTTAGAGAATTATCCTGCTTAATGTGGACTCAGCCCCTGTATTATTGTCTTCCACAGATTAATTTTTAGAATAACCTTACAACTGAGAATCTGACAGTGAAGTTTGCCCTAGCATGCAGAAACCTTGGTGGCTTTGTTTTCCATTCTTGTGATTTTTATTTCTGTTTTCACTTTCACCTGTACCTCTTGGACCTTCCTACAGTCACCTGGCACATGTCTGCATATCTACATGTCCTTGGTTTTGAGGGACTTCTTAAAGAGTTCACAATGACTTACATTTTCACTGAGGCACCTACTTTACGACACTCATTCTTGTAATACTTAATATACAGATAATGCTGTCTACATGGCTGAAAGAAATTGATATCCCTCTGTTGAACAAATTGTATGTTTTCAGAAAATCCTCTCTTGAACTTCCCTATTTTGCAGCCTTTGTTTGGCTAGAGCACTTTGTTCAAAGAAATAGGCCTGCTCACTGTATTTCAGCTGCTTAGGTAGATGTATTGATATGCATAAGTATTATGTCTCCATATTAATAATGTTGTAACTTCTAAAGCAAGGAGGATGTAAATATTTATTGTGTTGATAATTACAAAGGTTCTATACTGTCCTGATTTTTTTTTTTTTTTTTTAATTCATTTGCAAATAAATCCAGCATTACTGTGGTCTAAGAGAAGAAGATAAAATCTCCAGAGGATAATATAGCTGCTAGCAAATTTTAAGGGACATTTGAAACACAGAGATCTTTGACATTCCCAGCAGCTTTTCAGAATGTAGCAGGCTTGGATAGTCATGTAGTTTTTAAAAATACAGTGTCCAGTAACACTGATATTTTAGGTGGAATTTCGCTGTAGACTTGATAAGGGAGGCTTTCTGTCTGGAATGCAAATTGATTTTTCATTAGAAGCAGTAACATTATTTAGATTAAGACGTTCTGTCCAATTATCCTGCATTAAGATCATTTCTGTTAAGTTAACAAAAGATGGTATGACACTCCAGTTGCATTACTTCGCTCATAAATTTTTGCTAATGAAGAGGTTTTCATCTGCAGCTTCCCAACTTCTTGAAACTTAGGTGCTTAAATTATAGAAGATTGCTAGCTAATAAATAACTTTTCTATAATTTCCTGTAAATTTTAATACAACATTTTTATAACATTTTTTCTTTTAGACAGAAATAAGCAGGTATAGTGGAAACAAACAGGGAAAGTTAAGATGACTCAAACAAAAGGAGTCACCACATCAAATCTGATTTCAATTATAGCCATGAAGGAACTAAGTATTTCCCCTTATTCTTGATAGCTAGAAACATTTGTTGTTGTCCTGGTTTGAGCCAGGATGAAGCCAATTTTCCTTTTACTGTTTTTTTTTTTTTGTTGTTGATTTTTTTGGGGGTTTTTGTTTTTTTGTTTTTTCCCCCCCTTCAGTAAGCTTTCTTTTAACTAGTCACAGTGCGTTCCAACTAAGACTGAAGAGTGGAATGTTTTTCTAACTGCTGGGTCTTCAAGGTCGCACCTTCACTCTGCCGGCTCAGACACTACGGGGAGATCTATGACCCCCCCCGTAGGAGGCTGAATTAGACAGGCAGCAAAACTGGCCAGAGATATTCCATTCCATATATCTATGTAAGCTCAGGGGAAGGTCAGAGATCACAGAAGACAACTTCCTTCTTGTTCTTCCTTTCTCTTCTGTCCATGACCGGCGTCCAGGGAGGACTCTCTCCATCTGTCACGGTCGACCCCCAGGCTCGAGCTCTCCTGACCCTCATCACTTTGTGTTCTCTCTGGCAGCTCTGGGATTTTTTGGAACTGTTCACAGCTAAGGAGAGTGCTGTGGGAGTTGGTGGGGGTGGGAGCAGGCAAGAGGCTTTTGCAGATATCTGAACACATTTGTATATAATTGTATATATTTTCTTTCATCACTAGTGTTTAATTAAAGCTGTGTAGTTTAGTTTTCAATCCAGCCAAGTCTCTCTTTTTCTCTCTCTCCTTCTCTATCTGGGTGGAAGGGGGAGGGGATCAAGAGCATTGTTGTTCAACCTGAGTCAAACGGTGACAGCTGTAAAGGTCTACAGCCTAGATAAAATGAGTGGAGACAGAGAGGAAACTGTAGGTTTTCTTGGAAAGAGCTACTGAACTGTGGAGGCATTATACAGGAACCAATGTAACAAAAGAGAGTAGCTGAATGAGAAAGTAAGAACCATTGAACTGGGTGAGAGTCCAAAGATGCAGTCTTTGATTACTGAATAAAAGGACATAGCTGAAACTTAAAGGAAAAGTTGCTCCTGTATATTCCTGCGTTGTTTTCCTAGAAATGAGGGCTCATTAACCTACATAGAGGAAAAGCTCTCTGATAACATACAACCTTGTAAACACTGAGCTTCAGTTTGAACTCTGCTGTTCATTTATTTGGAGATCTAAACTAACTTCAGTGATAAAAAATGGGCAGGGATGATTAAATATGAAGCCTGATCAAAGTGAATATTGTTTGGTACCACTATAAACTGAAAAAAAACAAAACTACTGTTGGTGCTTATGTCTTCTGGTGTCTACAGACGGCAAAGCATCCATATGTCAAAGCAGCAGTCCATTGGTCTTTAAAGAACCTTACATGGAAAACAGCTTTATCTGCACTAGAAATGGAAATTTAAAATGAATGGCAGGAGTAGCATTACCATAGAGAGTACATGTCAATTATAAAATGCACCACTGGTTTAAAATGAAAGACTATATTGTTCTCTATCAATAAATTGATATGTATGTCAAGGACTTCATTAGTCATACATGGTAAAAATTATACCATGTCTCAAACTGTTAAAATTCAGGACCAGAACAAAATTGAGCACAAAAGGTAACGACAGAAGAGGTGTAAAGGATAGAAAACTTGGAACAAGAACATTAAGATTACTCAGAAGATAGAAAACCACACTGACTAAGACAAGTGGAAGTTAAAAAGAAAGTTAGTGGATATCAATTAATGATTAAAGCATGTGCAATCTAGGACATTGTAAGAAAACAATAGGAGTAATTCTTCTGACTAGTGGTGACACTATTTGATTTTAATAATAGTAAGTAGAGAAAAAATTGAAGAAGTATGAAGGAGATGGAATCAAGGCAGTTTGAGGAAGAAGATATCATATTCTTGTTTTAAAATCTTGATCAAATTCATTAATATAACTGCTTTACATTTACTGTACCTCTGCTGGTTTTAATAAATTTTAAGGAAGTTTTCCTTAATTTTAATAGGTAAAATAAAATTTGGAGATATAGGAAAAATAATTGTACAATTAAAATATAATGATCATCACATTTCAACAACAGGTTGAAAGGAACCTCAAGGATCATCTGGTCCAATCTTTCTTGGCAAAAGCATGGTTCAGACTGCTAACTAAAGAGAAAAGTAAAATTAAAAAAAACAAAATGAAATTGCCTTATAGTATATAGCAGGACTTAACTTTTTCCTAACTAAGGATGTTTTGATGGAAAGAAAAATACCCGTCTTCTTTACAGAAAGGAAGGAAAGACAAATACCATAAAATGTAATGTAGTACTTAGAACACATGTTAAGGACCTGAAATCAGGTTTGACCATTGTGAAGGACCAGGTATTTCCTTACACGAACATGAAATGTCCTTTGAGTCAGCAGACAAAACTGACTTAAAATGGCGTCTCCATGTGGCGCTGAACCTTCTGTGTGTGTGTAGGGGGGAGGAGCCGCGGCCGGAAGCAGGGGCGGGACTAGGTCCCGTCTGATTGGCTGAAAGCCCGGAAATACAAAACCGGCCAATCGGGAGCGCCGAAAACCCCAAAAAAGAGGCAGCGCGGCACGCCTCTCTCTCTCTCGTTCTCTCCTCGTGTTTCGGTGCGGTCCTCTGCACACACTGCCTGCCGCCGCCATTTCCTGCCGCGTGCTGCCGCTGCTGGAAACCGTGTGCTTGCCAAAGCCGCTCCCCCCCCACTAAGCCGCGGGCCC